>NC_090649.1:471342090-471674169 GCF_040937935.1 Hyperolius riggenbachi
AGTTTGACAACAATGTTTATCATTATCAGATTTCGTGTTCCACCGGCACTATTTCATTATCCAGCCGGGCCCTTTTTTCACGGCGCCCTTTTTTCATGCGTTCTGAGAGTTGTGCTGTAATATTCCCAGTTAAAATAATGATGCCTTTTGCCCTTATAATAGACCAGAAGGGGCAATCTTCACTGCTCCCAGCATGCCATTACTTCAACCTTCCCCCTATTCTCCTGACTATCTACATGGCTGGACTGATGGCGGATTTATACCTTTTTTTCCCACCAACTGGTAAACCAACTGTCTTGTGACTCCTCTTATGTGTGCAACAGCCCCTCCCACTTCCTGTGCAGCCCCCTCTTCCATGTACAGCAATTAAAGTTCTCTTTCATGTACAGCTCCCTTCAAGGCAGATCCCCTCCTCCATGTTCACCCCCCCCCCCCCCATTCCATCTCTTCCTGCAGCTTCCTCTTTGCAGCAACTCCTCTTGGGCAGCGGCCTCCCTAGGCCCAGACCTTTGTAGGCCTTTCCAGAGACCCGCCTTTGGCAAGAACACAGAGTTTCCAATTTGAAATCAGTTGTTAGAAAGCGGCAGCAGTTTTCTTTTAGTTGTCAGAAGCAGCACACCAACCCCCATCCCAATGCCAGCCATCTCTATTACGCCCGCCTTATCTGTAGCCAGAATGTTAATGCATTAAGTATAAGTTAATATCCTTTCCTTTATGCCTATATAAAAATGACATTAAGCACGATCAGACATTAACAGATGTTAAACTCTGACGCCCGGGGGGTTCCTCCTCTCCTGTAACCTTTTAATAGAACAATTTTCCGCGTTATATAAAAACCCAGCAGCACGTTACAATTGCCCAAATTTCAATAGAGAAGGAAAATGTGTACTGAAAAATATCGCCCGGTGCGCCCCAGTCCCGGTTTTTAATGTGAAATCCAAGATTTCAGTTTTGATCCGAGCAGGAAATGCTTTCGCAGGTGGAACGACTTTGGATCTAGCAAACATACTGTCAATGGGCTCAATTAGCCATAAAAAACAGCAGTGTAAAAAGCAGTGAAGGGCCTGAAATGGCAGTAAAGGCATTAATGATGGCTTTTCTTCATCGGCTATGCCTCATCTGGAACTAGGTGTAACGAAATTAACAGGGTTTAAATGAAAAGGGCTGCGAGCGATATTTCCTGTTTATGATTAAATCTGGGTGCTGATGAGTGATTGTACCGGATGACTTTGTGGAAGAAGTTTTGTTACGGAGGCTGATCTCCGCCGGGATGGGAGGATGGAATAGTTTTTGAATGTTATTGGACTTCCTCAAAGCTTACCTGAGGGGGTGGAACTGTTTTACAAACAAACACAAAGACAAAGGCACACATAACTTTTGTTTGGCCGGTAAAAGCCTGCAGGAGGAAGCGGAGGCGAGGCGATGGTTCTGGGCTGTCTTGGCTTGTACAGCTGCCCAATGACGTCATTTACTAACTGCCATGAGGGATCATTTAACCTCCCTGGCGGTATGATTACTTCTGGATTTTAGGGCCTAAAAGTGGTGCAATTTTTGACACACTTTTAGACCCGCAAATCATACCATAGAGAGATCTGCAACAGCCCAGCATTTAGTCACCGCCCTAGGATCCAACACTGCAATTCTTCCTCCGTCCTCTGAATAAAGCTGTACCCCTATAGTGAGACTTCCGGCTGTCGTCATGACGACAAACGTCAATCTCACCAGAGGGATCTAGAGCCTCAGAGTACCAGAAGAAGAATGGCTGCCAGCGTTTGGATCCCAGGTTAGATGAGTTACAAATGCCCACTGTGCATAGGCTCTGCCTATACCTCCTGTCGGCTACCCCGCGTCAGGCATGGGGTTACCACTCTGAGCTGTGGCTTTCCAGCCCGAGTCTGACTTGGGGGTAAGGAGGTTAATGAGGAAGGAGCACATTGTTCTCTTTAAATATATATATTTCTCTACTAAAAAATGTGTTTGATTGACTTTATTCCTATCTTTTAAATTGATATATTACTGATTTTAAAATGTTAATGTGAAGAAAAATGAACCAGGATAGAGAGGACCAGTGTGATTAGAATTGTAAAACAACATATTTTACTAATTAAATCTTTATGGTATGTGTGACTAGGGGTGTGGTGGAGGCGTGATCAGGGGTGTGGCAGGGGCATGGCTTAAGTGTCCCTCTTTCTCATCTTAAAAAGTTAGGAGGTATGCCAATCAGCAATTGAGGAAGACAAGACCCAGATGTTTGTATGAGGCTTAAGGTGTACCTGTAGGGCAGGGGTGTCAAACTGAAATACAAAGTGGGCTGATACTGTACACTGGGACCTAGTCGGGGGCCATGCTCAGTGTCTATTGACCACCTTCCTCCCTTACAAAGTTCTCTGGTGTCTAGTGGTCCTCCCTCCCCTTTAAAGTTTGTTGGTGTCTAGAGACCCCCATCCTACCCTATGCAGTTCCCTAGTGTTTATTGCTTCCCCCCTACCTCCCCCATTTGGCTTCCCTGGTGATCTAGGACTTCACCTCCAGTATAGCTTCCTGGTGGTCTAGAGTGGGCCAAACATAATGCAAAGCGGGGAAACCAATTGAGGGCCAAATTGAATGGCTCTGAGGGCCGAATTTGGCCCCCGGATAGGGAGTTTGACTTGTATGCTGTTGGGAAAACAATAGCCCTAAATAGAAACTTACCTCAGTAAAGGGATGTCTCTGGACAGTGGCATAGCTAGAAATTGTGGGGCTCTGTAGCAAAACTTTAATTGGGCCATAAGATGTAGGCACTCCTGAGTTATGCCAGAGGCCCTACCCTGTGGATATGAGTTAATTGGGCAGTTTACATTCTCATGCGATCTACACTGCATAAAGTCCATTAGCACATGGGCATGGGCAAATCATAGGGTGGAGGAACACAAGAAAGTTAACGGTAAACACATCAAGTACCACCTGGGCCCTCTGTGCTCCAGGGCCCGATAGCAGCTGCTATGGCTATTGCTACGCCCTTGCCTCTAGATAATCCAGAGGCTTACCCCGTCCCATTCCACCTCGCCATTTCAGCACTGGGACCCTCTTAACCTATTCGACAAGAGCTTGTCTGATAGGCTCATGCCGCAGCGCTTGCGTCTGTGTACGAGCGCGGCCGCAATGCACATGCACAATAAGGCTTGCGCGTGCGCAGTAGCACGGAGCTGCTCGTGCCTGGCTTTTTCCTTCCCTGCATTAGGGGTTGGTCGCCAGTGCACTTGCGCAGTGTGGCATGCTTGTTCACGGATGAGAGCACAGCCGTGAACTTTTCACAGGGTTTCTGGGAAGTGGCGGTGGTCTGGAGGAGTGCATGGGAAGGATCCGGAGGCTTCTCTCTGCCAAAATAAGTATCCACTACTCACCAGGGGCATTGCTAGCCCCATAGATCAGTGGCACGTGGCACGTATCTATTCAAGGGTGCCCCCGATGTCCCCCAGGCAGCAGGCGGCAGTACCCATCTTTGGCCACTTGGTCTCTAAACTCTGCAGACGTCTCTTCTGGGCCCCTCCCCTTAGTGTCTGAGAAGGAATCAGAAGTTAGAGCTCCTAGTGTCTGATTCTCGGATGCTAGGGGGAGAATATCCAGCTACAGAAGATCTCTCCAGTTTTGGAGAGTAGATGAAGGAGATGAGTAGTTCCTCCCGCTGTGCTACTCTGCTGGGAAGGAAGGGGGGGGGGGGGGGGTTGGGGTGAGGAATAGTGAAGACACACACAACAATGCATGCTCCCTATGAAGGCTCCACAGCTTCCAGCATGTCACTACAACACCCAGCATGCCCCATAGAGACGCTGCAGCACCCAGTATGCTCCATAGAGGCACCACGGCACCCAGCATAACGCCACACAGCACCCAGCATGCATTTTTTTTTGTATTAAATGGAGAGGGGGGCTTCATCCAACATTTTTCTGGGCAGGCCTACTTAGACCACTGTTGAGTTCATGTAAATGTTTGCTCCACCCATGACCACACGCACAGTAGGGTGCATGGCCACACCCATTTTCGGCTGGAGTGCCCAAGAGTGCCCTGGATTCTTAGGATCCCAGCAACACCCCTGGTACTTTTTTTTTAATTATTATTATTATTATTAACACATTTTTTTTATAAACGTTTTATCACCACGTTATCTCCCTCACTTTCCAAAATGTTTGTTTACCCTAAATTGGGTGCTGGCTTGCTGTGCCGGGATTTGAACCCGGGTTGCCTGTGTCGGAAGCAGAGCCCTTGACCATTACACTATCTAGCCGCTTTCGGCAGCAGCCATCACGTCAGTGTGTAAGTTTTCACACTTGGTACTTTTCCATCTCTACTCCGCCCCACAGCAATGACATCATACGTTCCACATGGCAGTTGCTGATTGGAGGAAAAGCTTACACTCCCCCTTCTTAAGACACTGGAGCATTCTATGTGATTACAGAGGCGCTCAGTGTGGTTTTGATGCTGATAAGGTAAGATAGTGCAACGCTGGTCTGTTGTTTGATTGTCTTATTGTTCTATTGTTTTATTGTTTAACAGAGATCATTATCACTACCATTTCTAGTACTATTATACTTTGATTGACCTCGTCCTCACCCTGGTAATAATACATATGTTTGCCCTATATTCTATAGATAATAATACGTATATATATATTTTTTACTTTATATTTTTGTCCTGTATTTTTACTCCCATATTTTTTACTCTCTCTATATTTTTACTCTTTGTCCTTTTAGCTGCAAATAAGTTTTTACCTCTCTTGGTGACACGTTTGCCCTCCCCCGTCTTTCTTTAAATTTAGACCCAATACTGAATCAACAGGTAGCTCCCATTTATTATTACATACCACTTGATCCCATTAAGGAACATATTAATTTACATGCATTTATTCACCTGATCAAATGTACGTCTATTTATAACTGTTGCATGAAAAGCAAAAGGAATACAGTGGCCAGTAGAGCTAATAGGCTAAATCCTTTCTACATGAAAATGTTCTGCATAAAATCACTTTGCATAGAATTGCATGATTTAAGAGTGTTGCATAATAAGTACCAAGCAAGCCGACCCGCATATAAGCTGACCCCCCAACTTTTGCCTGAAAAACCAGGGAAAAATGAGTGACCCTCATATAAGCCGGGGGTAGGAAATGCTGGCCGCATGATCCCCCCCCCAGTGTGTCCCAGTATAGCTAGCATAGTGCCCAGTATGGGAAGGTAGTGCCTCAGTATAGTTAGTAAAGTGCCCAGGATAGCTAGTATCGTGCCCAGGATAGCTAGTATCGTGCCCAGGATAGCTAGTATAGTGACCAGGATAGCTAGTATAGTGACCAGGATAGCTAGTATCATGCCCAGTATAGCTTGTAAAGTGCCCAGGATAGCTAGTATAGTGCCCAGGATAGCTAGTATTGTGCCCAGGATAGCTAGTATAGTGCCCAGGATAGCTAGTATAGTGCCCAGGATAGCTAGTATTGTGCCCAGGATAGCTAGCATCGTGCCCAGGATAGCTAGCATCGTGCCCAGGATAGCTAGTATAGTGCCCAGGATAGCTAGTATCGTGCCCAGGATAGTGCCCAGTATAGCTAGTATAGTGCCCAGGATAGCTAGTATAGTGCCCAGGATAGCTAGTATCGTGCCCAGGATAGCTAGTATCGTGCCCAGGATAGTGCCCAGTATAGCTAGTATAGTGCCCAGGATAGCTAGTATCGTGCCCAGGATAGCTAGTATCGTGCCCAGGATAGTGCCCAGTATAGCTAGTATAGTGCCCAGGATAGCTAGTATAGTGCCCAGGATAGCTAGTATCGTGCCCAGGATAGCTAGTATCGTGCCCAGGATAGCTAGTGTAGTGCCCAAGATAGCTAGTATAGTGCCCAGGATAGCTAGTATAGTGCCCAGGATAGCTAGTATCGTGCCCAGGATAGCTAGTATAGTGCCCAGGATAGCTAGTATCGTGCCCAGGATAGCTAGTATCATGCCCAGGATAGCTAGTGTAGTGCCCAGGATAGCTAGTATAGTGCCCAGGATAGCTAGTATAGTGCCCAGGATAGCTAGTATCGTGCCCAGGATAGCGAGTTTAGGGCGTCCCCCGCTCCCCCCGTGGCCGCTGCTATTACCTTAGCTCCGTGGCTGACTATTCCCCTGTCCTGCTCTTAAACAGCAGCTCGCCCCACGGTGGCTGCTGCGCTGCGTGATGACGGAGGAAGTGGCAGAGAGCGGCTTCCTGGTTACTATAGGAACCTTTTTCTGCACTTCCTCCGTCATCACGCAGCAGCCACCGTGGGGCGAGCTGCTGTTTAATTAAGAGCAGGACAGGGGAATAGGAAGCCGCGGAGCTAAGGTAATAGCAGCGGCCGCTGGGGGAGCAGGTGGGAGAGGAGCGGGGGGGCGACCCTCAGGCACATCACTCGCAAGCAAGCCGACCCCCCAACTTTTGACCCACTTTTTGTGGGTCCAAAATTCGGCTTGCTTGCGAGTATATACGGTACCTCTGAATATGTTTTGATGTTCATATAGTTATCTTTTGACATTAAATTGTTTGTGAACATGAGTGATATTCACAAAACCTGCTTTACACTATGTCCTCTGACACTTTTTTTTCAGCTGTATGCTCCTTTTTGATTGGCCTGATGAAGCCGATTGAGCCCGTGAAACTCGTTGCCTATTTTTACTGTGGAGTATAAATAAATTGTTGTTTGACTGTTGATGCCACAGTCCTTCCTTTGTTTGCTTTGTCTGCATGGATGGGATAGGCCCACCACTGCCCCATCGGTTTTAAGCTCGTTTAAGTGACTTTTATTCTATTGGCGCCTCTGGAAAGCTTCTATATCCTGCTACTCACAGGTTTGCATTAGGCCAGTTTTACAATTCATTTTGGCATTGCTGTGCGATGCTCCTGTTGCACTGCACCGCGACGCTAAACATGACAAACTCGGCACAGTGAAGAGCTCTTGCGGCGAGTTACAAAGTTGCAAAGGAGATGCAAGTACTGGAGCCAGAGCAAGGAGAGGTAGCTATGGCCACTGACTTGCATTCAATGTGTATGCAGCATAGGGGGGGGGTTCCTGCACTGTCGCATAAAAATTGCCCCTGTGATCCCTGCAACTGTGGGCGGGGGCTATAAGGGGCCTAATCCTCCTCGGACATTAATGTGGGGGGGGGGGGGGAAGGGGGCATACCTCCCAACTTTTTGAGATAAGACAGAGGGACAATTTAAGACACACCCATGCCACACCTCTGACCACGCCCCCACCATGCCCCTTGCCATGCATATCACATAGAATTCAAAAACAAAAGATGTAGTTGTATCCTTCAAACCACACTGGTCCTTTCTATCATCATTCATTATTTTTCATTTTAACTTTTAAAAATAAGAAATGTATGAATTGAATTGATGGAAATAAAATTTATAGTCAGTTAAAAAAAAATGTTTAAGTAGAAACATACATATATTAACACAGATCTATACATCAATCTTGAAAGCGGGACACATGAGTGAAAAAGAGGGACAGTGGGATTGGGTTACCAAAGAGGGACTGTCCCTCCAAATGAGGGACAGGTGGGAGCTATGGGGGGGGTGGAATATCTGGCCATAATGTGGGGTGGGAGAGCCACAATAATTCTGCTGGGAGGCCTGGGCCACTGAAGCTATGCCTCCCCCCCCCCACACACACACACACACATATAAGATGACCCCCCATTTTTAACAAAAAGCTTTGGTTTTTCACACTGATATAACATATTTAAAATGCAAAATGACTCGTCTGTCACTGATGCATGTAAATTATTTTTTTTTTTTAACCTCCTTGGCGATTATCCCGAGCTAGGGTCGGGGCGGAAAACTGCAGCTAAGAGCGGTAATCCCGACCTCTGCTCGGGGTAGCCGCTGGAGGCTGTATGCAGAGCAATGCGCGCAGCGGGAGTGTTTCTACATACCTCCCGGGGGATCCCGACGTCGGCTGGCATTCTTCTTCCCCTACTGCGGGGCTCTGCTTCCTGCTGGTAAGATCACCGGCTGTTGTCATACCGACATCACTTTAGAGTTGCAGTGCCACCCGGAGGATGGAGTTAAAACTGCAGCGCTGGAGCCAGGGAGGTGAGCGATTACTGGGCTGCTGCAGATCTCCCTGGCTGCATGAGTTTTTCCAGGTTTTAGGGTCTGCAAGGGTGCAAAAAAATTGCTTTTAGATCGTAAAATCCGGAAAGAATCATAATGCCAAGGGGGTTATTGTTTAGTTTAGCTAAAGTGAAATATCCCTTTAATGGTCAGGAATAATAATTCCCTAATAGGCAGGAACAGCTGCAATAAAAACAGGTGCAATTAATACACAGAGAAACAGCTGACTGAAGGAATGTACAAACCAGCGATATTCATTTACACTGATAACAACAAAGCTTCAATCTGAAGATAGAAAAAATACCGTTCAGAAGGTTTATATTGCGCCATTAATATTTCATGGGCTTAAATATTTAATATTTTTGTACTTTACAGGATATAGTATTCTATTACAATTACTTGCAAAGCAGGGCGTTCTGTATATAGCTTTAGTATACGTTGAGATGCCGGCGTGGCTGCTGCACGAATGTGCTGGGGCGGCAGGCTGGCGATACGGCAAAACTTTTCCTGAACTTTCACTACTGACCTGGGAGAAAGAAGATGGCTCAGATGATGGATTGAAGTTGTTACCCTTAAATTGGATCCGAGATGAACTTTTACTCATTGCATAATTGTGTTCCTTTCCTATTGTTTATAGGGCATTCCTCAAGCCAAATACTTTTTTGTTTTTGTTTTAATACTCTAATTCCCTATAAACTAAGCATGCCACGCCCACAGGTTTTCAGAGAGCCAAGGCACTTTCAGACAGTAGCAAGGGGGGAGGTATTACTAGCCAGAGATTTCAGAGGCAGAGGGGAGGAGGGGGGGGGATTAGTTTTTTTTGCTCAAGATGCAGATAAGCCTGCTCTGTGTAATGTTTACAAACAACATGGCTGCTGTCGTATCACAGGAAGAAATAATAATATTCTATTAAAGCTGTTTGCAGATAGATTTGCTGTGTAAACTATCTAAACTACTTTAGATAAGATATATAGACAAGGTACTTGTTTTAGTTAGTTTTTCATCTCCGATCCGCTTTAAGGAGACACTGAAGTAAAAAAAAAAAAATGATTTGTATGTGTTGTACAGCTAACGACTAACCAGCAAGTTCATGGTGACCCAGAACTCATTGGAGTGTGTGAGGGGCTACAATGGTCCTAAAAGCCCCCTTACTAAAATGTTATGGAAAACAAAAGTTTGCTTTCTTAAAACAGAAAGAATTTGCGATAATTCAGGTTGGAGTGAGCCTGAGATGTCTCCCAGAGCATCACTGCTGAAATATGAAAATTAACCATTATTGCCCTTAGAACCTAAACACACCTCTTGATCCGCTGGAATGCAATGATGTGTCAGCTTGTTAATTTGTACAGAGCCATAATAATCCAACATGCATACAGACTGTTTCGGATTGTTTGATCCTCATCAGTGCATGGCATGGATTAATTTGGCTCTATGGAGTAGGGCTTGTAACACCGAACATTAACAATGGTTAATTTGCATATATTTCAGCAGTGATGCACTGGGAGACATCTCAAGCTCACTCCAACCTGAATTATCTCAAATTCTTTCTGTTTTAAGAAAGCAAACTTTTGTTGTCCAGCTAAGAAATAAAACATTAGGAGCAGAGACATACGTCTTGTATTGTTTCCAGTACAGGAAGAGTGCAGTAGACTCAGACTGCCATTCACTGAGCCTGTTACAGGCACTCACCGCGGCTGATCGGCAGACCGCAGGAGGACAACGTGGGACTTAGGCGTGTTTATAGGGCGGGAGGAAGCCCTGGGTAAGTATCCGAAGCCACGGGTAAGTATCACAGCTTTACATTACTTCATCTGTGGGTCTCTTTAAGGTGAAAAATAAGTAAGGTTAGGTGAGGGAATTCATGAGAACAGCTTTGTGAATATTATTATTATTATTAGTATTATTATCATCATTATTATGATGATTGATTTATATAGCGCAAGCATCTTCCGTGGCACAGTATCTTCTATAGGAAGCACTGTTGGGTATTTGCCTATACTTCTGTTGGTTATCTTATAAAAACTGTACCCAAACTAAAGGCTTGAAGATAAAGCATAGAAGAGAATGGGAAAGCAGCAGAGATCGTACATTTTATTCTCTCCCATTTCATTGCAATATGCAGAAGATTTAGTACAAATCTAGTATAATTTTTATTATACACAATAATATTAATAAAAAGGGACAGGGTAAAACAGGCCAGCGCTGGGTACCTGCACTCTGCGGATGGGGATATGTTCTAAATGACTTTCCCAATACCTGAGTTAGGTTTGTCAGGGCCACAGGATATAATGTGACAAAGGAGATCTACTCACCAGAAGTGCCCTCTAAACACAGAGAGCAGTGAAGTGAACAGCCAGACGGCTGAGCCGCGGACCGGACTGCGAATATCTCAAAGCAATGGAGGGGCTGCCTGTTCTCTGTGTTCATCGCTGGGAAGGATAACATGTTGTGGGGATGGAAACCTTTCTACAGACTGTGCAAGCCACAGAGCATGGACCGTGCAAGCCAAGAAGCATGGGCCGTGCAAGCCACAGAGCATGGGCCGTGCAAGCCACAGAGCATGGACCGTGCAAGTCACAGAGCACGGACTGTGCTAGCCACAGAGCATGGACTGTGCAAGCCACAGAGCATGGGCCGTGCAAACCACAGAGCATGGACCGTGCAAGCCACAGAGCATGGACCGTGCTAGCCACAGAGCATGGACCGTGCAAGCCACAGAGCATGGACCGTGCAAGTCACAGAGCACGGACTGTGCTAGCCACAGAGCATGGACTGTGCAAGCCACAGAGCATGGACCGTGCAAGCCACAGAGCATGGACCGTGCAAGCCACAGATCATGGACCGTGCAAGCCACAGAGCATGGACCGTGCAAGCCACAGAGCATGGACCGTGCAAGCCACAGAGCATGGACCGTGCAAGCCACAGAGCACGGACCGTGCTAGCCACAAAGCATGGACCGTGCAAGCCACAGATCATGGACCGTGCAAGCCACAGAGCATGGACCGTGCAAGCCACAGAGCACTGACCGTACAAGCCACAGAGCACGGACCGTACAAGCCACAGAGCACGGACCGTACAAGCCACAGAGCACGGACCATGCTAGCCACAGAGCACGGACCGTGCTAGCCACAGAGCATGGACCGTGCTAGCCACAGAGCATGGACTGTGCAAGCCACAGAGCATGGACCGTGCAAGCCACAGAGCAAAGACCCTGCAAATCCACAGAGCATGGGCAGTGCAAGCCACAGAGCATGGACTGTGCAAGCTGCAGAGCACGGACCGTGCTAGCCACAAAGCATGGACTGTGCAAGCCACAGATCATGGACCGTGCAAGCCACAGAGCATGGACCGTGCAAGCCACAGAGCACGGACCGTACAAGCCACAGAGCACGGACCGTACAAGCCACAGAGCACGGACCGTACAAGCCACAGAGCACGGACCATGCTAGCCACAGAGCACGGACCGTGCTAGCCACAGAGCATGGACCGTGCTAGCCACAGAGCATGGACTGTGCAAGCCACAGAGCATGGACCGTGCAAGCCACAGAGCAAAGACCCTGCAAATCCACAGAGCATGGGCAGTGCAAGCCACAGAGCATGGACTGTGCAAGCTGCAGAGCATGGACCGTGCAAACCACAGCACATGGACCATGCAAGCCACAGAGCACGGACTGTGCAAGCCACAGAGCATGGGCAGTGCCAGCCACAAAGCACGGACTGTGCAAATTGCAGAGCATGGACTGGGATTCCTGAGTTTCCGCTCTGTATTTCTATCGCTCTGCGCATGCCTGCGCCTCCAACAACATATTTAAAATGTCTGCATTGCCCATTGACTTACATTACTTCTGCTGCTGCTTTGTCGCTGGGTGAGTTTGAGGGTAAAGAGCTGATGACTTTGTGGTGGCTCAGCGGCCAATTGGGCACTTGCGGCGCAACATGACAAGTGTGCTAGGCCCATTACCCTGCATTGCTGTTGCGTTACCCTGCGGTAAAAATACGGTAAAGGCTGGTTCACACTATGAACGTTTTGAGCTTTTTTTGCAATTACTAGCATTTTTAAAAGCTCTGGTGTAATGCAATCCTATGTAAATGTTCTCACAGTAGCGATGAGCTTTCTTTCCAATCCCAAACGCAGATACTGCACCATTTTCTGCGCTTTAATGCAAGATATATGAAAAATCGCAAATCGCTTTAAAAGCGATTTAAACAACAATTTTGTCAGCATTTTTCAGGCAAATTTGCTTTAAAAGACATTCAGTTCTGAGTCAAAGAGTGCCCCTTTGTCTGCACATACATAAATGCAAAGCAAAAACGCATAAAAAATTGCTTGCGAAAAAACGCAGATCACAAAAAACGCTGGTAATCGCTTCGCTAAATCGCTCACAAAAGCGCTTTGTAATTTGTAGTGCGAACTAGGCCTAGGCCTTACAGTTGCAAGTGTAAAAGGGGCCTAATAGAAAAAAAGTACTCATATAAAAGTTAAAGGGGCACTATGGCAAAAATGTTTAAAATTTTAAATATGTGCAAACATATACAAATAAGAGGTACATTTTTTCCTGAGTAAAATTAGCCATGAATTACTTTTCTCCTATGTTGCTGTCACTTACAGTAGTTAGTAGAAATCTAATAGAAGCGACAGGTTTTGGACTAGTCCATCTCTTCAAAGTGGATTCTTAGCAATATAGACCTCAGTGGGAGTATCTGAAGACTGTGGCAGGAGGTTGGGTAATGAATACACAATTAGCAAGAGGAGAAAAAAAGAGTGAGGGAGGAAGCGATTTCAGTAGGTCAAAGGTAACAAAGATGGAAACTGCCTAGAATAGGATTCTCTGCTTTTCCTTTATACAATTCACAGGAATCATAACGTGGACAGTGCAATATATCTGTTATGCAAGTAGAACTAGTATTTATCTATTTATATATGTATTTTTTATTTCTAGGTTAGCAAGGGTGTTACTTGTTCTTTAACATTGTGGCTAAATAAAATAAAACAGATAAACTATGTTAGCTAGATAACAGAATAAAACAAATCTAATAAAATATGTGAGTTATGAAAAGAGTAAAAGCTATTTAAAATCTTATTTTTTTTTGTTATATATTTCTCAATTAATTTTAGTAAGACCTCTTTATTTATATATAAATGTGCCAGTATAATGATGTGCTCTCCTCTTTAAGAGGCCCAGCATTGGCCTGCACTGCGATTTCTTTGGTATAACCTTCATAAGAGACACCTTAGTAAATGTTTCCGGTCATGAGCCTCAGTTGAGATATCAGGTTTGCTAGATCTGTGTTTACAGCCAATTCCCCTCCACACAGCAGAAGCTCCTGCGAGCCTTTGTTCTGTGCAGCCCATGGCTCTGCACTCATATGTTCATTATGCACACATAGATGGACAGCTGTTGGTGATCCTGCCAGCAGGACCAGGCAGCATCTCGGGTCCACGAACTTGTCAGGGCGCGACAATGTGATGCCGCGATCGGGCACATTTGGCATTGGGCAATTTCACAACCTAATTTAATCCATGTGTTCGTGATGAAGCCAAATGAGGCTACACCCCAAGCTCCGAAAACTGCATGAAAGTTAAAGCACTTTGTGCAGAGCTAACTCAATGACTTCCTCACTTCTAAAAGTTACATGGGGGAGATCTGCGAGGGACAACTATAGCCAATCTGCTTATGTGTGAAGTGCAAAAAGTTAGCACTTCATACTGTATCTCTATAGAGAGAGCTTAGCGCATCTGTCTGCCTGGCACTTACGGCCTGATAAGACACAATTTTAGGAATACAGACGGTGCATCTATGTGAGTATTTTTGTAGGTTTCGCTAGTCCAATTATCTGGGCTTTCTCCTTGGAACCAGAGGGGGGTATGAGTCCAAAATCCTTGAAACTAGACAGGGGTGCTCAGTGGCGTAGCTAAGGAGCTGAGGGCCCCGATGCAAGTTTTACAATGGGGCCCCTCAAGCACTCTATACATAACAATTGATACGGCGCACCAAAACCTGCCAATGGCAACTACAGTGTCAGAGGTGCAAGAAGGGGATGGGGAACAGTTTGTTAATGATTACCACTATTCAAAGTATCTATAGAAGTGATTATTATGAGCACAGGACCAATAGAGAGAAAATACTGAAGGTGAGGTAGGGCCCTTCAGGGCCCCTCTGGCCCAAGGGCCCCGATGCGGTCACTACCTCTGCACCCCCTATTGCTACGCCCCTGGGGGTGCTTTTTGTAGGTCTTCCTACGGTCAGGAACTATGTAAGCTGGTGTTATTCATGCAGTGGACAATACCAACCTACAGACGAGATAAGTTTCAACAATTATTTTAAAGGGACTCCAAGCACCTCTCATAGGCATTCCTTTAAGACTCCGACCAGTACTGCAAGCTTGTGCTCTTCTTTTTCATTTGATGCCTGAATCGCCATTCTACACCAAATAGTTTCAATCGAGTTCAATTTAAAAATTCCGGCTGCCATCTTGGCTATGTTATAACTTCTGGGTCACCCCTGTCTTCTGTTAGAGAAGTGCATCACTGAATGAAGCAGGAAGAGGAAGTGACACGCATGGCCATTGCAAGAGGCTCCTCCAGAGGGGTCATGTTGGAAGTCGTCTGGCTTAAAGGCATGCCTATTAGAGGTGCTCGGAGTCCCTTTAAAATAGTTAATGAAAAAAATCAGTGAAAATCTAATTAGCAATAATAATATAAGGCCTGGTGCACACCAAAAACCGCTAGCAGATCCACAAAATGCTAGCAGATTTTGAAACGCTTTTTCTTATTTTTCTGTAGTTTTTCAGCTAGCGTTTTGCGGTTTTGTGTAGCGGTTTTGGTGTAGTAGATTTCATATATTGTTACAGTAAAGCTGTTATTGAACAGCTTCTGTAACAAAAACGCCGGCAAAACCGCTCTGAACAGGCGTTTTTCAGAGCAGTTTGCGTTTTTCCTATACTTAACATTGAGGCAGAAACGCCTCCGCAATCCAAAATGTGCAGCAGCCCGGGAGTATGCGTTTCTGCAAAACGCCTCCCGCTCTGGTGTGCACCAGCCCATTGAAATACATTACCTAAGCGTATCCGCAGCCGCAAGCGGATCGCAAAACGCAGCCGAACCGCTCTGGTGTGCACTAGGCCTTAGAGTTATGCTGCGTACACACTGGCGACAACGGTCGTTTGAAACTGCTCATTAACGATCGTTCAGCCGACGGTCGGGGGAAAAACTTTTGCCAACGATCATTAAGAAGAACGACGAAAGAACGACATCGGGTAAAAGGAGCTATCCATCCTGACGGATCGCATCTGCCGACTATCGTTGGAAAAGTGTAGTGTGGATGATAGTCGGCCGAGAACGATCGTTATATAGCGAACCACGCAACCGCGAAACTTCTTTCTTCTGACCGTACTTCCTGTTATAGACGAACGAACGGCTAATTTGAAACTTAAAGGGAACGTTTTCGAAAAACGAATTTATTTGTCTATCCTGACTATCTATGAGCCCAATGTAATACATGCATGTATGTGTTTGTTCTTAATATTCCTGGTGTTTGTAGTTGTGTGTTAATAGCAAGGATTATGAATTAAAATCTGTGTATTAGTACAAAGTATGATTGTATATATATATAGAATAATACTATACTGATATATATCCATATATATATATATATATATATATATATATATATATATATATATATATATGTGTGCATCTTCTTTCCTGAAACGTTCTTAATTGCTAGAACACTCAGCTCAGTGTGTACGTTCATCGTTGGAATCCGTCGTTGCATTCCTGTCGTGTTACTATCGTTCGTCTTTCAATTATCGTTCGTTACGAACGATCGTTATCGCCAGTGTGTATGCAGCATTAGTCATGCAGTCGGTGATAAGTGATGTGTGTTGCTGAAGAAAACTCGCCAAAAACAGGAAGCATCATCCACCACTATACTTAAAGAGACACTAAAGTCTCTTAAAATTTCGTTTTTTTATTTCAAAAATGTGTTTAACATCATTCTCCTACCTAAAACACTGCATCCCCGCGGCTGGACACTAACTAAATTCCCCCAAACTCCCCTCGCAAAATCCACGATTTTCTTGGTCTTGGATTTTGCTGCCCTGTGCGCTTCCATGTGAGGCAGGGCTATGAGCAGTAGCTCTGCCTCTCAGCGTGTCTGTCAGCGCGTATCTCCACCTCTCCCCCGCCCCTCTCAGTGAAGGAAGACTGAGAGGGGCGGAGGAGAGGCGGCGATCCGGGCTGACAGACGCGCTGAGAGGCAGAGCTGCGGCTCATAGCCCCCCGGGGAGTTTGGGGGGATTTAGTTAGATTCCAGCCGCGGGGTTGCAGCGTTTTAGTTAGGGGAATGATGTTAAACTAATTTTTTAAATAAAAAGCTGAATTAAAAAGATTTCAGAGTCTTTTTATAGGACAACTGAAGTGAGAGGGACACTATGCAGGCTGCTATGTTTATTTCCTTTGAAGCAATACCAGTTGCCTGGCAGCCCTGCTGATCCTCAGCCTCTAAGGGCTCGTTTCCACTATCGCGAATCCGCATGCGTCCAACACATGCAGATTTGCACATGGTATGCAAGTGGATGGGCCTGTTTCCACTGTTGCATTGGTGATGTGCTTTTTTTTGAGCGGTGAAAAAACGCACAAAAGAGCCAACGAATTCGCCTGAGAGTGGAATGCATGCGAATCGCATGCAATGTATTTAATAGGGAAATCGCATGCGTTTTCCCCATGCGTTTTTGCCGCGAATTTGCATGCGAATTCGCATAGGTACCAATGTAAATTCACACAAGCAGTGACATGGTTAAAATCGCATATACCCTCACCTATGCGAAATCGCATGCAAATTCGCGGCAAAAAACGCATGGGGAATCGCATCCGCATGCGATTTCATCAGCGGTGGAATCCAGGCGATTCCGCACCGCAACAGTGGAAACGAGCCCTAATACTTTTAGCCATAGCTCCTGAACAGGAATGCAGCAGATCAGGTGTTTCTGACATTATTGTCAGATCTGACATGATTAGCTGCATGCTTGTTTCTGGTGTGATTCAGATATACTGCAGCCAGATAGATCATCAGGGCTGCAAGGCAACTAGTAATATTTCAAATGAAATAAAGATGGCATCCACCATATCCCGCTCATACCCCTCTCAGTTCAATTATCTTTTAAATGCAGCTTTTTAATGCTCAAGCTAGTTGATTTTACAAACTCACGCAGGACAACTAATTATCGGACAAATGGTATAAACAGCGCTTGGTTGTTTTAATGTGTTTTTAAGATGTTGTAAACTATTTACAAAAGCTTATACAATACTGTAAAATTTCAAACATCTCTGAAACATAACTTGAGTTAATTTAACGTTTGGAAGAAGGACTCTATGTATGTATATATATATATATATATTTTGAACTCAATACAAAAATGCATAATTATTTTTATTATAAATTGGTATCTAACCATATTTTAAATGTATTATGAATAATGAAAAATGATTCAAAGACTCTGATTGACAGATCTGTAGAGAACAGAAGTAAACACAATAGAAAAAGTCCAAAGATCAAAGAATCTGCAGGTAACTGAGACTATGAGCCTGCTCTACTAACATACATGGATCACACTCAAAGAGAGACCCGGCGGTGACCTTCCGTAGAAGAGTTGGTAGAAGACTACTTTAAAGTGTAACTGTCGGGCATAAAATAAAAAATCAATTATTTATATTTATCTGGTAAACAAGTAATAAAAGTGCTAACCAGGCGATCCAAAAGTTACAATCACTATTACTTTTCTTGTTGATAAATGATCATTCCCCAGTTTACCTGACTCTTATTTGGTACACACAAAATTTGGTTCACAAAAAGGAAGTTGCAGGGCATGCTGGGTTGTCCTTTTTTGCTTCTGTACTTCCCCCTCAGACTTAACTAATGCAGCCTGATTGGCTGAAGCCTCTTTCCCTCCTGTTTTCCCCTCACACACCTGTGTTCCTCTCTGATTGGCCAGTATTTCTCATGCTGAGACAATGCACTGTCTATAGTGAAGGGCAGGCAATGCATACACAATCAGGCAGAGTAAGGGAGGACATGACATCAGGATTGGCTTCAAAATAGCCACACTAAAAATGGAGAATCCTAAGAAGGATTTTCTCATTTTTTTACTACAGGGAGTGCATAATTATTAGGCAAATGAGTATTTTGACCACATCATCCTCTTTATGCATGTTGTCTTACTCCAAGCTGTATAGGCTCGAAAGCCTACTACCAATTAAGCATATTAGGTGATGTGCATCTCTGTAATGAGAAGGGGTGTGGTCTAATGACATCAACACCCTATATCAGGTGTGCATAATTATTGGGCAACTTCCTTTCCTTTGGCAAAATGGGCCAAAAGAAGGACTTGACAGGCTCAGAAAAGTCAAAAATGGTGAGATATCTTGCAGAGGGATGCAGCACTCTTAAAATTGCAAAGCTTCTGAAGCGTGATCATCGAACAATCAAGCGTTTCATTTAAAATAGTCAACAGGGTCGCAAGAAGCGTTTGGAAAAACCAAGGCGCAAAATAACTGCCCATGAACTGAGAAAAGTCTAGCGTGCAGCTGCCAAGATGCCACTTGCCACCAGTTTGGCCACATTTCAGAGCTGCAACATCACTGGAGTGCCCAAAAGCACAAGGTGTGCAATACTCAGAGACATGGCCAAGGTAAGAAAGGCTGAAAGACGACCACCACTGAACAAGACACACAAGCTGAAACGTCAAGACTGGACCAAGAAATATCTCAAGACTGATTTTTCTAAGGTTTTATGGACTGATGAAATGAGAGTGAGTCTTGATGGGCCAGATGGATGGGCCCATGGCTGGATTGGTAAAGGGCAGAGAGCTCCAGTCCGACTCAGACGCCAGCAAGGTGGAGGTGGAGTTCTGGTTTGGGCTGGTATCATCAAAGTTGAGCTTGCAGGGCCTTTTCGGGTTGAGGATGGAGTCAAGCTCAACTCCCAGTCCTACTGCCAGTTTCTGGAAGACACCTTCTTCAGGCAGTGGTACAGGAAGAAGTCTGCATCCTTCAAGAAAAACATGATTTTCATGCAGGACAATGCTCCATCACACGCGTCCAAGTACTCCACAGCGTGGCTGGCAAGAAAGGGTATAAAAGAAGAAAAACTAATGACATGGCCTCCTTGTTCACCAGATCTGAACCCCATTGAGAACCTGTGGTCCATCATAAAATGTGAGATTTACAAGGAGGGAAAACAGTACACCACTCTGAACAGTGTCTGGGAGGCTGTGGTTGCTGCTGCACGCAATATTGATGGTGAACAGATCAAAACACTGACAGAATCCATGGATGACAGGCTTTTGAGTGTCCTTGCAAATAAAGGTGGCTATATTGGTCACTGATTTGTTTTTGGTTTGTTTTTGAATGTCAGAAATGTATATTTGTGAATGTTGAGATGTTATATTGGTTTCACTGGTAAAAATAAATAATTGAAATGGATATATATTTGTTTTTTGTTAAGTTGCCTAATAATTATGCACAGTAATAGTCACCTGCACACACAGATATCCCCCTAAAATAGCTAAAACTAAAAACAAACTAAAAACTACTTTCAAAAATATTCAGCTTTGATATTAATGAGTTTTTTGGGTTCATTGAGAACATGGTTGTTGTTCAATAATAAAATTATTCCTCAAAAATACAACTTGCCTAATAATTCTGCACTCCCTGTATAGAAAAATCACTAAAATCAAAATGTGGACAGTACAATACATATGTTATGTAAGTAGAGCAAACTTTTTTTTTTCCTGAGATAGTATGGCTGACAGCTCCTCTTATTTAGTACAGTTGGTCTTCTAGCGCATTAGAAGTTTGTCCAGTTGAACCTACAGTACTTTATATTTTTCTTAGGACATTCTATGGCTTGAGAATTAAGATCCCTCATGTAAATATTACTAAAAATATTTGCTTATTTGTACTGGTTTGAGGCAACTTGAGATAATCCCATCATTTCCCGACTAGAGTTCTACAAGTAAGGCCTTTCCCAAACTTATTTTATCATTTTCAAAAAGTTTAATCTAGTAGTTGGCAAAGAGGAGCCATCGGTAAAGTACAGCTTCATATCTTAATATGTTACGGAAGGGACGGCCTGTCCATTTTGTGTAATTACTACATATGGTCCAGCTGTGTCGGTGTAGCTGAAGACTCCTAACTCGTTATTAATTAGCCTCATTAAAATGCAAGTATGAGAGCAACGCTAGGTAAACAATACCTTATGCCATAAAGTCATTTCTTGACAGGAAAAGGCCTGATGGGCAGACCTTGATACTAATATTTTTTTTTTGCAGGGGAAACTGTATTTTTTTCCCAGGCTCAGTAGGTACCGGCTAACATTTGACTGACATCAAGGACGGACTGGAATAGCTGGAAGTGGCTCGCTGTTCAGCAATGTAATTCCTCTCACTTCATTTCAAAATATGCCTACAGTAGGTCAAAGGTTGACAGGCAAATGACAGGCCTTCCTCAATTGCCGCGGTGTCACAGCGGGAGTACGTCAAGTAAAATTTCTCCGGCCCCTTTGCGATTTTACTCTTTTTATTTTTTTAACAAGTCCGTGGGTTTTTTTTTTTTGTGCTTTTTTTTTAAACCCCTCTCCTAAATTGGGAAGAATTGGCACTTTTATGATTAATGTCTGAACACGCTGGCCTGTGCTAGTCTCTGCTGTCCTAGCTAGTTGTTTTAAGATAAAAAAAAATAATACCGTAATCCCAGAGGCCATCTGGAAACAAAAGAATAAAGTTTTATTCAAAAAAGCACTTGGCAGAAACTGAATTGATGATACCAGTTAGAAGTGTCAGGATGCGGGGAGAGAGGTATCACAATGCCTTCTCATTGAGAATCCCCTCAAGTCACCATTGCACGGATTTCACTGAGACATGCATAATGCAGGCCTGAGCGATAATTTCCTGTAGACACAGAGGGAATATGATATAATGCAGCCTGGCCCCCTTAGTCACACTTAATGATCGCTTTCGGTTAGCCCCTTGCTTGCCCTTTCCCCTCCCCGAGATGCCAAAACTTTCAAAGGTCTCATTTTATGAGATCCGGGGACAGTACGATGTCAGCGGACAGAATAAAAACTTACAGGGGGAAAAAACGGTTTAAATTGATGACTGTGATTGACATTTTTAGGTGGGTGGCAGCTTTTGAAGTCGTGATAAGTTTTGTAAGTTTGTGGCAACACATTTATTATAAAAATAATAACCGAAACATCTCAGTAATAGTTGTTTTTTGTGTTTCACATGAAATTTAATTATTATTATTAATAATATTGTTATTTTTTTTAAAGAGGAACTGCAGTGAAAATAGTGTAATTAAAAAAAAAGTGTTTAATTTTTACAATCATTATTTATAAATGATTTAGTCAGCGTTTGCCCATTGTAAAATCTTTGCTCTCCCTGATTTACATTCTGACATTTATCATAGGAGACATCTTTACTGCTGGCAGGTGATGTCTGTGGAAGGAGAGGCTGCTTTTTTGGCAATTGGAAACAGCTGTTATCTCCCACAATGCAACAAGGCTCCCTCAGTGTGATGTCAGTACCTAGGTGCTGACATCACACTGTGGGAGGGGTTTCACCACCATAGCAGCCAAACAGCGCTGGGGAAGTTGCTATACCAAGCATTTTTTTTTCTCTTTGCGGTTTTAGCATGAAAAACGGTTGACGCTTGCGTGAAAATTTGCGTTTGCGTGCGGAAATTCGTGCTTGTGCGCAAAAAACGTTGCACGTGTTATAGCGCGCACAAAACAATAGCGCAAACTTGATAAGAGTTATCACGCTTTGTGAATCAAGCCCAATGTCTGTAGCAAAAGTAGTCCAACTTTATTTCATCAGGTTAAAACCCATACAGCCAGGTAACTGACATGTTTCATACCTACTGGTCCTTAAAGCGGCACTACAGCAAAAATTTGTAAAATTTTAAATATGTGCAAACATACAGATAAGAAGTAAATTTTTTCCAGAATAAAATGAGCCATAAATTACTTTTCTCCTATAATGCTGTCACTTACAGTAGGCAGTAGAAATCTGACAGAAGTGACAGGTTTTGGACTAGTCCATCTCCTCATAGGGGATTCTCAGCAAGGCTTTTATTCATTATAAAGATATTCCCGAAAAACGATTTAAACAATGATACTGGCCAGCCTCCCTGCTCGCTACACAGTTTTTGGGCAGTTGGACAGAGCAACTGCCATTCACTAAGTGCTTTTGAAAATAAATATATCCCTGAGAATCCCCTATAAAGAGATGGACTAGTCCAAAACCTGTCACTTCTGTCAGATTTCTACTACCTACTGTAAATGACCGCAACATAGGAATAAAGTAATTTATGGCTCATTTTATTCTGGAAAAAATTTACTTTGTATCTGTATGTTTGCACATATTTTAAATTTTACAAATTTTTCGCTGTAGTGCCCCTTTAAAGCATACATACTTACCCGGGGCTTCCGCCAGCCCCTGGCAGCCAATACGTCCCTCGGTGGCTCCTGGTCCCCTCCATTGCAGATGCTGACCTCGCCATGTTGGCATTTTCTCGCCTGCGCGAGGGCCATTCTCAATCCCTCTCGTGTGGTCTGGAGTATATTGCCCAGGTGCAGACGTTCTACACCTGCACAGAACACACCAGATGACGTCAGCGAGACTGCGAGCATCTCTCGCGCAGGCGCAGTAGATGCCGACCTGGCGAGGTCGGCATCTGCAACGAAGGGGACCAGGAGCCACCAGAGCTGCGGCAAGGGAGATATCGACTGCCAGAGGCTGGCGGAAGCCCCGGGTAAGCAGAACTCTTTTCATTAAAAAGCTCAGATGTATCCTATAATCATAGGTGCAATGATTAGAGATCAGTAGGTCCGAAACATGTCAGTTACCTGGCTGTATGGGTTTTAACCTGATTTATTAAAGTTGGGCTGCTTTTGCTACAGACATCGTGCGGAACTCCTTCCTTTTCCATGTCCGTGGGTCCAAGTCGCTTGGCTCCAGCACTGTTGTCAGGGCCGGCCCTAGACTTTTTGCCGCCTGAGGCAAATTTTGAAAAAATTGCCCTGCATCAATCCCCCCCCCCCCTCCCTCGCCTGGTTCCCCCGATCTGCGCTCCCCTCCAGCTTTAAATGGCGAATAAGCAGCGGACAGTAAGAGGCACGGGCAGGGGATCACTCACCTTCCTCGTTCCAACGTGCGCTCCACTGACGTCACTTCCTGCAACGCCGGCCACGTACAATACAGTGGGCGGCGTCGCAGGAAGTGACGTCAGTGGAGCGCACGTTGGAACGAGGAAGAGGAGAGTGATCCCCCGCCCGTGCCTCTTACTGTCCGCTGCTTATTCGCCGTTTAAAGCTGGAGGGGAGCGCAGATCGGGGGACCCAGGCGAGGGAAGGGGGGGTCCGACCCCCCTCCCCACCGCTAGCCCCAATACCCCCGTCCTGCCCCTTACCCCTCCAGCTCGGCGGCCGGCTTCCCCGCACCCACGGACGGGCGGATGCCGCCCCTAGAAATTTTCCGCCTGAGGCAAAAGTTTCACCCTGCCTCATGAGCGGGCCGGCCCTGACTGTTGTAGCAGCGAAATTCACCTTAACTTCTCAACAAAATTGTTATGAATTAATGTGTAACAAGTTCCAACACACAAAAGGGTGAGAGAGCCCTGCCCTTCAAAGTTTACAATGTAAAGGAAGAAGGGGGAAATGTATAGGAGTATTGCATAAATCAGCATTTACTGCTACATTCCACTCCATTCAGATAGTGCCCTGGCTGGGATTCAAACCTGGGACTCAGCGCAGCAAGGCAAGCGTGCTATCCACTATACCACCATGCTGCTTAGTAGAAGAAATGAAAACACAACATAAGGACAACTTGCAATGGAAGTGTGCATTGAGCAATTATATGGCCACAATCTTCTCTCGGCCCCTAGCGATCCGAGGGTTCTATGGATATAGGTGCACAACTGCAGGCAAGCACAGTCAGTCACACAATGAATTTTTGAACTTGAAGAGGCATGCATGAAAAAAGGGCGCCAGGAAAAAAGGGCCCGGCTGGATAACAAGATGGCGCCGGTGGATAACGAAATATTAATAACGATAAATATCATTGTCAAACTTGGTTAACGGTAAATACAGTTTTAAAAACAGATGAGAGATAATAACGAAAAGATATTAAAATTAAAAATCGTTATGTAATTCAACAATACAGCTTAACCCAGCCCTACTCTCACACAGAACCCTCCCCTGGTGGTGCCTAAAACTAACCACTCCCCTGGTGGCACCTAACCACCCCCCTGGTGGTCCCTAACCCTAACCACCCCCCTGGTGGTGCCTAACCCTAACCACTCCCCCGGTGGTGCCTAACCCTAACCACCCCCCGTCTTGTCTAAAACTAACCGCCACCCGAGCGGTGCCTAACCCTAACCACCCCCCACTGGTGGTGCCCAACCCTAACCACCCCACTGGTGGTGCCAAACCCTAACCCCTCCAGTAGTAGCTAACACTAACCACCACACTAGTGGTGCCTAACCCTAACCACCCCTCCAGTGGTGCCTCACCCTAACCAAGGTGTTGCCTAAAACTAACCGCCATCCGGGGGTGCCTAACCCTAACCACTCCCCCTGGTGGTGCCTAACACTAACCACTCCCTCTGCAGAAACACCCTTTTACACATAGAAACAATATCTTTGATAACGTAAAATCTGTACATACAAACAAAATAATATGATAAAAACGATAACATTGCAAGCTTCTAAAAAGATAACATTCTTCAAAAACTGTAATGTTCTAATGTTGTTAATGATAATTATCGGGCGCCCTTTTTTCTGCTTTTTTTGTGGTATTAACGATAATTGCATTGGTGGTGCTCTTTTCGTCCCCACCCTAAGCCGCACCCTTTTTTACTGCTCCCCTTGAAGAGTTCAGTTCGAGAGGTGATACTTTTAATTTAAACAAATCAAAATGATTGCTTTGAATAGTTGCTGTGTTTAAAGTGAACCTCACTTTAAACACAGCAGCACTGGAAAGGCTTGGTGTTTCTTTAACAGTTTCACAGCATCAGAACTTTTTTTCTCTTATCCAATCCTCATTTTTAGCTGCACAGAAGAAAACTGCCCGGGCTTTTTTCCCCTGATGCTGAGCAAAGCATGATGGGATTTCTGATGTTGTTGCTCTCGTTCTGCTGTTTTGGTGCAATTTTTTTTTTTTTTGAATTGGACATTTGAAGCCTAGCGTGTGCAGCTGGGAGGGGTAATCAGGACACAGAACAGTTGGAACTGTGTCTCATGCTTCCTGTCATCTCCTTTCAACCAAAAAGATGGCTGCCCCCATGATAAAGATGGCAGCCCCCATGAATCACAAACATTTGCCTGTTCTTTTAAAACAGGGTGGGTAAAAAATTATATTACCTATCTATTCTAATTAACATAACTAATGTAACTTAATGACAAGTATATTTGTTTAGGCTAAAGTTCCCCTTTAAGTCAGGGTTTATTTGGGCTTCAAATACCAGTGCTGGGCCGAAATTACGCATTAGCGTAATTACGCATCGTAATTCACTACAAATGCACCGTAAGCGTTACGTGTAAGGTTACGGTATTACGCGTAATTAATTACGCGTAGACCATTGGGTTACGTTTTACGCGTAACAAATTACGCGTAAGACAGTAAACTCCCATTGAAATTACACAGTCTGCCGTAATCGCGTAATATTACGCTCCCGTATAATATAAAAAAGCCGCCGACTTTAAGGGTTAATAGCAAACCCCCTTAAATGCTAAGAGCCTCAAATTTGGAGAATATATTAAGGAGATCAGAAGGAATAAGAGGAAAAATTTTTTTTTCAAAAAGACCTTATAGTTTTTGAGAAAATCGATGTTAAACTTTCAAAGGAAAAATATATACATTTAAAAACCCGCCGACTTTAACGGTTAATAGCAAAGCCTGCTTAAAATTTAGGAACACCAAATTCACAGGGTATATTAAGGGGATCAGTGGGAATAAGAGGGAAAATTTTTTTTCAAAAAGACCTTATAGTTTTTGAGAAAATCGATTTTTAAGTTTCAAGGGCGAAAATGTCTTTTAAATGCGGAAAATGTCCGTTTTTTTTGCACAGGTAACAATAGTGTTTTATTTTCATAGATTCCCCCAAGTGGGAAGAGTTTTACTTACTTCGTTCTGAGTGTGGGAAATATTAAAAAAAAACGACGTGGGGTCCCCCCTCCCAGACCTCTTTAACCCCTTGTCCCCCATGCAGACTGGGATAGCCAGAATGCGGAGCACCGGCCGCGTGGGGCTCCGCACCCTGACTATACCAGCCCGCATGGTCCATGGATTGGGGGGTCTCGGAAGGGGAGGGGCAGCCAAGCTTTCCCCTCCCCCTCCGAGCCCTTGTCCAATCCAAGGACAAGGGGCTCTTCTCCACCTCCGATGGGCGGTGGAGGTGGAGGCCGCGATTTCCTGGGGAGGGGTTCATGGTGGCATCTGGGAGTCCCCTTTAAAAAGGGGTCCCCCAGATGCCCACCCCCCTCCCAGGAGAAATGAGTATAGAGGTACTTGTAGTACCCCTTACCCATTTCCTTTAAGAGTTAAAAGTAAATAAACACACAAACACATAGAAAAAGTATTTTAATTGAACAAAAAACATAACCACGAAAAAAGTCCTTTAATATTCTTAATTAACCATTAATACTTACCTGTCCCTTTAAAAGCCAGTTCCCACGCAATATCCTCGGAAATATACTAATCAGTTACAATGTAACAAAGTTATTACAATGTAACAACTTTGTTACATTGTAACTACGCCGCACCCGACGTCACTCACCGCCGCCGCCGCTACCGCGTCTGTGCTGCAGGACCCGACAGAGCTCTGAGCTATAGCTCAGAGCTCTCTAAGCATCTTTGTATTTGGGCTCCAAGGAGCCCCATTGGTCCTTAGCAGACCAATGGGGTTCCTTCTGATTTGAAGGAACCCCATTGGTCTGCTAAGGACCAATGGGGCTCCTTGGAGCCCAAATACAAAGATGCTTTGGAGCTCTGAGCTAATATAGCTCAGAGCTCTGTCGGGTGAAGGGACGCTAAGTCCCCGCCGGCTCCGCTGCCCTCCCCGCCTCTCCCACATGTCACCTATATACATGCTGGCACCCATGGGTGCCAGCATGTATATGAGTGACAGGTGTGGGCGGAGTGGACGGCGGGAGCCGGCGGGGACTAGCGTGTATGCGGCGGCCGGCGGGTGAGCGGCGAGTGACGTCGGGTGCGGTGGTGTTACAAAGTAACAAAGTTGTTACATTGTAATAACTTTGTTACATTGTAACTGATTAGTATATTTCCGAGGATATTGCGTGGGAACTGGCTTTTAAAGGGACAGGTAAGTATTAATGGTTAATTAAGAATATTAAAGGACTTTTTTCGTGGTTATGTTTTTTGTTAAATTAAAATACTTTTTCTATGTGTTTGTGTGTTTATTTACTTTTAACTCTTAAAGGAAATGGGTAAGGGGTACTACAAGTACCTCTATACTCATTTCTCCTGGGAGGGGGGTGGGCATCTGGGGGACCCCTTTTTAAAGGGGACTCCCAGATGCCACCATGAACCCCTCCCCAGGAAATCGCGGCCTCCACCTCCACCGCCCATCGGAGGTGAAGAAGAGCCCCTTGTCCTTGGATTGGACAAGGGCTCGGAGGGGGAGGGGAAAGCTTGGCTGCCCCTCCCCTTCCGAGACCCCCCAATCCATGGACCATGCGGGCTGGTATAGTCAGGGTGCGGAGCCCCACGCGGCCGGTGCTCCGCATTCTGGCTATCCCAGTCTGCATGGGGGACAAGGGGTTAAAGAGGTCTGGGAGGGGGGACCCCACGTCGTTTTTTTTTTATATTTCCCACACTCAGAACGAAGTAAGTAAAACTCTTCCCACTTGGGGGAATCTATGAAAATAAAACACTATTGTTACCTGTGCAAAAAAACCGGACATTTTCCGCATTTAAAAGACATTTTCGCCCTTGAAACTTAAAAATCGATTTTCTCAAAAACTATAAGGTCTTTTTGAAAAAAAAATGTCCCTCTTATTCCCACTGATCCCCATAATATACCCTGTGAATTTGGTGTTCCTAAATTTTAAGCAGGCTTTGCTAATAACCGTTAAAGTCGGCGGGTTTTTAAATGTATATATTTTTCCTTTGAAACTTTAACATCGATTTTCTCAAAAACTATAAGGTCTTTTTGAAAAAAAATTTTTTCCTCTTATTCCTTCTGATCTCCTTAATATGTTCTCCAAATTTGAGGCTCTTAGCACTTAAGGGGGCTTTGCTATTAACCCTTAAAGTCGGCGGCTACCTAACATTGATCCATGCGTCAACTTTTCCGCTTGGCAGCATGACCTTACGCATTAATTGCTAGTAGGATTTTACGCGTAAGCCTATAACGTAATAACCTCAATTACGGTATACTTACGCGTAATTGCGTAAGTGCTATGCGTAATTATAGACATGTACCGAAATTGACTGTCAATGCCGTAAGCGTAATTTCGTAATGCGTAATAGCGGAAAATTACGCGTAATGATCCGTAAGCCTAGCTTTCTCCATTACGACCAGCACTGTCAAATACTGTTTGATTTTACATATTATTAGTTTTCCTCTGTAAGTGTTGTGCTTAGTCAGCCTTTTTACTAAGTTCTGTGAAATTACACTGATAAATTCAAAGACCCTGATTGACAGCTCTGTACACAATAGTGGTGTATCCAGAGACACCAGAATGTACAGATTCTTATTGGAATCAATTGCCATTATCAGAGTGGGAGCATCCACAAGGCAAACCTAGGCAGTTGCCTAGGGCCTTGAGAGTGTCTAGGGGCCTGATGGATGCTAGCTCCCACCAAATCTTACTAAAAAAGCCATGCGACCATCAGCAGTGGGCAAAAACAGCTATCTTGCCTAGGGCCACATTTCATCTTAATCCATTATTATTATTATTATTATTATTATTTTTTATTTATATAGCGCCAACATCTTCCGTAGCGCTGTACATAGTACAAACAAATAATGGGGAACAAATATACATAAGAAATACAAGACACTGTACAGTCATGACATTGAATACTTATTATTGACACAGGTGGATATGCATGAGCACTACATATGGTAACGCTGTTCTGGATGGTTCGGAACAGAACACGAATGACCGCGGCAGGGGGGGGGGGGGGGGGTTAACTTACCATTGATTCCACCTCAGTTCAATTCAAGCACTTTATTGTCATTGTGGATCACAACAAAATTACTTTTCATGACAGCCCCACGGTGCATACAGGGAACATACAGGGCCGGTCCGCCCATGATTCCAAGTGAGGCGACTTCTTCAGGCGGCAGAAGTCTGGGGACAGCAGCAGGCGCGGAAACAGGAAGTGAACAGAGTGCCTGGCCTACCTATACTGTAGGCAACTGTACCTGGCTAACCTATACTAGGGGCATTTGTACCTAGCTACCAATACTTGGGCCACCTATACCTGGCTACCTACCTATACTGAGGGTGTTTTGGAGGGGCTTACTGCAGCTTAGTGCATGGTGCAAATCGTCAGGTGCGGTGCGATCATTCCAATTCGCTGGGGGGAGGGGGTTAGGTGCATCCTCACAAGTGGGCCTCAGGCAGCAAAAAGTCTAGAACGGGCCCTGGGAACATAGTGATAGTAACAAAGGTAGAAATAGAGAAATTATACAATACCTGGTATTTCAAACTTTAAACAATTTGTACACAGTGTTAATTATTTCAGAGAAGATTCAGAGTTTAACAAGTTTATGGCAGATGGGAAAAGCTAGTTTTCAGTCTTTTTATGTGAATGTGGATCTAAAATGTCTACCTGATGGAGGGAGCTCAAACAAGGCGTTTCCAGGGTAAGTGTTGTCCTTGATGATGTTTTTGGCCCTTCCCATACAGCGAGTCTTAGACTAGAGTTTAAGTGATGGCAGTTCAGTGCAGATAATGACTAATACAGCTGTTGTACCAGGCCTTTCTGTAGTGCATCTGTAGAAATTAACAAGCAGCATCTGTGGAAGGTTAGTACTCCTTAGCTTTTTCAAAAAATAGAGGGGTTGTTGTGCTTTGCCGATTACAGATAAAGTGTTGTCAGCCCAGGACAGGTCCTCTGCGATGGTGGTGACTCCCAAAAATATAAAGCGGAATTTAATCCCCAGGATACTAAGTATGTGCTGCATTGACACGGCATCACTCATCCGCTCTCAGCAGATTAGCGCTGGAATCACCAGCCCCTCAAGAAGTCCTGCTTCCTCTCTGACTACAGCGGCGCCTCATGTGACCCGGTAGCACGTAACAGGTCACATGAGGCACTGCTGTAGCCATGGATTGCTGAGAGGAGGGAGGGGAAGACAGGGAGTATGAGGAGGGGGACATTTGAGAGTGGATGCACCTCTTGCTGCTCTCTTATTTTTGCCGCCCTGAAGCACATTACTCACATTGCTTCATGGAAGAACCTCCCCGTCTTTATTTAGAATGTTGGCAGATTTAGCACTTTTGCAATTACGATGCAAAATTCTAATACAAAATTTTGGGAAAAATAATAAGTACGATCAGTTACAATGCAGAGGTGTGAACAGCTCCAAAGAATTGTATGTCCAGTGAGTTGACACGCACAGGGCCAGATTTACCATAAGGCACTGTAGGCGCGTGCCTACAGATGCCTTTTGTGGCAGAGGTGGCTCCTTTCGAATGTATACTCTCTCAGAAAAGCTGAGGGGTCAATGTCACTCACCACCCAGCTCCAGTCGGGCAGCCGCTGGCACGTAGTTAGGGCGGATATGCGAAGCTTAGTCAGTGCCTCCTGTGAAAGTGAGAGTAGCGTGTTGGGCGGCAGAGCCGGAACAAGGTCCTCCAGCACCCAAGGCTGAGACACCAAAGTGCTTCCCTCCATCCCTCCTGCCCCAGCCGTCCACACACTGATTGCTATTAGACTAAGAGGCGGCCCAGGGCCCCCAACACCTTAATCTCTAGTTATCTGGCTTGCAGTCACTGCCGTGTATGCCCTTTTATTATTTCTCTCTGCTTCAAACACAATAGGGAATGATAGCTGAGTGAGTGTACAGTGGGATGCGAAAGTTTGGGCAACCTTGTTAATTGTCATGATTTTTTTGTATAAATCGTAGGTTGTTACGATAAAAAATATCAGTTAAATATATCATATAGGAGACACACACAGTGATATTTGAGAAGTGAAATTAAGTTTATTTGATTTACAGAAATTGCACAATAATTGTTTAAATAAAATTAGGCAGGTGCATACATTTGGGCACTGTTGTCATTTTATTGATTCCAAAACCTTTAGAACGCAACTCAACTCAAATTGGCTTGAATCCAATTATGAGAAAGCGTATTTAAGGGGATCAATTGTAAATTTCCCTCCTCACCATCATGGTTTAGGGGAAGGATACAGAAAGCTGTCTCAGAGATTTCAGCAGTCTGTTTTCACAGTTAGGAACATATTGAGGAAATGGAAGACCACAGGCTCAGTTCAAGTTAAGGCTCGAAGTGGCAGACCAAGAAAAATCTCGGATAGACAGAAGCGACAAATGGTGAGAACTGTCAGAGTCAATCCACAGACCAGCACCAAAGACCTACAACATCATCTTGCTGCAGATGGAGTCACTGTGCATCATTCAACCATTTGGCGCACTTTACACAAGTAGATGCTGTATGCGAGAGTGCCCACAGTACAAACAGAGCCGCTTGAGGTATGCTAAAGCACATTTGGACAAGCCAGATTAATTTTGGAATAGGGTGCTGTGGACTGATGAAACTAAAATTGCTTTATTTAGGCATAACAAGTGGCGTTATGCATGGAAGAAAAATAACACAGCATTCCAAGAAAAACACCTGCTACCTATAGTAAAATATGGTGGTGGTTCCATCATGCTGTGGGGCTGTGGGGCCAGTGCAGGGACTTAGAATCTTGTCAAAGTTGAGGGATGCATGGAGTCCACTCAGTATGAGCAGATTTTGGAGACCAATATCCAGGAATCAGTCTCAAAGCCAAAGCTGCGCCAGGGCTGGATCTTTCCACAAGACAACAACCCTAAACACTGCTCAAAATCCACTAAGGCATTCATGCAGAGGAACAAGTACAACGTTCTGGAATGGCCATCTCAGTCCCCAGACCTGAATATAATTGAAAATCTGTGGTATGAGTTAATGAGAGTTGTCCATATTCGGAAGCCATCAAACCTGAATGAACTAGAGATGTTTTGTAAAGAGGAATGGTCCAAAATACCTTCAACCAGAATCCAGACTCTCATTGGTACTTACAGGAAGCATTTACAGGCTGTAATTTCTGCAAAAGGAGGATCTACTAAATATTGATTTCATTTCTTTTTTGTGGTGCCCAAATTTAAGCACCTGCCTAATTTTGTTTAAACGATTATTGCACAGTTTCTGTAAATCCAATAAACTTAATTTCACTTCTCAAATATCACTGCGTGTGTCTCCTATATGATATATTTAACTGACATTTTTTATTGTAACAACCAACAAGCTATACAGGAAAATCTTGACGATGAACAAGGTTGCCCAAACTTTCGCTTCCCACTGTATTCCTTTAACACTTGGGATTCAGGTTCAGATAGCGGATAGGTTCTCCCAAAAGGAATAGATGGACCCTGATGGAGGTCAGTGGGGCAGTCATAAATACGATGAGGTGGAAGGACATCAGCTCCTGTGTTGTTGAATACATCCAGGAAGTCATGATAGGCAGCAGGGATAATACCCTTCTTTTGGGAGCTTAAAGTGAACCGAGCATCATTTTTAACACCCAGGGCAGCTCTATAGCAAATTAAAAATGCATTCTAAAAATGTGGTTTATTATTAAAAAAACTTTCATTTTACCTCATTTTTTTTACATCTAAGGGTTAAAATAGCCACTTTGTCGGTCCGTAAAGGAGTAAAGGACCTGTGGTCGCTGAGCAGGAGATGGTGGAACACAGATAAGAAATCACCTCATTAGACTTAATTGACCACAAACAAACCCCCATTGTACTTCAAACAGAAAACATCAGTTACAGTTGAAGAATTTCACACCTAGCCTGGACAATGCTAGTTGTAAAACAGCAGGGGTTGAGCTTCTGAACAATGGCAGCCCTTGCAGCTATTTGAAGCCAGGAGCTGCTTGGATCCCTTTAAATAGAACAGGGTTCCAGCAAGAGGAAAACAATAGCGTAGACAATAATCTGAACGGAAATAAACCTCGCCAGTACTCCAATTAATGGCTGGATTATGAGTACTTAACCAAGGCATGCCTAGGATGACTGGAAAGAGTAGAGAAGGGAGCATGTCAAAACAAAGATATTCTTGATGTTCTTCCTGGATGGTTATTATCAATGGGAAATTCTCTGAGGTGATTGGGCCAGAAACAATAGTAGATCCATCTACTAGTTGGATGGTTAAAGGTTGTCGTTTACAAACAGGAAACAGGAGCAGGCTCCAGAATCTATGGTGGGCCTTATCTCAATGGTCTCTCCTCTGAGCCCCTGCAAGGAGAGGGTAAAGGGGCCCATACACCTAACGATTTTCCCGCCGAAATACGGCCGTTTCGATCACAGTGATCGAAACGGACGTGAAATCGCCGCGCACACCGCTGACAGAACGAGGGATTTCTGTCCGAAATCCATCGTTCCCGTCGACTCCCGTCGATCCATCCGTGCGGAAGATTTTTCTCGGTCACCGGCGGGTCGGGAGTGCGTCGATAGCGGCGTTCGAATGCCCGACGACCGACGCAATACAGCGGAGATACATTACCTGCTCCCTCGGCGCAAGTCCCTGCTGTCACCTCCCGGCTGGCATTTTTTCCGCATCACGGCATCCTGCATAACTTCCTGTGTCACTGCAGTGACAGCGGAAGTACAAATAGAGGGCGCTCTATTTGAACTTCCGCTGTCACTGGAGTGACAGAAAGTTATACGCGGATGCCGGATGTGTGATGCGGAAGGTGATGAGAGAAGATGCCAGCCGGGAGCCGATGCGGAGAAGATGCCGGGACCAGGCGGAGAAGAAGACAGCAGTGGACCAGGGGACTTGCGCCGACCGGAACAGGTAATGTATGCAGGGGGGGGGGGGGGGCGCAGCAGCAGCGGCAGCTCCACAGACTGTGATCGGTTTCAGGCTGAAATCGATTCACAATCTATTTGCAGTAAGGTGGCCATACGATCCCTCTCTGATCAGATTGGATCAGAGAGGGATCTATCTTTTGGTCGAATCTGATGGCAAATCGACCAGTGTAAGGCCACCTTTAGCGGGATCTGAGAAGCACTGTCCACACACAATGGAGGTTCAGGCTTACCCGTAGGCCATACTTAATTACGGTTTGGACAATCAATTGATTTTACGTAATCCATTCAAAAATCATACAAAATTTCACTTAATTTTGTGTGGGTAATAGCAAAGCCCCATATAAATGCTAGGTTTGTTAAGGGGAATGGTGGAAACAACCTAAAAAATATTTTTCAAAAAGACCTTGTAGTTTTTGAGGACATTCGCTTTGAAAATGTAAAAGAAAAACGGATTTTAAACCCAGAAAAATGACAGTTTAATAAACATTTTTCCTTTGCATTTTCAAAATCGATTATCTCAAAAACTACAAGGTCTTTTTTTAACATGTATATGGACTTTGCTGTCAACCGCTAAAGGTGGCACGAAATTACGCAAAAATTACAGTTTGCATTACAATTTTACGTTGAAATTAAGAATTACAATGAGAATTATATGAAATTCATGCTCATCACATGCGACAGGGTTTTAGCACCCATTCTTCTAACAGGCCTAAATTCTGGTTTAAAAATAATAATTCAAACAACAGATTATTGACAAATGTTTTGAAGCTGAATGCTACAACAAAGAAAGTTGCAGTTTCAATTGGATTTATATAATAAGCAAAATCTGTTGATTATGCTTCCCTATCCCTACATCCTTTTGTAATGCTCAATACAGGACAAATCTGCTTGGAGCAAATTTGATTGAAACATTCACACATTCCTAATTGTTAATGGTTTATTATCATTAGTGTAGCAACACATTTCAGGCAAGTTCCATTAAAGTGATCAAATCTGAAGAAAATCAATTTTTTTTATCCATTCACTTGTGTTTACTTTCTGGTGCTGTGAGGCCTTGTACACATTGCGTTCCGTTCGCGTGGCCGTTAACAGTTTGCGTTTTTTGACGCTTTTTTTCGCTTCCCGGCGCTTGGGCGGGCGATTCGTTTTTGTGCTAAGCGGTTTTCTAAGCGTTTTTCCCGAGTGGTTTTTTAACCACTTGCCGACCGCACACTCATAACGTGCGTCGGCAAAGTGGCAGCTGCAGGACCAGCGACGCAGTACTGCGTCGCCAGCTGCAGCCTAATTAATCAGGAAGCAGCCGCTCGTACGAGCGGCTGCTTCCTGTCAAATCACGGCGGGGGGCTCCGTGAATAGCCTGCGGGCCGCCGATGGCGGCTCGCAGGCTAGATGTAAACACAAGCGGAAATAATCCGCTTTGTTTACATTTGTACGGCGCTGCTGCGCAGCAGCGCCGTAAGGCAGATCGGCGATCCCCGGCCAATCAGCGGCCGGGGATCGCCGCCATGTGACAGGAGACAGCCTGTCACTGGCTGCACAGGACGGATAGCGTCCTGTGCAGCCGGATCTCCAGGAGGGGGCCAGGTAGGAGAGGGAGGGGGAGGATTTCGCCGCGGAGGGGGGCTTTGAGGTGCCCCCCCCGCCACCCACAGCAGGCAGGAGAGATCAGACCCCCCCAGCACATCATCCCCATAGGGGGGAAAAAAGGGGGGCAATCTGATCTCCCTGCCTGCACCCTGATCTGTGCTGGGGGCTGCAGAGCCCACCCAGCACAGATCACTCAAACCAGCGCTGGTCCTTAAGGGGGGGTAAAGGGTGGGTCCTCAAGTGGTTAATTCACTCCCTGACGCAAGTCAGGAAGTGAACTCTTTGACTCGGAAAATAATAAATACCATGTATTCATTCTTTAAAAACGCGAGCGCAATCGCTGCATAAAGCGATTTTGTGAGCGTTTTGTGTTTTTCCTATACCTTCCATTGAGGCGAAATTGACTTAAAAATGGTATATGCAGTGCTTTCCTGAGCGGATCGGAAACAAACCTCTCATAGAGAATCATTGCACAAGCGTTCTTAGGGCGATTTTGAAAATCGCCCGCGTTTGAAAACAGGGCAAAAAAAACGCTCTCATTGTGAACGAGCCCTCACTGCAATACGTCCTTTGGGCTTACACAAACCTAAAAAAAGCAGCAGGCATTTGGTAGGGGAAAATAAGAGAAGGAATTTACCTGCAGCTCTCTGAACTCTGCCAAGACCAAATATTTTTGATTTTGGGACATTTAAGTCTCTTTTTAAAAAAAAATAAAAAATCTCTGTTTTGCCTTGTACAGAGGTAAATGGACGCACAAAATTGCCACCAAAAATGACCATTCAGTTTAAGCTCCATTGTTGACTATGGCCTCAATTCATTAAGCATTCCCGCATGCGGAAATGCTGAAAACAGCTGACTTTACCGACCATTTAGCAAAATGCGTATTCATAAAGGCTGTTTCCGCATGAAAAGCTGACATTCCCGAGCAGAGCGATAAATCACCGCCTTGTGCGGTGACTATCTTAACAAATGTAACAAAATGTCCATTCATAAAGATTAGAGAAAGCGGTATGCGGACGGGAAATACCGCTTCCTCGGATGTAGCGATAAGCATGCTGAATACATGTAAGTGAATGGAGACAGACATCCCAAGCAGCAGCAGAGAGAGCAGGGCACGGAGGGACTCAGCCAGCTTCTGTGTTTCCGCCAGCCTACCGCCAGCCTACAGCGGGAAATCTCCGCACTGCGATCGCAGCTGGCAACATTTTCATGAATGACCACCCAGAGGTCTGAAATACCGAAAACGGAGTTTTCCCGCACGGATTTACTTTCCCGACCACACTTTTATGAATCGAGGCCTATGTATTTGTGTAATGGATTGCGGAAATGCGCCGCGCGGTCTGGCAGCGGGGCGGCTGTCTCCACGTTCAGACCGGCGGTTTCCGCACAGCAGCATGCGTCTGGTTTGCCTGGGCCTTCTAGTGCACACAGATGGAGAGCTACGCGCGCGCGTGCTAGAAGGCAAGCCCTTTATGCCAGTAGGAGAGCGATCAGCTGATCAGAATGATCAGCTGATCCCAGCGTAGTTACTGCTTGGCTGAGTGGCGCAGGGCGGCGCGGAGGATCACTGCAGTATATATAGATCTTGCTGGTCAGTCTCTGGTTGTCTGCCGTTGCGAACACTTACGTGTGAGCACTCAGACCTCAGTCAGATCCCACAGTGTTTTAGAACCAGGTGGACCTGGGAATTCACACTTAGTCAGATTACTGCTGTGTTATACTTTAGACCAGTAACTTCCGGGGTGTTGAGACCAAGGACCTCACACCCAAGCTTAGGATCACTGTGTCATTGCTGAGTTGTTCTCTAGACTAGTTCCTGGATGTCGAGACCAAGGACCTCACACCTCAGACTAGGACTGTGCTTTATATCTGTCATGACTATTTGCTCTGTCGACCTCTCTTTTGCTTTCTGATTCGGTACCTTTGCATATCTGCCTACCTGTTGCCTACCTGTCTCTGTACCTTACCTGCTCGTGTGTTGCCGACCTGGCCTGCCCAACCCTCCAGGCTGTCACTCATCCCTTGAGTGCTCAGTCTATCTGTACTAGCTGTGACACTATTCCACCAAGTGTCAGTTAGCTGTTAGGACTCCTGCTCTTCAGAGAGTCCGGCCTGCTAGCAGCCAGTGGCCTCTACTCCTCTGGAGTCCCCTGGCTGCAGTACAGTCTATTATCTGATCACCAAGTATCACTGGTTGCCAGGTTCTCTCTATTCCCTCTCTCAAGGAGATAGTCCCTGCACAGCCGAGGGCCACCTGCCCCTCAGGTGGTTCCTGGCCGAGCTGCCTGTGTCTCCCGCCTCTCGGGAGATAGCCTACAGTTACACCAAACACTTACACTTCATTAGGTGTCCAGAGGTTAGTCATACTTGTATTATTGGTGATTCTGCAGATCATCCATAATCAAGTATACATCTGTATTATTGATGATTCTGCAGATAATCAATAATCAGATTCTCTCTGTGTGCTGACACCAATCGTTACAATTTGTCATTTATTTATGAAACACATGTAGAGTAAAAACATTGTCTAGACTTTCAAGTTGCCAGCCAGTGAAGGCAAAAAAGAAAAAAGATCAATTTTTTATATTTTATATTTATATTTGTCTCCTATCTTATAATAATATAAATATATATTTTAAATTCTATGTGTATTACTTAATCTATAAAAAAAAAATCACAAATTAAAACAAAATCCCTATAAATTCTTATTAAAGTGTAGTGAAACTCTGACATAAATTTTAATGAAAATGTGTTTTTCTACTTTTTATTATTCATACAGTTATCATATTTGTTTTTGTGCATAAGTAATATTGTCTGTTTACAAATTACAAGTTTCCAAAGTGTAGTTTTTCTTGCCCTGAGAGCTACAATTGCATTTTATTCTAACTGCTTTTTATTATATATTAAAATCTTCTAATGAGTTATTCTGAGCTCTGTGTTTGCCTGAAGCAGAGGCAGCTTCTCAGAAAGTGTTTTAAACACACATTTATCAACATGTAAACAAATATACTGTTATCTCCAGTTTGGATGCAGATTTGAAGCTGAATAGCAGGACAAAGTGCTTTGTTTAACCATTTCAGTGATGTTCTGCTAGAAAAAAAATCTGGGATAGTAGGTTTAAAGCTCTGAGGAATCGTTTAGAGCCAAGTAGAAATGCTGATTTTCAGACCACTTTAATACTTCATGCAGCTTTTATTTTAACTAATTGGTTAATAACAACTTTCATATTTGGTTGCATGCCCTGATTACTGTTTACTTTATGTAAATAGATTTTTATAAAATTAGTTTTTTACTTAAAACACAAATAAATAAAGCAAAAATTAAAACCAAGACACTCTAAATTCCCCTTTAACGTTTCAACCAGTTCTCTCAGTAGAGAAAATGTCTTATTTCTATACTCATTGCTTGATAACGACGTCACGTTCCTATTTACTTGCGTGCACTTGGCAACTTAATTCAAGCTAATTGCTGGTGGCACGTTTGAACGGCACTAAAAAGTACCTCTTTTATTTTTTTTTATAGCTTCTGCCAGGCGTTATCAAACACGGCTGAATAAAACAAAAATAAACCTATTTTTTTTTTCCTTTTTATTTTGAGATTTGTTTTTGTGGGGGTATAATGGGCACAGTGTAATTGTCTGGGATATTAATGCAGGGAGGCTCTGCCAAGTGCATCTCTGACCTTCTCCCTTCCTCCCCGCCGCATGCTGACACTTCCAGCCTAAATTTACGTCTTGCATCACCTCAGGAAACCCGTGGCTAATTTCATTATATTGTAGAGGAAATGCAAATGAAGGCAGACAGCTGGCACTTTCCTTGTGGCTGGGAGTGAGTGAGAGGCCTGAGGCCTACCTCATCAGAGGCTCCAATACCCTATTGCTTAGACAGGCCCCGGTGGGGAGAGCGCAGGAAGCTTCTGAAGCAGCAGGAACAGATGGTCACCGAGCCAGGAAAAATGGAAAGGCTAGGTGTATTTTGCCGATCTAAGCCAATGTACACTGTCTGTCACCTGCCTGGCCATAAGCTGGGGCACGGGCAATGAGTTTTATTTTCTATATCTCTGAATTTGTGTGGAGCGGAAGGGACTACCTCATTATAAACAGGGCAGCATTTTTTCTTCAGCCGATAAGGCAGAGTCCGCAGTTGTTATGGAGTCTTTAGGAAGGATTTAGTTGTGTTGAAAGATGAGCTTACTGGATGCTTTTACCTCACCTCTATGGAATATTAGGACCTAGTTAAAGGGACCATAAACATTAATCTAAAATGGCCAAATGAACTTACCTGGGGCTTCCTCCAGCCCCCCGTAGTCTGAGAGGTTCCCCAGCATCCTCCGAGCTTCCTCCATTCTTCCCACGGTGGCTCCGTTAGAACGGTGACTTCAGCCAAAGTCATATGCAACTGCGCATGCGTGGCTCCCCCATGCACCTGTCTTGCTCACACACACGGTTTTAGAAAGAATGACCCGTGTGTGCAGAACACTTACAGCGACGGGCACGTGATTGAGACTGGTGGGTGGAGAGGCACATGAAATAGCATATACTGTCAGTTCCTTAAAGTGGATCCGAGATAAACTTTTACTCATTGCATTGTATTCCTTTCATATAGTTTGTAGGGAATTCCTCAAGCCAAATACTTTTTTAGTTGTGTTTCAATACTCGAATTTCCTATAAACTAAACAAACCTTGCCCACAGCTTTTTCACAGTGCCTTGGCACTGTAGCAAGAGCTTATGGGAGCTCAGTCTGGGCAGGAGGAAGAGGAGGTTACTAGCCAGAGATTTCAGAGGCAGAGGGGAGGAGGATAGGGGAGTGAATTTACCCACAGGCAAGCTGATAGCATCTCCAGCCTGTGACAATGTGACAACCAGAACATGGCTGCCCTCATTGTATCACAGGAATAAATAATCATAAACTGTTGAAGCTGTTTGCAGCTAGATATGCTGTTGCTGTGTAAACTAAATCTAAACTTTAGATAGGATATATAGACAAGTTACTTGTTATAGTTAGTTTTTCATCTCTGATCCGATTTAATGCATTAGAGCGTTTCATAAATGTGTGATGATGCTGGTAAAATGGCACTCCACGCCAAGCATGTCCCTCCTCCATGCTGTATAATTATTATTGTTTATTTTTATTTATATAGCACCAACATCTTCTGTAGCGCTGTCCAGAGTACAAAACAAATATCTATATACATGAGAAGTTCAAAACATTGTATAATCAGGACATCCAGCAATACAAATATGTACACAGTTGATAGTAAGTTTGAGACATCACTAAAATCAATACATGCTCATCTGATAAATTACTGCAAACGAAGAAACACTAGGAGGAGGTCCCTGCCCTTGCCAGCTTACAATCCAGAGAGTAGCGGAGTGGAGACACTAGGAAAGAAGACAGAGGAGTTAGCGGACAAGGCAGTGAGCCTCCACTGCGACCTAAAGCAAATTATAGGCTTGTCTATAAAGATGAGTTTTGAGAGTACGTTTGAAGATTTTCAGGCTCGGAGCATGATCAACATGCTGTTGGAGAGGGTTCCAAAGGAGAGAAGAAGCCCTGGAGAGAAAAGGTGACCAAGCTAGAAAACAAGAGGGCCCGTGTTATGCTTCACAGGGAATACTGTTGACCTTACCACTGAGGTGAGAACTTCCCAGAGGACAGGGTCTAAGGGACCACGGGTCTTCACCCTAAGGCCCACTGGGGCCAAAAGGACTTCGCTGCCAAGTGCCCACCAGGTTGCGCTACAGGTAGTCCTAACAGTGGTTCAGAGAACAGCAACACTGCAATGTGGAGAGGCAAGGTACCAAGTCAGCAGGCAATATCGTGGTCAAGACGGTTCCGGGGTCAGGGCTGGCAGAGTTCAATCAAAACGGTAAGACTATCCGAGGGTCGAGGCAGGCAGAGTTCAGGCGAAACGATATAACAGGCGCAGGTCGGGGCAGGCAGAGATCAAGCGGAGTCAGGAACAGGCCGAGGTCAACAACAGAAATCAATCAGGATATAAGCGGGCAGAGACACAGGCTACTTCTAGCAAGCTACACGAACTGACAGCAATGATGCTAAGGACTGGCAGGTTTAAATAGGCCGCTTGGCGCCATGGGCAAAACGCAGCACATCTGTACAATCGGACGCAAGTACGCATTACGCATGCGTAGAAGTACGCGCATGCGTACTATTGTCCGCATGACGCCGGCCGCGCGCGTCTGTGCCTGTGCAAACTATGCAGCGTGGTGACGTCACACCGAAGGGCGTAACACCATGCGAGACACATAGTAAATGCCGGCCCTTCCTGCGCGCGCAAACTTCCTGCGAGTGCTAACCGATCCCTGGAACTGACAAGCAGGAAGTTGGTGAGTATGACAGTCAGTATGGAAGACAGTAAGTAGGGGGTTGGTTTTAGAGATGAGCGTAATGACCTAATTACGAATTTCCGAAATTTCGCGAAATTACTACAATTACGATTTTAGCAGTAATCGAAATTTCGTAATTTTCGCAAATTACGCAAATTTTCGTAATTACGATTACGAAATTTAGTATTTTAAAGTTTGCAAAGGTTTCTATCCCTCTAGATGCCTAAAATGAATAACCAACCAACTTCCTCCTCCTCCTCCTCCTCCCTCTCTCTCAGAGATTTGTAGTATTTCAAAACCATACTCACATTCATGACATGTCCAGGGATCAAACCCAGGCCAACCACATGGAAGACAGCTATGCTCACCACCATACCACCAAACACACACTAAATAAACTGCTAACCTAAATCTTACTTGTAGACAGTCATATGAGACACATGCTGGGTGCAGGGCTTTGTGATTGGACCATGCGATAGAGTGAGGTGCAAAAATGAAATCATGCCTAGCAGAGGATGGTTTCACAGTGCTAAATGCTAGGCTGGCTGTGGTGCAATTGGTTAGTGTGTCTGGCTGGTAACAGCAAGGTTACAGGTTCAATTCCATCCAGGCATGTCTTTTCCTTTTGCGTTCAACAGTTGTCCAAACAGAGCCAACAGAGCCCCAGATAGCCATGTAGAGTTAGGTCACAGCTAGCCTGGCTGTGGTGCAATTGGTTAGTGTGTCTGGCTGGTAACAGCAAGGTTACAGGTTCAATTCCATCCAGGCATGTCTTTTCCTTTTGCGTTCAACAGTTGTCCAAACAGAGCCAACAGAGCCCCAGATAGCCATGTAGAGTTAGGTCACAGCTAGCCTGGCTGTGGTGCAATTGGTTAGTGTGTCTGGCTGGTAACAGCAATGTTACAGGTTCGATTCCATCCAGGCATGTCTTTTCCTTTTGCGTTCAACAGTTGTCCAAACAGAGCCAACAGAGCCCCAGATAGCCATGTAGAGTTAGGTCACAGCTAGCCTGGCTGTGGTGCAATTGGTTAGTGTGTCTGGCTGGTAACAGCAAGGTTACAGGTTCGATTCCATCCAGGCATGTCTTTTCCTTTTGCGTTCAACAGTTGTCCAAACAGAGCCAACAGAGCCCCAGATAGCCATGTAGAGTTAGGTCACAGCTAGCCTGGCTGTGGTGCAATTGGTTAGTGTGTCTGGCTGGTAACAGCAAGGTTACAGGTTTGATTCCATCCAGGCATGTCTTTTCCTTTTGCGTGCGCGCGCTGCGCCATTGAACCCCATGGGGTATTTTGCGTGCGTAAAACTTTACGCATGCAAAACTTTGTGCTCGGTGTTTGGACAACTGTTGAACTCAAAAGGAAAAGACATGCCTGGATGGAATCGAACCTGTAACCTTGCTGTTACCAGCCAGACACACTAACCAATTGCACCACAGCCAGGCTAGCTGTGACCTAACTCTACATGGCTATCTGGGGCTCTGTTGGCTCTGTTTGGACAACTGTTGAACGCAAAAGGAAAAGACATGCCTGGATGGAATCGAACCTGTAACCTTGCTGTTACCAGCCAGACGCACTAACCAATTGCACCACAGCCAGCCTAGCATTTAGCATTGTGAAACCATCCTCTGCTAGGCATGATTTCATTTTTGCACCTCACTCTATCGCATGGTCCATGGTCCAATCACAAAGCCCTGCACCCAGCATGTGTCTCATATGACTGTCTACAAGTAAGATTTAGGTTAGCAGTCTATTTAGTGTGTGTTTGGTGGTATGGTGGTGAGCATAGCTGTCTTCCATGTGGTTGGCCTGGGTTTGATCCCTGGACATGTCATGAATGTGAGTATGGTTTTGAAATACTACAGATCTCTGGAGAGAGAGAGAGGGGGAGGAGGAGGAGGAGGAGGAGGAGTGGCTGGCTGTGCTATTCATTTTAGGCATCTAGAGGGATAGAAACCCTTACAAACCTGAAAAAGTAAAATTTCGGTTTGAGACACGAAATTCGTCATTACGGGAGTGAAATTTCGATTACGAAATTGTAAATTACGATTTGAAAATTAATTACGAAATTACGAATTTGGGTCGTAATGTTAAATTTCGCATTCGTAATAAAAGCAGTTCGAAATTTCGAAAATTTCGGCTCATCTCTAGTTGGTTTATACACACATACAGTTTTTATTTAGTCATGTATTCAAAGTTACAGATAATGAACATTTTCCTGGGATATTTAAGTTTAGGTTGGAGAAGCCAAGGAGCTCTTACTATAATTATTTTTTCATGTTTATCAAGTAAATGATGCATTTGGAGGACCAAACAGCTAGGCTAAGAAATTAAAGTGGGCATAGGGCCTCCTTGACAGTGTGGAGCCTGTAGGTATGTCAGAATTATGCTCCTGACCAAACCGTCTATGAGTTGTGCAGCTACCTTGCTGGGTTCCCCATGCCACTCAGGGCGGCCTGTGAGATGCCATCATATAAGATGCTTTGTGACACATGAAAAGTACCGCGTCCGTCGGCATTGTCCGCTCTCCTTGTGACAGCCCTGGCCTTGCACTGGAATATTCTCAGCCTTTGGCCGGTGTTCCCACAGGCAGATTTGCAAACCCTTCTGCCAGTCTGATAGAACGTGGCATTCTGAGTGGCAGAATTTCACCTCTCGGATGAAACCTAGAAACTCTCTGACAAAGGGCAGCAGATTTCTGTGCAGAAGGCTCTAGAATGGAACCTGAAGTGAGAGGGATATGGAGGCTGCCATATGTATTTCGTATTTCCTTTTAAAGGATACCAAAGCTGAAGGACTTTGGTGAAATGGCCATATGTCATGTGTGGGTTGTTAGTAGTAGATACTTACCCTGCCTTCTGTTCCCCTCTGTCACTCGCTGTTTTCCTGCTTCGAGCCCCATTCTGACATGCTGACCTGGGCAGCTCACATTAGCTATGACCCGGGTATACTTTGCCGCACATGCACACTGGGGGGAGGGAGGGGGAACATCAGGCCACTACACTGGGGGGGGGGGGGGGGGGGGTATGGAGGCACATCGGGGGCTACTACACTGGTGGCACAGCAGGCCACTATACTGGGGAGGAGGGAGGATAGGGGTATATCGGGCAACTACATTAGGGGGAGGAAAATGGGCACCTCAAGCAACTACACCGGGGGGGGGGGGGGCACATGGGGCTACTAAACTGGGGGGGGGGGGGGGAGGGGGAGGATAGGGATAAATCAGGCTACTACACGGGGGGGGGGGGAGGAAAATGGGCAGCTCGGGGTCCTATACAGGGTGGAGGAGGTACAGCTAGCTCCTATAGTGGGGATAAAGGGGTGAGGGGATCTGGCTATTTTCTGGGGTTGAAGGAGGAGGGAGTGCATCTAGCTACTAAACTGGGTGAGGGCAGAACCGGATTTTTGGATTTCGGCCAAGGCCATGGCCTAGGGCACCACAGGAGCAAGGGCACCAAAGCAGCAGGCTTTCAAATGCTGCAATGCAGGGAGATCAGGCAAGTGCCTGGACTTGGACAGCATTGGAGACAGAGGGGAATAGGAAGCTTCGGCACTGGAAATGAGCAGAAAAAGGAGTGACGACTGCTGTGGTATGAAGGCAAGCTGGCTACCTATACTTAAAGGAAGGGGGGGGGGAGTGGGAAAAGGAGGGATTAAGGGAGCCATCCGGGTATCTATACTGGAGGGAAAGGGGGGAGGGGTCATCTGGCTACCTATACTGGAGGGAAAGGGGAGAGGGGTCATCTGGCTACCTATACTGGAGATAGGGGGAGGGGTCATCTGGCTACCTATACTGGAGGGGGGAAGCTGGTGACAGTGGCCTTGGGCGGTAAAGCGTACAAATCCGTCCCTGGGTGAGGGAGGAGGCTAATTAGGGGCACATCTGGCTACTATATAGGGGGTTCAGGGGGCCACTTTTGCCCCGGGGCCCCATTGTACTAGAACCGGCCCAGACCAGCTCAGCAATTATTTGCTTGCAAACACCAGGTAGGCAGCCATGTGGACGATAAGGCATAGAATCTAACACTGCACACTGAGCCGGCAGGTATTGGAAGACAGCAGCTCCGGTTTTGCAGACAGGAGATGGGAGGATTCTGGATTCACCGGCAAACATCAGGGTGTTTGTCATATCATCAGAGATAATGCAGAACAGGAGAGAATTATGCTAATTGTTTTATAATAGGTTCCTGCTGACTTTTCATTGCAAAAACAAATTACAGAACAGCGTCTCGATCATGAGGATTTGTATGAGGATCTTTATTACTTACATAAATGTTTATTAAGGGCTCAGAATCTGTCTACAGGGCAGGCCTGCTCACAGTGCTCCTGCGCTAATGTCACTGCCGGGGCAGCGCCAGAGCCGTTCGGATACAAGGAAGTTACTGTAAAATTGATTCTGCTTTCTAACTTAGAACTAAAGGGAGCAATTGCTTGAATTGTTCCTTTGATATTTCTGCATCTTGTTTCCAAATGGATTTGCTATCACAAGTGTGTTGTGGATTTGTGGATTCGCTTAAAGAGGAACTTGTACTATGTATATAGAGCTTTTAGCCAGCAACAAAAGAAAGCTTTTCAGAAGTCTCTGATCACAGCCTGTGAGAAAGGAATACCTTGTGTATCAGCTTTTTGTAACAAAGTCGGCGTCGGCGCCAGAGCTGTAGCATGTAGATAGGTGCCGCTTCTCTGTCACTATTCACAGAGGAATGTTTTACTGTTTTTTTTCTGCCCTGCCCACACACACACTGCTTTCTCACAGATCATATGAGAACAGATGAGGGCGTTTCATTCAGAATGAGCTCTTCCTGGCTGCAGTCTCTGTTTACTTTAGAACTGCATAAGGCAGACTGAGACACAGGAACAGCTGATGAGTTATTCACACACTATTTGATGCTATATCTCTGCTTTCTATCATTCTGAACACATTTTACTCACAGTATTACAGCCAGTGAAGATTGTTTCTGTATGCTGAATGCGCTGGATACAGTCCTCCATAGTAATGCCCACAGTGAAAACTGTTCTCTATAAATGTTATATTTTCCTCACATAAAAAAATGAAAAGATGAAAAACAGCCTTTGTATTGCTATTTGCTAGAACTTACAGGCAATATATGTGGCATTTAGAATTTTAGTTAACTTTGATAGTTTTCCTTTAGGGTGCACTTTTTATATTTTTATATTGTATTTTTTTGATTCTCAGACAGAACACTTTTTTCAGCTCTATTATGATATGGGTCCAGATTACTTATGAATGGACCTCTGAACCATAATCATATGCATATACTAACTGGGATCAGTGAATAATGGCGCACAGTGCCTATGCATAGAAATGGCGCCGCATTAAAAAGATACGCTTATCGCTATTTATCGTTAGTACTGCATAATAATGGCGCCCAGGAAAAAAAAAAGAAAAACGGCACACACTAACGTTATTTATCAATAGTGGCACACACTAACGTTATTTATCAATAGTGGCACACACTAACGTTATTTATCAATAGTGGCACACACTAACGTTATTTATCAATAGTGGCACACACTAACGTTATTTATCAATAGCACCCTACATAAGCCAAACTGCAGAAGTTATTTAACTGCAAAATGATGAATGGATTTAATGTAACACTGTCAAGGTTAGAGTTAGGCACCACCAGGGGGGTCTTAGGGTTAGGCACCACCAGGGGGGTGGTTAGGGTTAGGCACCACCAGGGGGGTGGTTAGGGTTAGGCACCACCAGGGGGGTGGTTAGGGTTAGGCACCACCAGGGGGGTGGTTAGGGTTAGGCACCACCAGGGGGGTGGTTAGGGTTAGGCACCACCAGGGGGGGGGTTAGGGTTAGGCACCACCAGAGGGGTGGTTAGGGTTAGGCACCACCAGGGGGGGTTAAAGTTAGGCACCACCAGGGGGTTTAGGGGTTAGGGATAGGTACAGAGAGGGTTCTGTGTGTTTACGCTAAATAACAATAAGGCTTTAACGCTAAATAACAATAAGGCTTTAACGCTAAATAACAATAAGGCTTTAACGTTAAATAGCGATAAGCGGCAAACGGATTAGCGGCAACACTGTGCGCCATTATTCACAGGCGCCATTTTCAGATGGATGCATACTAACTAGTATGTTATCCTGTAATGTTGTTTGCTCATAGTCACAATTACTTTTTCATACACCAATCACTTCTATGGTGTGAACTGCTTCGTCCCTAATCATCAAAAAATGATGGTCGGTGGACATATAGTGTTATTTTTGCACTTTCTCTTTTCTTTATTCACTGGGGTACACTTCAGTCAATATATGCATATATTAATGCAGGAGCAACAGCCATACTATCTCAGGGGGAAAAACACATACATAAGTTGATAAATAATTGTTCTACTTACATAGCATATGTATTGTACTGTCAACTTTTTGATTTGAGTGAATTTTAAATAGTAAATAAAGATAAAACTGTTCCAGGCATTTTCCATCTTTACTGCCTCTGACTGGACCTGATGTAATTTTCACCCTTACTCTTTTTTCTCTTACAAACTGCATTCATGTCATATCTAGCTTGCTTTGTGAGTATGTGAAAATAGCATAAATCAGATTTCAGCAGCTTCCCACTGAACTGCCCTCAGCCAATCAGCGAGGAGCAGGAATGTGGGCGGGGAGATGACAAGCTTCCTTCTCCCCGGCAATGTACCAATTAGAGCCAGGCTGGCTGAGATAAGATTTATTACAGCAGATTAGATTGGAGTGCTTGCAATGCAGGGTCAGGTTGCAGGCTGCATAATAAACACAAAGCAGTGGGGAAATGGAATTTGATTTTGTGGCTGACAATCTTGCTTTAAGGGCATGGACATTTATATAATGAATGCTGCCATATGTGTATGGATACATATGCATACATATGTCCCTACATTTATTAACATCTTTAACCTCTGGAAAATATGCAGACAAAATATATATAATTACTGCTACTTTGGGGGATGGACTTGGAGAGCTGTTTTGCTCTCTATCCACTCCCATATATTATTATTACATTTCCTTGTGTTATCTGATATATATTTAAGTTTTAATAACAATATTTACTCTATGTCACAGTATGGGTCATCACTAGAGATGGCTCGAATGGTTCGCCGGCGAACTTCCGGGGATCGCAATCGCGGAGAACCGCAAACTTTACCGGACGTTCGATTTGCCCCCATAGTGCATCATGAGGGTCAACTTTGATCCTCTACATCACAGTCAACAGGCACATTGTAGCCAATCAGGCTACACTCCCCCCTGGAGCCCCACCCCCTTGTTAAAAGGCAGGCAGCGTCAGGCTTTTCACTAACTCGTGTGCCTGCAGTAATTAGAGAAGGGATAGCTGCTGCAGAGAGAGATATAGGGAAAGCTTAGTTAGGCTCTTGTAGGTTTGTTAGCTTGCTCCTTGCTCCTTGCTGATTCTTATTGCTAAGAAAGCGACCCTCAACAGCTCTTTTGAGAGCTAATCTTGTTCTTGTGATCTATTTTTTTTTTTTTTTGTGGCCCACTTGTATTATGTACAGCCCTGTCAGTCAGTCGCAGCTGGCCTTTGGCCCCGTGGTGGTAATTACTACTGTACCAGGTGCAGATTTGTAATACCCATCACTGCATATAACTACCTGTTGTTCACAGTGCACCCACCTACCTATGTGAGCGCACGCAGTGTCACTGTGCCTGTCCGGTACCTGTCTGTGTGTGACAGGTGCACATTGTAATACCCATCACTGCATATACCTACCTGTGGTTCCCTTCAGTTCACCCACCTACCTACGTGAGCACACGCAGTGTCACTGTGCCTGTCTGGTACCTGTCTGTGTGTGACAGGTGCACATTATAATACCCATCACTGCATATAACTACCTGTTGTTCACAGTGCACCCACCTACCTACGTGAGCGCATGCAGTGTCACTGTCACTGTGCCTGTCCAGTACCTGTCTGTGTGTGACAGGTGCACATTATAATACCCATCACTGCATATACCTACCTGTTGTTCACTTCAGTGCACCCACCTACCTATGTGAGCGCACGCAGTGTCACTGTGCCTGTCCGGTACCTGTCTGTGTGGGACAGGTGCACATTGTAATACCCATCACTGCATATACCTGTTGTTCACAGTGCACCTACCTACGTATGTGAGCGCACGCAGTGTCACTGTGCCTGTCTGGTACCTGTGTGTGTGTGACAGGTGCACATTTGTTTTACCAGTCATTGCATAGTTGTTCACAGTACCTGTGTGAACGCACACTGTGTAATATACCACTCCGAGCATACCTGTGAACTGCACCTGTGTGACAGCTGCACATTGTATTGTAATACCAGTCACTGCATACCTTTCACTGTACCTGTGTGACTGCACATTGTATTAGTCAAGTCAGTGCAGTTAGGAATAGGAGGAAGAGTTGTGGGATCAATTCTCATCAGAACCAGATGTTTCCTCAACACCTGCGGCAGCACAAAGGGGGGAGAAGGAGGAGGAGGAAGTGTTGTGTGGGGAAGAGGAGTCAGACTCAGATGATGAGGAAGGTGGTTTTTTTTTGGAGGAGGAGGTGGCAGAAGAACAACAACCGCAGCAGGCGTCGCAGGGGGCTTGTGCTGCTCGACTTTCCCGTGGTATTGTTCGTGACTGGGGGAGGAGGAGAACTTACCTGACGTCACTGAGGAAGAGCAAGAGGAGATGGATAGTACGTCTGGATCCAAATTTGTGCAGATGGCGTCTTTCATGCTGTCCAGCTTGTTGAGGAACCCCTGTATAAAAAAACTCAAGGGGAATGAGTTGTACTGGGGGCCACGCTACTAGACCCTCGGTATAGGCACAAAGTGGCGGAGATGTTACCAACTCACCTGAAGGCAGAAAGGATGCAGCACATGCAGAACAAGCTGGCAACTATGCTTTACAGTGCGTTTAAGGGTGATGTCACAGCACAACACAAAAAAGGTACCACTGCCAGTAATCCTCCTCCCATGTCTACCTAGGCAAGGACAGGACGCTCCAGCGATCTCATGGTGTTGTCAGACATGCGGACATTCTGTAGTCCAAAGCCTCGCCTTAGCCCATCTGGATCCACCCTCCACCAAGCCTGGACCGGCAGGTAGCCGACTACCTGGCCTTAAGTGTGGATGTAGACACTGTGAGCAGCAATGAACCCTTGGACTACTGTGTGCGCAGGCTTGACCTGTGGCCAAAGCTGTCCCAATTTGCCATCCAACTTCTGTCTTGTCCTGCCTCAAGCGTCCTGTCAGAAAGGCATTGTCACTGAGAAGAGAAGTCGCCTAAGTCACAAAAGTGTTCAGTACCTCACCTTTATCAAAATTAATGAGGCATGGATCCCGGAAGGCTACTGCCTGCCCGAAGACTAAGTCAGTCCCCACACACAGCATCTCTGCCTGCACGCCGTGTGACTGCCTGCCCCATGACTAAGAAGCTCCCCACACAGCATCTCTGCATGCAGGCTGATTGACTGCCTTCTCCGCCACCACCAACAGGGACCAACAGGCCGCTATACTAATTTTTCTGGTGCGTGTACATGCCTGCCTAATTTTTCTGGCTGCACTGCAGCTGCAACAACAACACAAAAGGCATGTACATGTGTCAATTCCCCTTCGTAATCATTACCTTGCCGCGGTGAAGGGGCTTGCGTATCACAATGAAGCAATGACCGCCGGCTATATGAGTGTCTCGGGGGGGGGGGGGGGCACACCCAAGATAATAAGGTTGTTGCTTCATTGTGTACAGACCAAATTCTATCAGCTGGACACTCAGTCACTGTTGTTCTGTCATTCAGCTACCTCAGCCCGACCATATTTGCTTAAAAACCACCATGGCTTGCACTCTGGCCATGGTGCGCACCAGTCCAGCACGGCCGTCACAACACAAACAGCTGTTTGCGAGGCGTTACACAGTGAGTTTGGTCTGTCAGTGTGAAGCAGTACCCAAATTACACTCCCTGATTGAAGTCTATTGCGGTTTGCGAAAGTTTGCCTGAACCGAACTTTTGCGGAAGTTCGCGAACCAAAAATCGGAGGTTCGAGCCATCTCTAGTCATCACCTGGCTGGTTTTGGCTGGTGTTCTATGACTAATTGACTGACAAGTTCTTAATAGGTGGTGAGGTGAGGTGAGGTGACGTAATGCGCTAGACATATTTATGTACAGTGCCAAACACATAACTAGGTTTTGTTCCCTTTTTCTTTCTCTGCCAGAGTAACCAAGCAGCTCAGGGTGACCCAAACTACTAGGAATGTATAGGGGGATAAAAGGGACCAAAAAGCCCTCCTACTAAAAAAAAGCAAAGGTTGGTGTAACTTGCCTTCTTAAAACAGAAGGAAATCTGCAATAATTCAGCTATAAGTGAACATTTGTGGTTACCCACAATGCACTACTACTGAATATGCAAATTATATCTTTTCGCCCCTGTAAGCCAAGCAAGCATCCAGAACTGCTGGTGTATAGCAAGCCTATAGCTTTAAATTTTACACAGCCATATCAAACTCACATGTAGACAGCCTGTTTCAGACTTTTGGTCCTCATCAGTACATGGCAGGGATTGATAAGGCTGTATGAGATAGGGCTTGGACCAGTACAACAGAGTAACCAAGCAGCTCAGGGTGACCCAAACTACTAGGAATGTATAGGGGGCAAGAAAGAGTTAAAAATCATGTATGCAAGTGACAGTTTTTGTTCAGGTCAGGACTGGGTCAGACTGGCTCAAACTATAGCATAACCCACACTAATAAGTAATTACAACCATAAAACACTTTCCTGTCAGTAAATAGGCTAACTTCTGAGAGCAGGAAAGAGATCAAAAGGGTCAATAATTCATAGATTTGAGCTCTGGAATACTCCAATGAAGCTGTCATTGAGCAGAGACCATGAAACAGTAAAAACTTAAAAACTAGATTTAAATATAAAATAAACTGTCATATCTAAAAAAAATATCATAAAGTCATTGTTAGGAGAAGGAGGATGGATACAATTATTTTTCTCATCAGTTTATTTTCACCTCGGATAGCCTTTAAAGAGACTCTGTAACATTCAAAAGATCCCCTGGGGGGTACTCACCTCGGGTGGGGGAAGCCTCCGGATCCTAATGAGGCTTCCCACGCCGTCCTCTGTCCCACGGGGGTCTCTCCGCAGCCCTCCGAACAGCCGGCGACTGTGCCGACTGTCATTTCAATATTTACCTTTGCTGGCTCCAGCGGGGGCGCTGTGGCGGCTTTCCATTCCGAACTACACGGAAATACCCGATCTCATTCGGGTCCGCTCTACTGCGCAGGCGCAGGAAACTTGCGCCTGCGCAGTAGAGCGGACCCGACGGCGATCGGGTATTTCCGTGTAGTTCGGAGCCGACAGCCGTCAGAGCGCCTGCGCAGGAGCCAGGAAGGTAAATATTGACGTCACCGCTGCCCGGACTCCACGGAGGGCTGCAGCGAGACCCCTGACGGATGGAGGACGGCGTGGGAAGCCTCATTAGGATCCTGAGGCTTCCCCTACCCGAGGTGAGTACCCCCCAGGGGATCTTTTGAATGTTACAGTTCCTCTTTAAGGGGCACTTTTTCTACATTTTCTCCCATCACGTTTTTTTCCGTGGTATACACACACACACTCACACATCAGTGGTTTTATTCCAACGGGCCTCTTGGCACTGGGATGGGTTTCCCTCTTACCTTCCCTTGTCCCCTACCCACCCTCTTCCTTTCTACCCTTTCCCCTTTGTCCCCCCTACCCTCTCCCCCCCTTTTCCCTCCATTCCCTTCCCTCTCCCTTCCTTCCTTTCCCTCTCCCTCACCCCTTTTTCATTGGACAAACTTCATGCCTTTGTGATATGCCATGAAGTCCTTTTGTAATAATTTCCTGCTGTTTCTTCTACTTTTTAGAAATCAGCATTATTGGAAAATTGAGGAATGCTTCTGCTGGCATTGTACCTCTGGATGTGGTGCAAAGCAATAATGTCACCAATCTCTGACTGCTCGCCAAAATATTTCCACCAATGCCCATTCACTCTTTTAGATCTATAAACTTCCTTAAATGATAACAGAGACTAAGCACCCTCATGTATTTTAATGTATATATATAGCCAGAAGGGGACAGGCTTGGGCTTGAAAAGACATCAGAGAAGACAGTCTCAGCTATAATGATTCCTAAGCAAAGCCAGACTGAATGCTCAGCTGGGGATTTTATCAGGGCTGATAACAAACAGGCTGAGCAGTGAAGGATGAAACAGAGAGCAGGGTAGATGTTTTCTCTAATGTTCCCACTGATACATATGGTAAAATACATGAGGGTGCTTCGTCTCTGGTTCACTTTAAATAGATCAGAATAGATATACTGTATTGGTGTCAACAGATCACCAACTGGTTTAATCAAAGGGTTCAGATTTGACTGTAAAATGTACTACTGCATCCCGGGCCACTGCAGCTTTAAAGGGGAACTGAAGAGAGAGGTATATGGAGGCTGCCATGTTTATTTCCTTTTAAGCAATACCAATTGCCTGGCAGTCCTGCTGATCTTCTGCCTGTAATACTATTAGCCATAGACCCTGAACAAGCATGCAGCAGATCAGGTGTTTCAGACTTTAAAGAGAACCTGTACTGAGTAAAATTATTTAAAATAAACACATGAGGTGACTTTAAATGGACATTACATAGTTACCTTGCCATCAGTTCCTCTCAGAAGCTCACCATTTTCTTCTTACAGTGATTCCTTCCAGTTCTGACAACATTTTGTCTGAACTGAAATATATCAGTTGCTGTCAGTTACAGCTGAGAGGAGAACTGATGTGTCCATGTTTCCCTATGGCTCAAGTGGGCGATGTTACAGTTTAACTGTGTGCTGACCAGAAAGCTGTTATGGGGTACTAGCCATTTTCAAAATGGAGGACGGAGAATTCCATTGATCACAGTTGACAGACAGGACACAGGAGAGGAAAAATAGATTGAGGAGTAGACTACACAGGAGGTAAGTATGACTTGTGTATGTTTATTTGTCTTTTAATTTTCAGTACAGGTTTTCTTTAAAGTCAGATCTGACAAGACTAGCTGCATGCTTATTTCTGGTGTTATTCAGATACTACTGCTGAGAAATAGACCAGCAGGGCTGCCAGGCAACTGGTATTGATTAAAAGGAAATAAATATGGCAGCCTCCGTATACCTCTTACTTCAGTTCCCCTTTAAAGGGAACCTAAACTGAGAGGTATACAGATGTTTTATTTTAAATAATACCAGTTGCCTGGCAATCCTGCTGATCTCATTTGCTGCAGTAGTGACCTGAAACAAGCATACAGCTAATCCAGTCTGACTTCAGTCAGAGCACCTGATCTGCATGCTTGTTCAGGGGTTGTGGCTGAAAGTATTAGAGACACAGGATCAGCAAAAGATTCAGGCAACTGGTATTATTTTAGAAGGAAAACTCCATATCCTTCTCAGTTTAGGTTCCCTTTAAAGGGGAACTGAAGAGAGAGGTATATGGAGGCTGTCATGTTTATTTCCTTTTAATCAATACCAGTTGCCTGGCAGCCCTGCTGGTCTATTTCTCTGCAGTAGTATCTGATTAAAACCAGAAACAAGCATGCAGCTAGTCTTGTCAGATCAGACTTATAAGTCTGAACCACTGAAACACCTGATCTGCTGCATGCTTGTTCAGGGGCTATGGCTAATAGTATTAGAGGCAGAGGATCAGCAGGACTGCCAGGCAACTGGTATTGTCTAAAAGGAAATAAACATGACAGCCTCCATATACCTCTCTCTTCAGTTCCCCTTTAACTGTGTGCTGCAGGGCCATAAAACGTATCCCCCAAACAAATCTGTTACCCTTCTCTGCTGACCAACAGAGCTTTCTGTTGGTGGGCTCTGATTGCTGCTGCAGGCTGCGTTTTTTTTTATTTTTTATATTAATTTAAATGTCTTTATTTTATAAAATTGACTATTTTTTTTCTCCCTCCCCCTCTGTTTCTCCACCCGAGATCCAATTAGTGAGATTATCTCTCATTGGCATCAGCCTATGATAGCGATCCTTTTTGTTTCCCCTCCAGGGGGCAGCCAAGTGACAGGGCTGTCCCCAGTACAGCGAGCGCTGCAGTAGATCGCAGCGCTGTACAATGAAAAGGAACGGCCATTTCTTTTCTTATCAGTCTGCTAGCAGTGATCGCCGTTGGCAGACTGGTGTTGGAGCCGAGCTCACTCAAGCGGGGATGCGCGATCCCCTGCAAAACACTCCCCCAGAACTTGACGCCTTTCGGCGTTAGGTGGTCCTGGGGGAGTCACCTTGCGGCTGCCAATCGGCGTTAATAAGACATCTGTCCATCAACTTCAACCAGGAAAAAAATATATAAATAAAAAAAAACATCATGCTGAACCCGCTCATACCCCAGTTGATCCAGGGGAAGGCAAAAAAAACCTTACAAGGCCTGGACCAATTAGCTTTAAAAAGGAACAATTCCTTCCTGACTCTAGATGGCAGTCGTATAAATCCCTGGATCGACACTCCCGGGAATTACCTAGTAATTATAACTGGGAATGCCCTTCAATGCAAGGATCCAAGCCATCTTTAAATGCAGATATGGAGTTTGCCAAAACTACTTCCTGAGGTAAGATGTTCCAGATTTTAACCCTCTCACTGTGCAGGGCACTTTTCCAAATAGATAGCAAAAACGTTATGTTTTCCTCCATGCGCAGATCATGTCCCCTTGTCCATTGTACAACCCTAGGAACAAAACGCTCATCTGCCAAGCTTTTGTACTGCCCTCTGATGTATAGGCTGATATCCTGGTGAAACCCCTCCCACAGTGTGATGTCAGGACCTTTTAGCCTATCGCAATGTCAGTGGGTGTCGTTTTAAAGGGGAACTGAAGAGAGAGGTATATGGAGGCTGTCATGTTTATTTCCTTTTAATCAATACCAGTTGCCTGGCAGCCCTGCTGGTCTATTTCTCTGCAGTATTATCTGATTAAAACCAGAAACAAGCATGCAGCTATTCTTGTCAGATCAGACTTATAAGTCTGAACCACTAAAACACCTGATCTGCTGCATGCTTGTTCAGGGGCTATGGCTAATAGTATTAGAGGCAGAGGATCAGCAGGGCTGCCAGGCAACTGGTATAAACATGACAGCCTCCATATACCTCTCTCTTCAGTTCCCCTTTAACTAATGGCAGTTGGTGCTGTCTAGCTTCTTTCTTGACTGCCAGTAGTAAAAATGATTACTTGCAGGCTGATTGTGGCTCAAACAAATTACATGGAGAATATCAAACATTTCTAGAGCTCTATTTTTTTTTAATTTCTTACTTTGCAATGCACTGTATGTGTTTATTTTTTTCCCCTTTTTCACAAAAGTTCCTCTTTAACTGCTTACTTTTTTTTCGCTATAGTGGTCCTTTAATCCTAGCAACCTCTACAGTTGAACTGATCTGTTTGATTATTTCTCAGAAGAACTAAGCCTTAATTTAACAGATTGTATTTTACAAGCGAAAATACTCCAGCATTGAAAACTTTTTTTTTTAAGTTTTATTTTGCCTGGAGTTTCTTCTGTAGCAATAAACTGTATTACCAGAAGGTCTTTATGGACCTGTCAACATGAAAAAAATAAAATAAAATAGAGGGATTTATAAATACACATCCCATAGCTAAATAAAGATGAGCTATAGCCTAGTCAGAGTTGGCGCGTCAGTTCTGCAACCACCCCCCTTTGACATTGGCGTCTGTTCTCCGCACGCAGGTGGAGATGCGGAGAGGAAAGTGAGAGGTGGAAGGAAGAGGCCGGGCTGGGGGGAGTTTGGGTAGACTCTGGGCATGTATGAACAGTCAGAGGCAGACTCAGGCAGACAGTGGCTGGTGGGGAGGTCACTGTTCCTCTGGTGCTTGCCTTTCCCAGGAGTGTTCGCTGTAAGCACTGAGGCATGATGGGGGCTGTATCATGAACACGGCTGAAAAAGTACATCAGACAAATCTGAGTCCAGCTTGTAACATGACATCCTGTCTTGTTAGGGCTACCAGACTTATTCGTTGTCACGGAGACACTCCTATGCATACGGGGATCTGAGGACCGAACATGTATGGAAAAATGTGTGTTCTTCTTTCTAAAGGACCAGAAAATACAGTACATAATAATATAATGCTGCACTGACAAAGCTGCTAGCATCCACATAAGGGCCCATATGCAATTACCTTTTTATCCTGAGTTTTCTCCTAGGCGAGAGATTTCTTCTTATCTTTAAAATAACTTTTCAGTACTCTGCAATCAGAAAAAGACCAAAAAGTATTTGAAAAAGTATTGTCAAAATTACTTTGAGTATCTTCTTGCCTCCTGGGGATTTAACCTCTTGAGGACCTCAGTGTTAAACCCCCCTAATGACCAGGCCATTTTATGTTAAATGGGCCACTGCAGCTTTAAGGCCAAGCTGCAGGACTGCACAACTCAGCACACAAGTGATCCCCCCCCCTTTTGTCCCCACCAAAAGAGCTCTCTATTGGTGGGGTCTGATCGCCCCTGCAGTGTTTGTTTGTTTTTATATAAATAGTTATGTGATTTTTTTTTTAATTAAATTGATGTATTTTTTAACATATTTTTTCCCTCCGTCCTTCCCACCCCCCAGGCAGCCAATAATGGCGATCGGCTGTCATAGGCTTCAGCCTATGACAGCCGATCGCTCTCTTGTCCCCAGTACAGCACTGCTGCAGATCGCAGCTCTGTAAAATACAATTAAGTGGCGGTTTCGCCGTTACAGTCTCCCGAGCGGCGAGCTCCGCCCACCAAGCAGAAGATGCACGTGATCTCCTACAAATGTAAGCCCCAGGACTTTACGCCAATCGGCGTTAGGCGGTCCTGGGGCTGCCGCAGCGGCCATGCCCATCAGCGTGACGCGGTCGGGAAGTGGTTAAAGAGCATTTAGTTGCAAAAATATCACCTAGAAGAAAAAACTGTGAAAAAGTTAATTGCATATGGGCCCTTTTGCCATCTGCAATTCACTTTTTCTCCTGAGTTTTCTCCTGGGAGATCATTTTTCATTTTCAATTTAAAGGGAATGTCCAAGCAAAATAAAAAAATGTGTTTCACTTACCTGGGGCTTCTCCCAGTCCCATGCAGCCATCCTGTGCCCTCGTAGTCACTCACTGCTGCTCCAGTCCCCCACTGGCAGCTTTCTGACCTCGGAGGTCGGCGGGACTCATTGCGTACATTTTTACGCATTCCCGCTAGTGCAGGAACATTAACACATACATTTTTACGCATTACTGGTTTAATGCGTAAAAATTTACGCATTAAACCAGTAATGCGTAAAAATGTATGTGTTAATGTTCCTGCACTATCGGGAATGCGTAAAAATGTATGCAATGCGTCCCGCCGACCTCCGAGGTCAGAAAGCTGCCAGTGGGGGACTGGAGCAGCAGTGAGTGACTATGAGGGCACAGGATGGCTGCATGGGGCTGGTAGAAGCCCCAGGTAAGTGAAACACATTTTTTTATTTTGCTTGGACCTTCCCTTTAAAATAACTTTCCAGCACTTTTCAACTAAAAATGTACCCAAAAGAAGTTGAAAAAGTACTATCAAAATTATTTTGAGCCTTTTCTTGCTTTCTGGTGGCTTAAAAGGCATTTTATTGACAAGCTAAACATGTCAATTTGGAGAAAACTAAGGAGGAAAAGTGAATTGCATATGGGCCCTTGTAAATAAAATGTTTTTAAACCACCAGCAAGTGGGAAAATACTCAAAATAATTTTGATAGTACTTTTAGATCTACTTTTTGGTACTTTTTCGAATTGCAAAGTGCTGAAAAGTTGTTTTAAAAAAGAAGTTGAAAAATTATCTTCTAGGAAAACATTTAGGAGAAAACGTGAATTGCATATAATGGCCCCTTGTCAATAAAAGTCATTTTAAGATTAAACCACCAGTAAGCAAGAGAATGCTACAAACAGTTTCAATAGCAGTTCTTCACCTACTTTTGGATACTTTTTCTATTGTAAAATCCTGAAAAGTTATTTTAAAGAGAATATGAAAACGATCTCCCAGGAGATAACTTGACTTTGCGGTGGGAGCAACAAGATGCGGTAAGTGTGCCAGGCCCCATCGCCTTGCAAAACAAGGTAACGCTATGCACACTTGCAAGGCAATTATAAAAGGGGACAAATTATTACACTTTTGTCCAAAACGTAAGCTAATGAAAACACAAGGGGCCATATGCAATTCATTTTTTCTCCTCTGTTTTCTCCTAGGTAATATTTTCATATCTTATCAATAAAATGCTGTTCAAGCCACCAGCAAGCAAAAAATACTGAGAATCATTTTGGCAGTACTTTTTCACCTACCTTTTGGCATTTTTCCAGTTACAGGCCCACATGCAATAAACTTTTTCTCCTGAGTTTTCTCCTAGGAGATTTTTTTTATCTTCTGTAAAGTAACTTTTGGTACTTTTAAAAAGTATTAAAAAGTAGGTGAAAGAGCACAATAAAAACTATTTTTAGCATTTTCAAGCTTGCTGGTTGTTTAAAGCGGAATATAACCCAGCATTTCAACTTTTCTCTAAAACATTATTTACAGCATATTATATGCAACCAGCATTTTTTTTACTAGACCAGCATTGGAAGGGTTACACAGAGCTTGAAAGTTCTGTGCAGAGAACTGCCGCAGCTGAAGTTAGATAATGATACATTTAAGTAAACACAAGGTAACAAGTGAGGAATGTTACACACTCTCTGTCTGTGCAGAAGCTGGAGGACAGCCAGAGAGTGTGTAACATTCCTCACTTGTTATCTTGTGTTTACTTAAATGTATCATTATCTAACTTCGGCTGTGGCAGCATTTCTCTGCATTGAACTTTCAAGCTCTGTGTAACCCTTCCAATGCTGGTCTAGTAAAAAAAAAATGCTGGTTGCATATAATATGCTGTAAATAATGTTTTAGAGCAAAGTTGAAATGCTGGGTTATATTCCACTTGAAATGTTGTAAAAAATATCACCTTGGAGAAAACTAAGGAAGAAAAATGAATTGCATATGGCCCAGGAACCCTTATTCAATTCACTTAATTTCCTAAATTTTCTCCTAGGAGAAAATGTTTCATCTTTTGTTTAAAACATTTCAGAAGGTGAAAAGGTACTACCAAAATTATTCTGAGTATTTTCACGCTTGCTGTTGGCTTAAAAGACATTTTATTGAAAATAAAATTCCTTTTAAATCCCGCAGCAAGCAAGAAAATGCACAAAATAATTTTGATAGTACTTTTTTTTTAATTGTTAAATACTGAAAAGTTATTTTAAAGTGAATGTTTACCAATTAAAAAATAGAAAAGTCAGATACTCACCTAAGGAGAGGGAAGGCTCGGTCCTAATGAGCCTTCCCTCTCCTCTCCCGGTGCCCGGTCCCGCGCAGGATCCCCCGTAGCAGTATTCGACCAGTTCGGTCAAATACTGCCGCTTCCGCAGCCGAAGGGATGTTTCGGAAGCCTTCGGGAGCACTCGGGCTCCCGAAGACGGGCCGCTCCATACTACGCATGCGCGAGCGTCATCTATGACGCAATAGCGCGTGCGTAGTATGAAGCGGCTCGTCTTCGGAAGCCCGAGTGCTCCCGAAGACCTCCGAAGTTCCTGCGGCGGCGGACGCGAACGGGGGAGCCAGCGCAGCACCGAGGGCACCGGGAGAGAAGAGGGAAGGCTCATTAAGACCGAGCCTTCCCTCTCCTTAGGTGAGTATCTGACTTTTTTATTTTTTACGCGGTACTCATTGGCTTTAAACAGAAGATGAAAAATTATCGCCTAGGAGAAAACTTAGGAGAAAAAGTGAATTGCATATGGGCCATTATCTGTCACGGCCTAGAAGTTTTTGGCTCTGATTCAGTTAATCTCTCCCAAACTCTCCTGAGATTAATGTTTTTCAACATATGTAAAAAACAATGTTATTAGTGATCTTAGCACACACACAGCTTGCTAGTGTGTTTGCATGGTACATATGTAGGTATTAGCAGCTCCCTTGCAGGATTAGCTAGATGCACTATCTGTCCCAGGGAGGACGGTAAGGATATGTGCTCCTATTCAGAGCTGGGACAAGGTTCTCCAGCACCCAAGGCTGAGACACCAAAGTGTGCCCCTTCAAAACTCCCACCCCAGCCGTCACCAGGGCCAGATTTAAGTCAAGGCCGCATAGGCTATAGCCTAGGGCACCACAGGATGAAGGGGCGCCACAAGATGAAGGGCGGGTGGGCAGCAGGCTATACTAGGAGGAAAGGGTCACCTGGCTACCTAAACTGAAGAGGGGGGGGGTCATCAGGCTATCTATACAGAAAGGGAGAGGGTCATCTAGATTCTTATATTAGAGGGAAGGTGGGGAGAGGGTCATAAGGCTGCTGATACTGAAGGGAAGGGGAATTATCAGGCTATCTAAACTGGAGGGGTAAGGAGGGTTAAGTGGCTACCTATACTGGATTTGGGGGGAAGGGTCATTTGGCTGCCTGTACTAGAGGGAAAAGTCATCTTGATACCTATACTGGGAGGTGTGTGTGTGTGTGTGGGGGGGAGGGGGTGACATCTGACTACCTATACTGAAGGGGGGCGGCTGCTGACATTGGCCTTGGAGGAGTACAAATCCGTTACTGGCCATCACACTGATTGCTATTAGAGTATGAGACGCCCCAGGGCCCCAAACCCTCCCAACACCTTAATCTTTAGATATCTGACCTGCAGTCACTCCCATGTATCCCCTTTTCTTATTTATCTCTGCTTCAAACACAATAGGGGAATGATAGCTGAGTGAGTTGTGTGCCCCCTCCTACACTGTGCCCTGAGGCTGGAGCCTCTCTCACCCCTGCCTCGGCCCGGCCCTGCTCCTATTCCTCCTTAGATAGGTTTTGATGCACTGAATGAGTGCATGTTTGTGCTATGCATGTTACAGGGCCAGAGTCAGGACACATACGACACCGGGCTACCTCTACGCGGTGTATGTGACTATGCAAGAGACTTTACTCTTGTAACGAAGATCCCAGCTTTTATCTTAGCTGTAGGGACAGCATTATTTTTGTGAATGGATTCGCATGAGGATCTGCATGAGTGTGCGGAAGTTCATTTTGACTTTGCTGTTTTGCTTGCCACACCCCTCCCAGCACCTCCCCATTACATCTGCAAGTGTTTAAACATCCTAGCTCGAGGCAAGGAGCCTGGATTTTGTGTGGTTTTTTTTCAAAATAAGCATGTGAAAAAAGTACTACAAGTAGAACAAAAAAGTTATGTCAAGTATTTACTAGCAATGGAGAAAGTATTTTATTGATACAATGTGAAAATATTCCAGTGAGAAGTTAGTTGAAATTATGGCCTTCAGAGTTCTTCGGGAACTTGCACCAATTGCTGATGCTGCTAGCCTAAGCCAACCACAGCGAGAAGTTCAGATAAGCTACAAGAGGCAATGGTGACTGAGCCACCTCTTCTGTAATGTAACTCTCTTTTCTCCAGTTTCGGGCACATCCATAGGTGCTTATAGGAACATCGGCTTTTCAGCCAATTATTTGGGTGCCCAAATTTAGGCTTAATGCCAGGCCTGGATTTACATCACAGGAGCCTAGATGTCCTGGCACCCTAGACTCCGCCCTCCATGAACCAACACTGGCTGCCCCAGCTGTCACATCTCCCTTACTTCCTTTGCCTGTCTTAGGTAGATACAGGTGCAACTTAATATTAGGTAACTAGAAGTACCCTTTATATTGTGTAGCTAGAGGTGCCCCCTATTGAAGGGAGATCTTGTCAGTGAAATGCCAAGACCTGAGTGAGTAACATCTCATCTACACTTTGCTTGGGACTCTGCGTAGATAAGGCAGGAGGGAGGCACTATAGGAGGGGAGTGAACCACCTTTCCATCATCAGGCGCCTGTAGGCACGTGCCTACAGTGCCTTGTGGTAAGTCCGGCCCCGCTCAATGCCGTTATTTCTATGTCAGCGCCCAAACTTCCGACGCAAGAGGGTGACAAAATTGTCTGCCTCAAAAAAAAAGGAATAAAATCCTAGCAAAGATTATAACTCTTCCTAGTTATATCCAGGTGTGTAACTTAACCATCCCTGGGCCTAAATATTTAGCAAGTCACGCCCCTTCCATGCGTGTGTGCAGATATCTCCTTCCTGCAACCTCCCCCTTCTCTGCAGAGTTTACAGAGTAGCCCAGCAGTGGGGCGTCATAGTTTACCTCATTCTGGCAGTGGACAGGTCCTCTTCACTTCCTCTCAGTTTCTTTTCAGTGTAGCCACAGTGCAGCCAATTGTGTAGCGGCTCTCAGTCTCAACAATTGCATTTCCTGTGATAGGTTTCGGCAGCTGCCAGGTGACTGGCTGCGCAGAGGCTACACTGAAGAGGAGGTGAACAGGACCTGTCCGTGAACAAGGTACAGTATGAAGCTCTGCTGTGGCTACTCTGCACCCCAGGAATTGGCCCCCTTAACCCCTGCCCCCCCCCCTCCTGCTACTGCAGGGGTCGCAGGGGTTATTGTTACACCCCCTTGCTCTATTTAGTCACAGACAAAACAAGTTCCGGGTTTAGTTAGGATTGAGAGATCCATTCTAGTACCTGAGAAATGAGAAAAACTCTGTTGGACAAAAAAGCAGGTCCTCAGTTCAACTTGAGCTAATAAATTTGTGAAGATTGACAAATAGAGTTTTAATATGTCAATAGTCATCAACCCATCTTCATCGTTATTTTTCGACACCCCCCCCCAGTACGCAGAGCAATGCTGATTTTATCCAGGACACGAAAGGTTAAAAAGTGCTGGAAGTTCCAGCGGCCCGGCGCAGCTGCGGGTGAACCACAGAGAGTGCAAAGCGCTGCAAATTTCCTCTCGTTTGACCATGAACTTTCCATGATCTAGTTAACGTTACTGTCAAGCCTCCCGCGGTCCTTTTTGAGAAGCAGGACTTGTCTGTGCTGCCCTCTGGCCAACTTGCGCGGGACTGAAGCGACTAGCGAGAGCGATCAAGCTGGATGACAGCTTGTCACTGCCGAGGCTCCATTAATTTCTGCGCCTCTTCCACCGTTTGGCATCTGCCATCGCAGCTCTCCCTCTCTTTCCCCGGCCGCTCCGGTTTTACGTTTAACACTCGGGTTAATTTTCATCGGAGTTTAAATTTAGCCATCAGTTATACAAGAGAGCTGTCAGCCGACATATGGAAAGAAGAGAGAGAGAGAAAAGTAAAAAAAAAAAAAAAATTAGGGAAGAATTTATTATAAGCACGTAAGATCTCTGAAACACGGAAAAAAAAGAGAAACCAACTTCGGTATATTGGAAGGGCCCCCAGTGGGGGACGAAGGGTCACGGCAGACTAGCAGACTGGATTAGCTGGTCTATTCACTAGAGTGGCATTCAGGCTTCTTGGGAGCTTCCGGATATATCAAAAACTGATGGAAAGACAAAGTTCAATTTGTCCCTCTTTTATAAAGGATAATTAACCTGTCACTCTGGAAGCCTTAACAGCTTCATTATATAGCACATAAAGTGGGTGCTGCACTCCTAGTTCTTATTCCACCAGGGATAGGGGGGTATTGTGAGAGTGGTTAAAGGGGAGAGGCCTTAATAATTTTTCCCATGTACTGAAATAATTGAAAGTGTCGAGTTCCGGACCTGAAATAACTTTGCTTCTTGCTTGCTTGCCGTCGCTTGCGAGTTTCGGCTCTTTGGAGAGACGTTTATGGAACAACCTAAACAACCTAGACACTAACAAGTTAGTGGGAAGTTTACTGGCTGCTGTAGGCCTGACTTAGGAAAGCAACATAGGCACTTTAGATTTCCTCCTTGGCGAAAAGGATCGTTTTGTTAATTTTTTTTTATACAAAGAGTGTGTTTAGGTGTCCCCTGATATCTTATGTGAGGTCCTCTTTTGTCCTTGCAAGAACATCTTCTTTATTAAAGTGGGATTGTCAGCCATAAATTCAAATTCAATGTACCCACTGCTTTGTGTTTAGTATGCAGTCTACAACCTGACCCACAATTGCACACATTCCAATATAATCATAACTGTTTCTGCTGTAATAAATCTTATCTCAGTCAGCCTGGCTCTATTTGGTACATTGCCGAGAAGAGGGAAGCTTGTTATCTCCCCTCCTACATTGCTGCACCTCACGGATTGGCTGAGGGCAGTTTAGTGTGACACAGGAAATACACCTCACCCCTCTGCAGAAACTGATGAAATACAATCTATGATGTGCCCACATGTGTTTACAAAGCAAGCTAGATAGTGTAGTTCCTAGGAGAAAAAAAGGGTAAGGGAGGAAAGAGTAAGGGAGGAAATGACATCAGGATTGGTTTCAGTCAGAGGTAGTAAAGATGGAAAATGTCTGTAACTGTTTTCTCTTTATTTGCTGTATGAAATTCACTGAAATCAAAATGTTGTCAATACAATACATATGTTATATAAGTAGAACAAGTATTTATCTACTTATACATGTGTGGTTTTTTTTTTCTTGGGATAATATGGCTGCGACTGTCCCTGCTGCTTTAAAGTTCCTGCAGAAGAACAACTACTGATCTTATTTCTTCCTTCCCTTTCCATAGAACAGAGCTGGCTGATTGCAGCTGAGCAGCATGTCTGTACAGCGAGGATTGCAAACCTCTAACTTTTAAAAAAAACAAAACAACATTAATCATTTTGGATGATAAAATATCTTAGGCAGGAGAGATCAGCAAATAACAAAAACAATTCTGTGTAACTGTTTTGAAATGATTAAAATCTAGTTAATATCACTGTGTAAGTGAATTTGTAGAGACATAGAGGTTGAGGTCAAATAAAAACTGCGATAGGATTAGTTTTAGTGAAATCTATACCTCCTCAGACTGGACTGTAACACACAAAAATGCAATCATGGACTCAATACTGATCACAAATATCTTTGACCTACAGTGGCGGCTCCAGGAATTTTTTTTAGGGGGTGCTATGCAGGTGCTGGACCAATTTCCGGGGGAGCTGACGGGTGTGGCTACAACCTGCGGCGCGCGAAGCGCGCCGCGGCGAAAAAATGGGCGTGGTCATGACCGGGTGAGGGCGGGGCTAACTGTAATTTAACGTGAACCCAGGGTGAGAGTGATATGGTGGCTGCCATATTTATTTCCTTTTAAACAATACTAGTTGCCTGGCAGCCCTGCTGATCTATTTGGCTGTAGTAGTGAACTGAATTACACCAGAAACAAGCCATGCAGCTAATCTTGTCAGTTCTGACAATATTGTCAGAAACCCCTGACCTGCTGCATGCTTGTTCAGGGTCTATGGTTGAAAGAATAAGAGGCAGAGGACCAGCACCGCAGCCAGGCAACTGGTATTGCTTAAAGGGAGATAAATATGGCAGCCTCAATATTATTCTCACCTCGGGTTCCCTTTAAAAGTGCAACGCAAAGACAGAGGGCCCAAGTTTTGGTGACCCTTTTCCCAGAAAATTCACATAATTGTGCAGGTTTTCTCAAGAAAATACACGTAATGTGAGCAGATTTTAACAAAAAACACGTCCAATGACCCCAATATGCACAATCGTTATCAGATATGGCCCCAATATGCACAATCGTTATCAGATATGGCCCCAATATGCACAATCGTTATCAGATATGGCCCCAATATGCACAATCGTTATCAGATATGGCCCCAATATGCACAATCGTTATCAGATATGGCCCCAATATGCACAATCGTTATCAGATATGGCCCCAATATGCACAATCGTTATCAGATATGGCCCCAATATGCACAATCGTTATCAGATATGGCCCCAATATGCACAATCGTTATCAGATATGGCCCCAATATGCACAATCGTTATCAGATATGGCCCCAATATGCACAATCGTTATCAGATATGGCCCCAATATGCACAATCGTTATCAGATATGGCCCCAATATGCACAATCGTTATCAGATATGGCCCCAATATGCACAATCGTTATCAGATATGGCCCCAATATGCACAATCGTTATCAGATATGGCCCCAATATGCACAATCGTTATCAGATATGGCCCCAATATGCACAATCGTTATCAGATATGGCCCCAATATGCACAATCGTTATCAGATATGGCCCCAATATGCACAATCGTTATCAGATATGGCCCCAATATGCACAATCGTTATCAGATATGGCCCCAATATGCACAATCGTTATCAGATATAGCCCCAATATGCACAATCGTTATCAGATATAGCCCCAATATGCACAATCGGTAGCAGATATGACCCCAATATGCACAATCGGTAGCAGATATGACCCCAATATGCACAATCGGTAGCAGATATGGCCCCAATATGCACAATCGGTATCAGATATGGCCCCAATATGCACAATCGGTAGCAGATATGGTCCCAATATGCACAATCGGTAGCAGATATGGTCCCAATATGCAGAATCGGTAGCAGATATGGTCCCAATATGCACAATCGGTAGCAGATATGGTCCCAATATGCAGAATCGGTAGCAGATATGGCCCCAATATGCACAATCGGTAGCAGATATGGCCCCAATATGCACAATCGGTAGCAGATATGACCCCAATATGCACAATCCGTAGCAGAAATGACCCCAATATGCACAATCCGTAGCAGAAATGACCCCAATATGCACAATCGGTAGCAGATATGACCCCAATATGCACAATCGGTAGCAGATATGACCCCAATATGCACAATCGGTAGCAGATATGACCCCAATATGCACAATCGGTAGCAGATATGACCCCAATATGCACAATCGGTAGCAGATATGACCCCAATATGCACAATCGGTAGCAGAAATGACCCCAATATGCACAATCGGTAGCAGAAATGACCCCAATATGCACAATCGGTAGCAGAAATGACCCCAATATGCACAATCGGTAGCAGAAATGACCCCAATATGCACAATCGGTAGCAGATATCGCCCCAATATGCACAATCGGTAGCAGATATGACCCCAATATGCACAATCGGTAGCAGAAATGACCCCAATATGCACAATCGGTAGCAGATATCGCCCCAATATGCACAATCCGTAGCAGATATGACCCCAATATGCACAATCCGTAGCAGATATGACCCCAATATGCACAATCCGTAGCAGATATGACCCCAATATGCACAATCCGTAGCAGATATGACCCCAATATGCACAATCCGCATCACCTGAAAAAGAAAAGAAAAACCCATTTACTCACCTACAGCCAGAAGACCTTCTTTCCCGACCTCCTGTCCCGAGTCCCGACCTCATTGTGGCGCGCAGCGCCCGCGCGCCCACGATCCTCTTCCTTCCCGACGTCACCACGAGACTTCCTGCCTGCATGCAGAGAGCAAGGCTACGGGAAAATGGCCGCCCGAAGTCTGCAGAACAGGGCTCCGGGCGGCCATCTTACCGTAGCCCTGCCTGCTGCTCCGTGCTGCCGGTGTGAACTGACTTGGCGTCTTTTAGACGCCTGAAGTCAGTTCACTCCAGGGGGTGCTTTGGGGGTGCTTGGACAATTCTAGGGGGTGCTCGAGCACCCCCAAGCACCCCCCTGGCGCCGCCCCTGTTGACCTAACACTCATTTTAAGATCACGGACTGAGTATTGATCTGGGGTTTTTAAATAAGCACATAAATACCAGGCATCTGTAGATCTGGGAAAGTAGTGTTTATTTTATTTAAAGAGGAACTGTGGCGAAAATCTTAAAATTTAAAACACATACAAATAAAAAGTACATTTCTTCCAGAGTATAATGAGCCATACATTACTTTTCTCCCATGTTTCTGTCACTTACAGAAGGTAGTAGAAATCTGACATTACCGACAGGTTTTGGGTTAGTCCATCTCTTCATGGGGGATTCTCAGCATGGCCTTTATTCTTTGTAAAGACACTCCCTGAAAAATATTTATACAAAGATGCTGGCCTGCCTTCCTTGTCACTGCACACTTTTTTGGCAGTTAGCAACTGCCATTCACTAAGTGCTTTTAAAAATAAATAAACCCTGTGAACCCCCCATGAGAAGATGGGCTATTCTAAAATCTGTTAGTAATGTCATATTTCTACTACTTACTGTAAGTGACAGCAACATAGGCTCATAGGTCCATGAGCTCAAGGTCTTATCTTTGGGCCTCTCATTTTCTCCTACACACCATGTTGACGTGTTTAATACCCTGCTAGATGTCAACAGATTTGTCAGATCCATTCTCTTGAAAAAGCATTTCAAATCCGAACGGGTGGAGTGCCCAGCAGTGATGCGCCCTAGGGCCGAGATTCCTGATATTGGAGACTTTAAGGACACATGCACCAGATGGACTCTTGATGTCCTGTTGTCTGATAGTGCTGGCCTAGTCTCCAAGGAGGACGTGCAGCCCATAAGGGTGAGAAACCCGGATTTTTATCCACTCACTGCTCGGACACCGCCTGTTGAAATGTTCCAGGATTTGGTAGAGAGGGATCTGTTAGGCCTGGTTGACAGGGACACCCTACACACAAAATCCAACCTAACTAAAGACGAGTTTATGGCCATTCAAAGTCTTAAGGATAATGCAGATATTGTGATACGGAATGCAGACAAGGGCGGAGCAGTGGTCATTTTAAATAGGCAGGATTACAAAGCAGAGGCACTCAGACAGGTGGAGGACCCCCAGACATATGTTAGACTTCCATGCAATCCCACATTGGAATTTCATGGACAACTTAAAGACCTCCTCAGGTATGGAGAAAGTTTGGGAGTCTTAGATAAGAGGTTGGTGGGGTACTTAGACATTCAGCATCCGATAGTTCCGGTCTTTCACCACCTTCCCAAGATCCATAAACAGGGCGCTCCCCCGGAGGGCAGGCCCATTGTGGCCGGGATTGGCTCTCTGGGGGAGCGCCTTAGCGACTGGGTAGATTCCCTATTACAGCCCTTGGTGAGGAGGTTGCCTGGGTACCTCAAAGACACAAAGCATTTGCTGTCTAGTTTAGCAGATTTGGAATGGGGTTTAGAGTGCAGCTGGCTCACTATAGATGTTAGGGCGTTGTACTCAGGGGCGTCTCTAGCCATTTTGTCACTCCAGGCGAGAAATCCTGTGGCACCCCCCCCCCCCGTGATTGCCCCCAGTCCCATACCCCGCACCCCTCATGGTGAACACCACTCCTGTGGTGAACCCCACCCCCAAGACCCCCCAAAATCATAATGCAGCAGCGTTTCACCAGAAAATGTACTTATTGCGACATGGGTTCACCAGAAAATAGTTGTTATGCAGCAGAGCGTTTCACCATAAAATATACTTATTGCGGCATGCACTCACACACACCACACACAGTACACACACGCACACTATACACACACACACACACACACAGTGTACACACACACACACAGTACACACACTGCACACAACATACACACTATACACAGTACACACACACACACACACACACACTCTAGACATGCACAGCACAGTACACACACTACACACACACACACACACACACACACACACACACACACACACACACACACACACACACAGTACACACACTGCACACAACATACACACACACACACACACACACAGTACACACACTGCACACAACATACACACTATACACAGTACACACACACACACACTTTAGACACGCACAGCACAGTACACACACTACACACACACACACACACACACACACACACACACACACACACACACACACAGTACACACACTGCACACAACATACACACACACACACAGTACACACACTGCACACAACACACACACACACACACACACACACAGTAGACATACACTATACACATACAGAGATAGGAGGAGTGGAGTGAGACTGAGAATAGCCTGGGATGGAGCAGTTTATCTGTATTGCAGTCCCACATTACACAGAGACTAGTTGCTGGTTATAGGACTGCTGTCCCTGCCAATCTCTTACACAAGTCAGCAAGCAGCCCTCCTGGAGTCTAGGGACTGTCAAAACTTTTCAACCTGTTTAAGACCTTATCTGCACATGCAGTCATTATAACAATGGGGAGAGACCAGACAGATTTTTTCCCACTGACCCTCCAGACGAGTTCTACATCATGCTGTGTATATTTACCAGCTAGCCTGCCCTCTAATTGCACTTTTATCAGCTAGCCTAGTATTTTACATTGCCTTACATCAACAAACCTGAATACAGCAGACACAGGACCAACCCTAAATCATTGAATGAAAGGCGGCCTGGGGGGAAGTCAATGCCTGGCTGCTACACAGTCTCTACATCCACGCAGTTACCAGTAGCAGATAGAGAGGGACTGAATTCTCAGGATTCGGACTCAGGAGCTGATGATGCTGTACTCCTCGGATCCCTGACTAGGATGAGTGCCTTCTCTCACTGACTCATTCATTACTGTGGTTCTTTGAATCATTGAGCTGAAGTCCAGTCAGCCCCGCTGCTGCTGCTGCTGCTGCTGTGTAAACTGACACCTGAGTCAGCTGAGAGGCATTTCTTCTCTCACTACTCAGTGCAGAAGCGCCCTTGCCTCTTCCTGTCGCCTTAGGCGAAAATTTATAGCTGCCTAATGGCTCGGATGCCTCTGGTTGTACTCTTGTATTCCACATAATTTAGCCCTAACTGCCCTACATTACCACCTGGAGAGATATTCAGACTTTCACCCGATCTGCGCATTTTCGTCTCTGCCGCTACTGAGTTCCTTTTGACCCGAAATTACTTTATGTTTGATGGCGCCTTCTACCTCCAGAGGTGTGGTGCCTCCATGGGGGCCAAATTTTCCCCCTCCCTGGCTAATTTGTACATGGGGTGGTGGGAGGAGTTCCACATCTTTGGGGGTGGGGGGCGCCTATCAAGTCATATTGGATGGTACGGCAGATTCATTGACGACATCTTGGTTGTATGGAGAGGTGACCCAGCCCTTATAACATCATTTATGATCCACCTTAATACCAATACATGTAACTTACAATTTACGCATACCTGGCACCCAAACAGTATTAGCTACCTAGATTTAACCCTGATAGGGAATCCTACACTGGGTAGAATACAAACCAGGACTTACAGAAAGGAGTGCTCAGGTAACTCCACTCTGCAGGCCAGGAGCTGTCATCCGCCGCATACGGTCCGAGCGATCCCGGTGGGCGAATTTATCAGGGCGCGCCGGAATTGCTCGGACAATATGGCTTTAGAATCGGAGTTTCTCGTGGTTGAAAAACGTCTCCTTGAGAGGGGATATCCAGGGTGGACCATAGCGGAGGGCAAAAAACGAGCCATGGCAGTTCCCAGGGAACGGCTAATTCGTGGCGGTAAGACTGACGCTGACTCAGAGCAGGATCATAAGCCTGTTTTTGTCACTACTTATAGCTCTGAGTTCCAGACTGTGAAACAGGTTGTAGCTAAGTACCTCCCTATATTGGAAGGGGATGAGGATTTACCTTACGCCCATATTTACGGACCGTAGTAAGGTTTGCCAGTAGGAGGGCCCCCACCTTGGGTAATATCCTTTCACCAAGCCTTTTCAGTTCAAGTGCCACCTCTGCCACGTGGCTGTTCACAACAGGATCATATAAATGTGCGGTACCCTCTTGCAATTACTGTCTGCTTCATAGGAGAACCCAACATGTAGAATCCATGACAAATGGCCATCGGTTCCCTATGAGACATTTCATTAATTGCAACACCAAAAATGTTGTATACCTGGTTACATGTAAAGTTTGTGCCCTACAATATGTGGGGTGCACCACTAGGCCCCTAAAGGCTAGGATTTCGGAGCACTTTTTGGGAGCAGGGTGGGCTACTAGAAATATCTCTAATGTTGCCAGACATTATCGCCAAGCACATCAGGGTGACATGTCGGGTTTCTCTTTTCAGGGTATAGAAAGGATTTTTGTCCCGAAAAGAGGGGGGAATCTACAGGCCATTATCCGTAAACGCGAGGCTTTCTGGATTTTCCGTCTAGGCACAAGGATGCCCTATGGCCTGAATGCTAGATGGGATGTGGCTTTAGTCACAGGTTAGACTGGAACCTACCTTTCCCTATGAGCATGATACAGCCTTTTCATTGCCCTTGTACATGTACTGTTATATATATTTTTGCACTTTTTGTATTTTTGCTGCTCTATGTGTATTTTAAATTTTGCTGTTTGATTTTATTTGTTTAATAGTGAGAGGATTTGAGTTTGGGGGTTTGGTCTAGAGTTTTGGCCTTCCACCCTTTTGGGCGGCACCTACCCCACCCCCAATTGCTCTAGCCTCCCTTTTTAAGTCTGACAGTGAGAGCCGTATAGTAGCTATGACTAAGGACTTTGGTCCGAAACATGTTAGCTATGAGGCTTTTTGACTGTATTGAGGATATGTCCTAAATAAAGAATCTGGTGAAGACATCGTTGCGGATCATTTTCTACCTTTGTCTGTATTGAGCTTGGCTGCTTTGGATCCAGCACTGCCTTCCCAGGCACAGTGGAGCGGTATTTCACTTGTATTGCTCATAGGAGAAAAGTAATTTATGGCTTATTCTACTCTGGGAGAAACGTACTTCATATTTGTGTATGTTTACATGTATTTAACATTTTTAGGATATTCGCGACAGAGGTCCTTTAAGTATTTATATAGTGTCGACATATTATGCAGCGTTGTACAGAGTATATAGTCTTTGTCTCTAACTGTCCCTCAGAGGTGCTCACAATGTAGTCCCTACCATAGTCATATGTCTATGTATGTGTCATGTAGTGTATGTATCATAGTCTAGGGCCAATTTTAGGGGGAAGCCAATATGTTTTTGGGAGGTGAGAGGAAACCAGAGTGCCTGGAGGAAACCCACACAGACACAGGGAGAACATACACACTCCTTGCAGTTGTTGATCTTGCCAGGATTTGGACCGGGGACCCAGCGCTGCAAGGCGAGAGCGCTGACCACTACACCACCGTGCTACCCAGTGATGCCGATAGTTTGAATATTGTTAATATACTATTACCGATATTCTACTATCAGCTACCCAGGGGTATATCTGGGCAATATAGCACCTATGGTAACCTCTTGAGCCCCAGAGGTTTATGCCTCCCCAGTGACCGGGCCATTTTTACAATTCGGCAAGTCACAACTTTAACGGTTTATTGCTCGGTCATACAACTTAGCACCAAAATGAATCTTTCCTCCTTTTCGTCTCACAAATAGAGCTTTCTTTTGGTGCTATTTGATTGCTGCTGCTTTTTATACTGTAATTTGTAAATGCATAACAGTATAATGCTTTTCTAAAGGGGCTACAAGGCCGTCATAACTATTACAAGAAGGGTTTGTTATGTGGCTTCTGTGAGTTTAGGGCATTGTGGCGTATCTCACCCGTAGAGATGGCCTGAACGGTTAGTCGGCGAACTTCCGTGGTTCGCGTTCGCAGAGAATTGGGAAATTTTCCGGAAGTTCGGTTCGCCCCCATAGTGCATCATTAGGGTCAACTTTGACCCTCTACATCACAGTCAGCAGGCACATTGTAGCCAATCAGGCTACACTCCCTCCTGGAGCCCCCCCCCTTATAAAAGGCAGGCTGAGTCAGGGATTTCACTCACTCGTGTGCCTGCATTATTTTGTGAAGGGAAAGCTGCAGCAGAATCTCTCATAGGGAAAGCTTAGTTAGGCTCTCGTAGGCTTCTTAGCTTGCTCCTTGCTGATTTCTTATTGCTAAAATAGCACCCCACAACAGCTCTTTTGAGAGATAATCTTGTTCTTGTGATCTATTTTTTTTATGTGTGTCCCACTGACACTTGTGTTGCATAGACAGCCCTGATAATTCATACTGTGTGGGCCACTGCCAGGCCCAGCACATTCAGTGACTACCTGTGTGTGTGACAGGCAACTGCACATTGTAATACCCATTACTGCATATACCTACCTACCTGTTGTTCACAATGCACCCACCTACCTACGTGAGTTGAGCGCACGCAGTGTCATTGTGCCTGTCCGCTACCTGTCTGTGTGTGACAGGTGCACATTGTAATACCCATTACTGCATATACCTACCTACCTGTTGTTCACAGTACACTCACCTACCTCCGTGAGTTGAGCGCACGCAGTGTGATATACCAATCCGTGCATACCTGTTAACTGCACCTGTGTGACTGCACATTGTATTAGTCAAGTCAGTGCATACCTAAACTGTACCGTGATGTTGAAACGCAAATGGTGACATCTCCAGCACACAGCGTTGGGTCAAGGGTCCATCTGACCACGGATGCCTGGTGTGCAAAGCACGCTCAGGGCTGCCCAAAGACTAAGTCAGTCCCCACACACAGCATCTCTGCCTGCACGCCGTGTGACTGCCTGCCCCAAGACTAAGTCGGTCCCCACACAGCATCTCTGCCTGCAGGCCGCTTGACTGCCTTCTCCGCCACCACCAACAGGGTCCACCAGGACTCCAGGTGGATTCCTGAATTTTTAAGGCCACTGCTAGCAGCGGCCGCTATAATATTTTTTCCTGGTGCGTGTACATGCCTGCCTAATTTTTCTGGCACCTCTCTAGATACGCCACTGCTGCTTTTGTCCTCCATAACAGTAACTCCCCTACCTATACCTAACATTAACACTCCCCCTTGCCTAGCACAAGTGTCAATAATAAATGCACTTAAAAAAGGTCCCTGAACTGTGTTTGTAAGAGCATGGTAGAAATGTTGTTTTTGTTTGAAGAAGTGAATTCTAATGAAGACCTGCAGGAAATGAGAAAGGTCCATTTTTACATGGCACAATATAATAAAAACAAAAAGACTGCAGGAAACTATTCTTAGAGGCTATGAATAATAATAATAATAATAATAATAATAATAATGGAATTGGTGATAATTATAATAAAAGTAATATATAAAAAATATAATAATAGTAGTAGTAGTAGAGATGATTAAAATAATAACACTGTTCACCTTCATAATATTGATGATAATGATAATAATAAAAATCTCAATAAACATGTATTTTCTCATAACACCAGTAGTATTAATGATAAATAATAATAAGTTCAACTTTAGTACTCATAATACTGCAATAATATGAATAATATTAATCATGATGGTAATGATATTAATTAAAAATAATAAAATAGTATTATTATTATTATTATTATTATTATTGTTGTTGTTGTTATTATTATTATTATTATTATTATTTTCTTTTTTAACACAGATTTACATTTAACTGTAAATCATTCAGTTTTTACAATACCACATACAACAATCTATTTATAACAGATTACATATAATACTGTTTGGTGTATTGTGACGTGAGCCAAATATTTTCACCGCCTTCCTACGAAAAGAAATGAATGTTCTGTCTGCCCAAATCTGGTTGTCCGCGACACAGACTGTAATTTCCTTATTGCAGTAGCACACACAAGTAGGAACGAGATTTACATTGGCAACTGTTCTTGCCACCGGTGATCTTCAAACTTCAGAGCTGAGTCACCAATTGGGGATGTCGGGAACAGTCAGCCTATCACTGCTGCCGGAATGCCATTATTGTTATAGAACTTGGCACACACATTTCCATGTTTTTTTTTTCCCCTACTCACTGGCAGCCTCGGGTAAAATAGAATCAGCGGGTTATCTAGCTAGGATCACTTTCCGAGCAGAAGCAATTTTATATAGATAGATGTTACAAATCCTGCAATAAAGCTGCACTGTTTCTACTTCCTGATTCATGGAAGCAGACATATTGTTAACATCCTGTGCTTTCAAATAAGCGTATCTGCCATCTCTGCCATGGCACTTATGTGACACGGGAGTGATCAAATTACAACTTGTGATTAGACACAAATGAGGGGAAATTAGACAGGCTAAACTCTCTAAATACATATAGGGTGCATTTCTCTATGTTTTCCATCTGTCCTGTGCAAGGGTTCAGGTCCACTTTAAAGGGAATCTGAAGTGAAAATAAACTTATGATATAATGATTTGTATGTGTAGTACAGCTAAGAAAATAGAACATTGGTAGCAAAGATATGAGTCTCATTGTTTCCAATACAGGGATAGTTAAGAAACGTCGTGTGTTATCTATGCAAAACAGCTTCTCTGAGCTTTCCGACTAATTTAGTCAGAGAGTAGTGCTATTTTCTGAAGCCCTTACACAGCAAAGAGACAGTAAAAGACAACTTCAGATACGATTTTACTGCAGGGGAGGTCAAAGGGTCATTAGCTCTTCTGTGTTTCATTATTTAAAATGCAGAAGGTAGTTTGTAAACTGCAAATATTAGAGAATGGTGCAATGTTATATAAAAAAAGCTATATAACTAAAAATAAAAATATTAAACTCTTTTCTTTTGCTACTAATGCTCTATTTATTATCCGTAGAAGCATTTGAATACCTAGAGGGAGGGGGCTAAGTATCTGGCAATCTACAGGGAGGGAGGGGGCAGAAGTATCTGGCTATCTACAGGGAGGGAGGGGGGGAGCATCTGGCTATCTACAGGGAGGGGGGAGCATCTGGCTATCTACAGGGAGGAGGGGGGAGCATCTTGCTATCTACAGAGAGAGAGGAGGCAGAAGCATCTGGCTATCTACAGGGAGGGAGGGGGGAGCATCTGGCTATCTACAGGGAGGGAGGGGGAGAAGCATCTGGCTATCTACAGAGAGAGAGGAGGCAGAAGCATCTGGCTATCTACAGGGAGGAAGGGGGGAGCATCTGGCTATCTACAGGGAGGGAGGGGGGGGTGGCATCTGGCTATCTACAGGGAGGGAGGGGGGAGCATCTGGCTATCTACAGGGAGAGGGGGGAAGAATCTTGCTATCTACAGAGAGAGAGGAGGCAGAAGCATCTGGCTATCTACAGGGAGAGAGGGTGGAAGCATCTGGCTATCTACAGGGAGAGAGGGGGGAAGCATCTGGCTATCTACAGGGATGGAGGTGGGGGAAGCATCTGGCTATCTACCTTTCTTTTGCTACTAATGCTCTATTTATTATCCATTGAAGCATTTGAATACCTAGAGGGAGGGGGCTAAGTAGCTGGCAATCTACAGGGAGGGAGGGGGCAGAAGTGTCTGGCTATCTACAGGGAGGGAGGGGGGAGCATCTGGCTATCTACAGGGAGGGGGGAGCATCTAGCTATCTACAGGGAGGAGGGGGGAGCATCTTGCTATCTACAGAGAGAGAGGAGGCAGAAGCATCTGGCTATCTACAGGGAGGGAGGGGGGAGCATCTGGCTATCTACAGGGAGGGAGAGGGAGCATCTGGCTATCTACAGGGAGAGAGGGGGGAAGCATCTTGCTATCTACAGAGAGAGAGAGGAGGCGGAAGCATCTGGCTATCTACAGGGAGGGAGGGGGGAGCATCTGGCTATCTACAGGAAGGGAGGGGGAGCATCTGGCTATCTACAGGGAGAGGGGGGAAGCATCTTGCTATCTACAGAGAGAGAGGAGGCAGAAGCATCTGTCTATCTACTGGGAGAGAGGGGGGAAGCATCTGGCTATCTACAGGGAGAGAGGGGGGAAGCATCTGGCTATCTACAGGGATGGAGGTGGGGGAAGCATCTGGCTATCTACCGGGAGGGAGGGGGAGAAGCATCTGGCTATCTACAGGGGGGGGGGGGAGCATCTGGCTATCTACAGGGAGGGGGGGGGCATCTGGCTATCTACAGGGAGGGAGGGGGAGAAGCATCTGGCTATCTACAGGGAGGGAGGAGGCAGAAGCATCTGGCTATCTACAGGGAGGTAGGGGGCAGAAGTATCTGGCTATCTACAGGGAGGGAGGGGGCAGAAGTATCTGGCTATCTACAGGGAGGGAGGGGGCAGAAGTATCTGGCTATCTGCCGGGAGGGAGGGGGGAGCATCTGGCTATCTACAGGGAGGGGGGGGAGCATCTTACTATCTACAGGGAGGGAGGGGGGAGAAGCATCTGGCTATCTACAGGGAGGGAGGGGGCAGAAGTATCTGGCTATCTACAGGGAGGGATGGGGAGAAGCATTTGGCTATCTACAGGGAGGAAGAGGGCAGAAGTGTCTGGCTATCTACAGTGACGGTGAAGCATCTGGCTATCTACAGGGAGGGGGCAGAAGCATCTGGCTATCTACAGGGAGAGAGGAGGCAGAAGCATCTGGCTATCTACAGTGACGGTGAAGCATCTGGATATCTACAGGAAGGGAGGGGACAGAAGCATCTGGCTATCTACAGGGAGAGAGGAGGTAGAAGCATCTGGCTATCTACAGGGAGGGAGGAGGCAGAAGCATCTGGCTATCTACAGGGAGAGAGGAGGTAGAAGCATCTGGCTATCTACAGGGAGGGAGGAGGCAGAAGCATCTGGCTATCTACAGGGAGAGAGGAGGCAGAAGCATCTGGCTATCTACAGGGACGGTATAGCATCGGGCTATCTACAGGGAGGGAGGGGCAGAAGCATCTGGCTATCTACAGGGAGGAAGGAGGTAGAAGCATCTGGCTATCTACAGGGAGGGAGGAGGCAGAAGCATCTGGCTATCTACAGGGAGAGAGGAGGTAGAAGCATCTGGCAATCTACAGGGAGGGAGGAGGCAGAAGCATCTGGCTATCTACAGGGAGGGAGGAGGCAGAAGCATCTGGCTATCTATAGGGAGGGAGGGGCAGAAGCATCTGGCTATCTACAGGGAGGGAGGGGGGAGAAGGCATTGGCTATCTACTGGGAGGGAGGGAGGGAGGGAGGGAGGGAGGGAGGGAGGGAAGGGAAGAAGCTATTAGTCGGGGTGGTGGCCGGTGACATTTGGCCTTGGGCTGTAAAAAGTACAAATCCGGCCCTGTCACATATAGGTTTAAGTGTTTTATTTCTAGGAAAACAACAGTCGTCATGTCTCCCAAGCTTGCCTTCTGGTAGGGAAGGTGTGACCAACAGGGCCGGTTCTCTCATGAAGTAAGGTGAAACATTTGCATCAGGCGCAGAGATTTCAGGGGCAGCATTTTTGTACTGTGGAGGAATGGAGTGGCTGAGGTTGAGCCGACTCACAGCCAGCCAGTGTGCTATTGTGCTGAGCTGCAGCATGTCATTTGAGAACATTAAATGAAGCAGAGTAAATTGTCGGGTGCTGCGATCATTCCAAATCAGGGTGGGGGGCATCCTCACAAGTTTGCCTCAGGCAGCAAAAAGTCTAGAACCGGCCCTGGTGGCCAAGCTCCCACTCACCACTTCTAACCAATCAGAACCCAGGAGGAGGCTTATGGTAGATTCTGGCATTATAATGGGGAAGGGAGTTTGGATAATGCTGCTTTTGAAGTCTGTAGACAAGGGCCATACCATCACTGAAGGAGGCATGAAAATAAATATTTTTTAGGGAATTAAAAAAACAATTAACCATATCCTAAATGACTACGGGAGAGGGAGGGGGCTGTCAGTTAAGAAAAAAAAACAATCCAGACTGGGCTTGTTGATGGGCTTGCATTGAAGGGGTGCGGTTAAGGTTAGACTTCAGTGGGTGGTGTAAAGGTTAAACTTCACTGGGGGGTGGGTCTTTTAAGGTTAGGCATCAGTGGGAGGGAGGTTATTTTAAAGTTAGACATCAGTGGGGGGTTTCTTAAGGTTAAGCATTGGTGCGGGGGGATTTGGTTTTTGTTATGCATCAGTGAGTGTGTGTGTGTGGGGGGGGGGGTAGGGTAGGGAGGGCACCAGAGGGGTGTGGTCAGGGGTGTTTCTAGCCTTTTTGTCACTCCAGGCAAGCAGTCCTGTGTCACCCCGCCTCCCCCCTCCCCCCCCCCCCCCCCGAAACACAGTACAGAATATAGACCATGTGCCGTATAGGGTGGATGCATAATACAGTGAGTCCCTGAGATACAAACAACCTGCAGATCCATTCCTGTCACATTTCATGGCACACCCCCTTCACTGCACCACCCCAGCTTAGTGTGTTAGTGTGTAAATGCAGAGTATAGTACAGCTATGCTTTCCCCTTTCCGCTGGAGTCCAGTGCTGCGCACCCCTCAACCTAGTGCCCAGCATCTCCTACCGCATGTAGCGTGACTGCACGCTACATGAGGAGAGTGAGAAACCAGCGCTAGAGGGAGCATAAAAAAGAGGAGGGTGGCCACACAGGCACAGCGCTGGACTCCAGAGGGGAGTTTAGAGCACAGGGACAGAGGGAGGCACAAAGGGATGCTTAGGGGGACAAGTGACAACGAGACAGAAGGAGGCACAGGGGGACAGAGGGACACATGGGGCAGAGGGGGGACAGAAGGAGGCACAAACACCTGTGGGAGCATGGCTTCATTCAGGGGCGGTGCTCAATCATCAGCAAGGCACCCCCCAGGACCCATGGCACTCCAGGCAATGGGCTGGAATGCCTTTTCTTAAAGAGTGTGGTGGTTAAAGTTAGGCATCGACAGTGGGTATGTTTAGGGTTAGTCTTCAGAGAGAGGTTAGGCATTGGTAGAGGAAGGTCTCTGTGTGAGAATAAGGTTGAGCTATAGTAAAATATTGGTATCATTTGTTGACATATGCCTTGCAAAGTAGAATATCAGTTAATTTACAGTTATTCTACTAAAGACTATTCCGGGCACCTACATTTCTGGGCACCCTTTTTGAATGTATGCTAGTGATGTACGCTGCAATTTACAATTATGCAAAATTTCACACATTTTTTGCAATTACGGCCATACGTAATTATGATTCGGACATTCATTAAGTTAATGTACCGTACATACAGTACTTGAGTATAAGTCTACAAATTTAGGTCTGACTCACTAAATAAAAGTAAAGGGGTTTATACACGAGTCACTAGCAACACTGAGTAATGTGTGTACTATTAGTAGCATTCCCATTTGCAACAATTTGCCCAGTGGTAAATTACACTTTCTTGATATAGGAAATGCCAAGAAAACACAGGTCTGAAAGCCCTGGCGACAACAATTAACAAGGAAAGGGGTAGGGGGGAAAGATACTTGGCTGCAGGAAGGGGAGTGAATAATTGCAGCACTTGGGGGCCCGGAGGAGGTATTGGCTGCACTTAAGGTACAGGAGGGGTTAATGGCTGCAATACTGTATGCAGTGCAGTCATTAACTTCTCCTCGGCTCCAAGTGCAGCTGTTCATTCTTCCTGGTTCCCAAGTGCAGCCATTAACTTTGCTGGGTAGACTTATACTTGAGTCCATGAAAAATTCCAGCTTAAGAGGGTTAAATACTGGAGTCGACTTGTATTCGAGTATATACGGTAATCCATTCATAATTTTGGGTAATTTTCATGTAATTTTGTGCCGACTTTAGTGGTTAGTGGTTTAGTGGCAAAGCCCCCATACATGCTATCATCAACAAAATTGTTACGTATGTTAAAGGGAAGGGTGGGGAAAAAAGCAAAAAAAAATAATTTTTCAAAAAATACCTTGTAGAGAAAATCGATTTTAAAAATGCAAAGGAAACATGGTTTTTAAACTTAGAAAAAAATGACAGTTTATAAAGCATTTTGCGTTGTCACCGCTATTCCCTTTATCATACGTACTCATTTTGGTGGCAATAGCATGTATGGGGGCGTTGTTATAAACCACTAAAGTAGGCACGAAATGACGTGAATATTCTGCGAAAGTGAGAAATTACGGATCTTGATTACTTTTACAAACAAAATTAATTACGATTTTACCTGAAATTTTGCATTACGATGCAAAATTACAATTATGCGAAATTTGTGCTCTTCACTAATGTACGCTTATCTACTGAGATAGGCCTTTATTCATACAGCCAGCCCTTATACTTACAGTTGCCGGCGGCAAGTCACCTTGCCTGTTCATATTGGTGTCGCTTTGTTTGCTGTGTTGTCTTTTTTTTTTTAAGTTGTGGCCCATTTGCTTCTAAATAACATTTTACAGAAATCCGGGCTGCCGAATGTACTTTATTAAGTGGAAAATGTGATTTATGACAATGGCTAAACGAACGGCCTTGATCACCCCTTTCGGCATATGTGTATTAGGGCGTTGGATGTCTTCCTCGGGCGTCTCAGACATCGCACCTGTAGGCTGCGCGTTCTGCTATAGAAAAGCCTTCCGCTGAAGGTGAAGGGGGCTTGTTAAAACCATCGCTTCGAGCAGATGGACCCTCCAAACCATCTGCTGTAGAGGCAACAAAATGTTCAATGATGCATTACGAAATTATTTAGCTCTCAAAGAGGCTGAAAATAGTTAGTAATGAGGCATCTGTACTAAGTGCAAACAGCCCGTTTTACATATGATCAATCACTTGACGGGATAACAGTTGTTAACGACTTTGCCTTAAGAGACTGATTCCAAATCCTGAGCTAAGTGCCTGGTGTCAACACCAAGCAAGCAGCAAAACTGCGAGTGAGCAAATACCTACACACACAGGTGAATTAAAATGCCTAACAGGTGAAAAGAAATCTGACTTGTCAAAAAGTTCTATAATTCTTTCTAACTGGCACTATGATTCAGACGGCTCTAGGTAGGTCGGCCAGAGAACACAGCCTAAAATCTGACCTCACGTTTCAGCCTTGAGCATTAGTTATGATTCCGCAACATTTTGCGTATATTTTTGCAGTTACGCCTATATATAATTATGATTTGGACATTCAATTGATTTTGTGTAATCCATTCGTAATTTCGTTTTTAAAAAGGCAAAGGAAAAATGGTTTTAAAATTACAGTTTAAAAAACATTTTTTTCCTTTTGCATTTGCAAAATCTACTTTCTCTAAGTTTCGAGTTTCTACACTACAAAGTAATATTGCATTTTTTTTTTACTTTGTTCCCACCACTATTCCCCTTAACATACTTTACTTTAAACCGTTACATTTGGCACAAAATTATGTGAAAATTAAGACAAATTGGGGTTGCTGATTACGTTTACATACAAAATTAATAACATTTTTTTCAGAAATTTCGCATTACTATTTCCCATCATCATTGGAAATTAAAATGCAAATTTATGAATTTGTGAAATTTGTTCCCATCACTATTGAGTATGCTGACTAGACTGTGCAGATCAGCTACACATTGTTGAGTCATCACTGTGCTCTCGCCTCCTGTAATGATTCATTTCTCAAAAGTGGCTCTACATCTTGATAAACATATTAACATTTAAGGATATTTAGAGTTCTTTTACAACTGTATTGAATTAGTGAAACCATATGTTGAATTGATGCCCTTTTCTTGAATTTCCAGCACTGCCCCTGTCCTCCTGTACCCCTGTGCAAGTGAAAGTTCAGCTGATTAACGTCAACTGTAGTGCCTGGTAGTGTAGAAAGAAGAGTACAGCTAGGCTGCAACTGCCCTATGCATTACACATGTACACCCATGTGTAATGCATGGGACAGTTGCATTATGAATTGCACTGCATTGATCTATGCACTTATTTTGTCGTGCTCTCATGGAGTAATGTGGATTCTTTTTTATGTGTTATCCATTTTATATGGAATCCTGTTTCACTTGGAAGACTTATTTGGGCACTGTTAGCACAATTGTTGTGTATTGTATTGTATATGTCTTTCTGCACATTATGTTTTTGGGTTTATCTGGGATGAATAGATTATCCTGATCTACTGATAGACTATAAACTGGTAAGGTCTAATAGGGGAGGGATCTTCGGGTCCACCTCTTCCTTTTTTAGTATAAATTTGGTTCCAGCCGCCTGGGTTCTTGATTCCCTGATTATGTTAGATTGCAAAACCGGTCAGAAAGAAGACAGGCGGCACCTTTAATGTCTTATTGGCTGTGGACCAGCTTACACGCGCAAGTTTTATTAGGGGTTCCCAGTTCCTAAGCCTCGTATGTAACTCTTTGTTTTTATCTTGTATTTTACGGTCTGTACCGATTGTTTTTACAATAAATGGTTTACACTTAGAGTTGCCATTTTTTGTTGTGTTTATATATTGGCTTTCCTGGATATCATACCATATATCGGAGTGAGGGAGTGGTGGAAGTTTGGATCCATATCTGCTCGAGGTTCGTTAGGATTACCACTGAATGCAAGACATACAACCTTATCATGTGGGTTGTTGACAGCTGGTAAGCTCCTCTGGACTCTTTTCTGGTGATGGTTGGCCATAAGACCATGTGAGGTTGGAAAATCACTGTCATATCTTCAGGGCCGGATTTAACATTAAGTAAAGTAGGCACGTGCCTACAGGCGGCTGGTTTGGGAAAGGCGGTGTGTCACGAGCCGCCCAAAGTGCAAATCCTTTTCCCCCTCCATCCTTCTGCAGAAGCGAGCGGCCCATACAAAAGGACGCTCACAGGTTCCATGCGTACTCGTTGACATCACCCAGCAGCGCCGGCTGCGTCTTCTCCATGGTTACAGCGCTTGACCAAGGAGAGGACGCAGGGGGCGCTGCTGAGTGACGTCAACGCTGTACGCATGGAGCCTGTGAGCGTCCTTTGAAATGGGTCTCGCGCTCCTGCAGAGAAGGACTGGAGGAAAAGGATGCCGCTGCTGCCATGAATTTATTACCTGCCACCACCGCCACTATAGCCGGTCTCCTCCACCACCCGAGTCCTTCTTCTGCCCTCCCGAGTCTCCCTCAGATGATCGGGATATTTGGCAGAAGGAATTGAACTTACTTCCTGTCTGCCGGCTCCACCTGGAGCCCCACCCACTCTGACACTTCGGGGGGAGCCGCTGCCACCATAAAGTGGACCTGAACTCTTGCCCAGGTCAGAAAGAAAAAGAGAAATGCACCCTGTATGTAAGTAGTGTGTTTAGCCTGTGTAATCCCCCCCTCAGAACTTGATCTATTGCACAGGACAGGAAAACAGAGAAAAAATGTATATTTGTATGTATTTAGAGAGTTTAGCCTGTCTAATAGCCCCTCTGTACTTGATCTCCTCCTAACCAGGACAGAAGGAAAACTGAGATGTAAGCACCCTTTATGTATTTAGAGTTTAGCCTGCCTAATTCCCCCTAATCTTTGCATACATTTTTATTTGATCTCTCCCCTGTGTCACATGACTGCCACGGCAGATAAGCTCATTTGTAAGCAAAGGATGTTAACAATATGTCTGCTTTCATGGAAGTAGAAAAACTGGTGATTTATTTTAGGATTTGTATCAGCTGTAACTAAATTGTTTTTCTTTAAAGGTTATTATGCTGTTCAGGTCCGTTCGCTGACCACCCTCCTCTACCTGCTTTACCCTCCCACCTACCAACTTACCTACCCTGACTTACTGCTCTCTATACCTACCTGCTGCGCCCTCCCGCCTACCTGCCCCCAATGACCCAACCTACTCCCACTGCCTCCTCTCTATACCTACCTACTGTGCTCTCCCACCTACCTACCCCCACTGACTTCTCTGTGTTTTTTATACCTACCTGCTATGTTCTCCCACCCACCTACCTCCACTGTCTCCTGCTAGTAATATCAGCCTAAATTTGGTAAATTCCCTAAGTCGTTGGTAATATATGCGCATTGTGGGTATACACGACTTGTCTTGACTTGGTAATATCTGTATTATGTTGTGTGGTTTTATAAAGTAAGAAAAAGGGGTGGGGCCTGTTACAGGGCGGAGTTTAGGGTGCTGGAGCTTATGTGCCTATAGGCTCCTGAGCTGTAAATCCGGCCCTGCATATCTTTAACTTTCTGATATGAGAATCATAGACATCTTTAACCATTTATGCCATGCGGACGTGAGCTTCATGACCACAGCGGCAGCTGCTGGAGCCATAGGGACACGCTAGTCACGTCCCTGCAGTTTGGGGGGTTTGCAGGCGATTGTGCATGCAGATGCCCGCGATCGCACTGTTACAGGGAGCAGGGGTATAATGGCTGCAGGGGACAAAAGTCCCCTGTGCCAGTCTGTACATTACCGCCAAGAATAAACACTGTTTTTGTTCAAAAACAGTGTTTATTCTTATTCCTGCCGTGATTTCCGCTTGTTTCTGCCGCCCGATCGTTAAACTTATGAATGGGAATTCCCATTATTCATTAATCTCCCTGCCAGCACTGTGATCGCAGGTTTCCATTGAAACTTTGCGTCACTTCCCTAGTTACAATGTAGCAATACATTGTATCCTATGTAGTGTACTTGTACGCTACATAGAATTTTGCTCAGCGGGGACGTCTTGTGGCCAAATAGTAAAATACACCTACTGACGTTGGGGGGGGGGAATATCTATGTCAAGAAGGCATATAATTATTAAATAATGGGCTAAAAATTAGTGATGGATGTAAAACAGAAAAAATGCACCATTATTTCCAAATAAAATATTGTCACCAAACATTATACTAGGGATATAATTTTCACGTTGCAATAACCGGGACAAATGGTCAAATAAAATGTGTGGATTTTAATTATGGTAGCATTCATTATTTTAAATCTATATTGGCTAAAAACTGAAAAATATTGAATTTTTCCATTTTTTCTTATTTTTCCCATTATAATGCATTCAGAATAAAATAATTCTTAACATAATGTACCACCCAAAGAAAGCCTAATTGGTGGCGGAAAAAACAAGATTTAGATCATTTTGTTGTAATAAGTAGTGATAAAGTTATTGGGAAATGAATGGGAGGAGCGCTGAAATGTGAAAATTCCTCTTGTCCATAAGATGAAAAATACCCGCGGGCTGAAATGGTTAAGATACATCCCTGTAACAGAGTCGGATAATTCACAAGGCAAACATCGGCAGCTGAGTCTAGGGGCCTGGTGGATGGTAGCCCTCACAAAATCTTACCAAAAAATCCAGGTGACCTCCAATGGTGGACAAAATTTTTTATCTTGCCTCGGGCTTCATTTCATCATAATACTTTCCTGCCCTGTAATGCCTAATACACAAAATGAAATTTTCTGGGAAATGTACTATTTCCAGCATGTCCGATCTGATTTTATTTTCCGATCGATTTTCTGTTCACTTCTATAGAAAAACGATCAGAAAAATGATCGAAAATCATATTGGACATGCTGGAAATAGTCGATCTGGCAATAAATCTGCCAGAAAATCTCATTGTGTATATATTAGGGATAACATCTACAGCCAAGCTTCCACCACAACCACTAGCCAGGCATATCACACATAATTCATGAGCAAAAGATGTAGTTTCATAATCTAAATCACGCTTTGCATCCTAACAACCTTTCCTTCATATTAACATCTAAAATCAAGCAATATCTCAATGTAAAGGATGGAAATGAATGAGAACTTGAGGGGGACACTGGCTGGGGGGTCTGTCAAGTACGTCGGTCATCGCAATATCGAACATTGTTACCACCGCACACCCGATCGAGCACTTGAGACCGAGATTTTTCATTTTGATCCATTCATCCCGTTTTGGTCTGAAATTGATCAAAACGTCAATTGGGTGGACATGTTGGGCTACAGATTTTCCTCTGATTTGCTAAAATTATAGAATTGGAAGGTCAATAGTCCCGCAAAATCGCTTGATGTATGCCCACCTTTATTTGCTTTGTTTGACGATTGTATAATTTACTATCACTTGTTTTTATCACCTCCATATCAGACAGCCCTTTGATTATCTTTTTTTGCGCAGTACTATGGAAGATGCTGCTGCTATAGATTAATAATAATAAAAATAATAATAATAATAATAATAATAATATTCTGCTATCATTATCATATAATACTTATTAATATAATAATTATTATTACTTCAATCTCACAGACACTGAAAAAAATCTTTTCATGCAACCTTATCAATTTTTCGGGAACTTTTTTGCAAAATAAAATTGGGCAATTTTCTCTCACATTTCTGCGCACTCTTCCTGTTAATCCACTCTGCTTGCACTTGCCTCGTTCTCCTTGCCTGCCTGTTCCTCTGAGCGTGATATTAAATGGAATGATATTTACAGTGGTGGTTATAAGCTTGTTTTGTTTGTACTCTGTACAGGACCGTCTTCCGAGAGAGCGCAGAACTGTTTGTGCGGGATAATAGCACTTTAGAGATTGCTGTCTTCCGACTCCTCCTGACCCGTTCTCTTTAACCTTTTCTGAATATGCTGAGGCGGCAGCTTTTCCTTAATTTGCTTACAATCCTGGGTGGCCCCTCTCTGAAGCCTTCCTGTGCACATATGTAAAGAGGACATTAAAGGCAAGTGATGGTGTCTTTTCAATAACAACTCCAAAGTTTACCTGAAAGTCACTTTTCACATGATGCGCCTGTTTAACTCTCTCCCTTGGCTGTATTTTTATGATCACGATTCAAAGCGGACCCAAACTCTTGCACGACACACAATGAAAAGTCTTTGCTTCACATATACCCTGTTTCCCTTTTCAAAATTAAGACAAGTAAGGGGAAAAAGTATGGCAACTTGTGTTACTACTGAAACCCATGGTTTCGCGGACAGGACCATGGCTCTGTCACTGGACCAGTGAGTAATCCCCATAGGCTGAAGCCCAGGACATAGTGGCATGGAGCTGGGGGAGAAAAAGAGGATGCAGGGGGACATCTGAGGACATGGGGGACACCAGGAGAACTAGGAAGACACGGAATGAGGGAGTACAGGGGATATAGGAGGACACGGTACAGAAGGGGACACCAGCACCAGAAGGACACTAAAAGTACAAGGGGGACACAGGAGCACACAAGAGGTGGATCCAGTAGAGGAAGAGGAGACACAGTGAGGAAGGCAGCAGGCCGGTAACTAGAAATCACTGGGTCCCCCTGCGGATATTTGGATGCCCCCCCCCCCCAGGTATAGGTGCCGAAGCAGGTGGTTTCAGCACACGGAGCTCACCACTGGGTGCCCCCAGTACAAATATCCAGGTATAGGTGCCCCCATTATAGCCAGGTATAGGTTCCCGTTCCCAGTCTAGCCAGGTATAGGTGCCCATCCCCAGTATAGCCAGGTATAGGTGCCCTTAGTTATGGCAATATAAAAGGAACAACAGTGACATGCACCACGGCAGCGTGTAAGTATTGACACCACAACAACACGTTGATTCCTTGGGTACTATATATGAGAGATATCAGCGAGCTCTAGGCCAGAAACTATAGATAAATGTCCATAGAGATAGTAAAGATAATATATAGTCTGGCACTGCATCCAGTTTCCATAAAATGAGCTTTATTGTGCTCGGCTCAATAGGATACAAACATCTTCAAGCAATGTTCATTAATAACAATACACGTACCCGTTGGGAGTGTGGACTGGGCTGTGGGGCATGGTGGTGGCTATGGTCCACCCTCAGTATAGCTAGGTATAGGTGCCCCCATTATAGACCTGTGTAGGTGCTCTCAGTATAGCTAGGTATAGGTGCCCCCAGTATAGCAAGGTATAGGTGTCTTCAGTATAGCTAGGTATAGGTACCCTCAATATAGCTAGGTATAGGTGCTCTCAGGATATCTAGGTATAGGTGCCCCCAGTATAGCAAGGTATAGGTGCCCTCAATATAGCCACCCCCAGTATAGCCAGGTATAGGTTCCCACAGTATAGATAGGATTTGGTGCCCCCAGTATTGCCAGGTATTGGTCCCCACAGTATAGTCAGGCATGGGTGCCAACAGTGGGTGCCCCCAGTATAGCCAGGTATAGGTGCCTTCAGTATAGCTAGGTATAAGTGCCCTAAGGATATCTAGGTATAGGTGCCCCCAGTATAGCCAGGTATAGGTGCCCTCAATATAGCTGCCCCCAGTATAGCCAGCTATAGGTGCCCACAGTTTAACCAGGCATGGGTGCCCACAGTATAGCCAGGCATGGGTGCTCCCAGTATAGCCAGGTATAGATCAGTTAGGTGCCCTAGGCCCAGGGTTGTAGCGCATAAGGGGAGAGCAATGGCGACACAGAGCGGTGAGGAGGGGGGCCCACTCTCCCCCTCCCTCACCTTGGGTTCTCCCTGAAGTGCTCCCCTCTCCAGCATTAATTGGCAGCACAATCGGGCAGGAACACGGAACGCGGGCATACCTCTTCCATGCATTCTATGTGACAGAGGTCCGATCTCTGTAAGCACTTCTCTCTACTTCCTGATAAACAGAAAGTAGCATCAGGCGCTTAGAGAGAGGAACCTCCAGTGCATGGAACGCATGGAAGTGGTATGTCCGCATTCTGTGTTCCTGCCCATTGTTCTGCCAATTAATGCTGGATGGGGGGAGCGCTGAGGGGAGAGACCGAAGTGAGGGAGGGGGGAGTAGGCCCCCCCTCACCGCTGCTCTGTGTGGCCATTGCTCTCCCGTCATGCGCTGCGACCCCTCCTGCCCCCCAAAACGGCCCTGGGCACACAAGTTCTTGGATTGTGTGTCATCCTGCCTTCCAAAGGTGTAACGATAGGGGCTGCATCCCATTTTAGTTTTATTTCCTATATTTAGCACTAAACATTTCTATACAGTCTGCTTATTTAATTGCCTGTGTTTGCTAATTCCTTCGAACCTTAGCGACAGGTCAGTGCAACAGTTCAAACCCCAATGCTATACAGATGTGTCTCCAGCCTCCAGACTAGCAACCCTTTCTATTGCTATGGAGTGGGAGGAGGGCCAATGGCGTAGTACACAAAGTGGGCGGGGTTAGTAAGAGGACAAGGGCCTCTGCCTGCAGTCAGCTGAGACAATCTACTAAGCTGGCTGCTACACCCTCCAGCTCGGCACCTCCCCACCCACGGCCAGGCGGGTGCCGCCCCCCCAACTTTCGCCACTTAAAGGAACCTGCCTCACCCCGCCTCATAGGCGGCCCGGGGATGAGTGTTGCTAAAGCAAAACAGAGTAATGCACGGTAGGGCTGGTTTTGGCATCATAGGCTTTTCCATGGGAGCCCTTATGAAAGAAATGGCACCACCATAGGCACCTAATATAAAAGCCACGATTAGCGGTAAAAAAGGGGAAATGTGGGTGCATGGTGGCAGCGGCTATCAGGCGCCTGCAGTCACCGAAATTTACTGGTTTTGCCACAAATCGTTGCTTTCATAATGCGTCTAAAATGATACATTTGGACACTGGGAGGCTCCCTAATAGCGGCAAGCAGGGGGAATTTTGGAGGCGCCAGGGGCTTGTGGAAATGCAAATTGCGGCATTGCATGGGGTCGCCAACTGGGGGATCTTAGGTTTAGGCACCACTGGGAGGTTAGGTTTAGACACCACTGGGAGGTTAGGGTTAGGCACCACTGTGGGGGTCTTAGGTTTAGGCACCACTGGAAGGTTAGGGTTAGTCACCACGGGGGGGGGGGGGGGCTTGCTAGGATTAGAACAAATTTTAGCAATATTCTACTAGCAGCAATCCCATGTGCCTTTTTTTCAGACCGTGACTGTGTTTTATTTAATGTATGCTAAAGGGCTGGGGAGGGTATAGGGGGCAGTATTATTTGTAGCAGGAAAAAAGGGCGAGGGTGAACAAAAAGGGCACTGCCATAGACTTTAATGCAATTATCGTTAATACGGCGAAAAAAAAAACAGAAAAAGGGCGCCGCAAAAAATATCGTTAACATTGAAACATTATAGTTTTTGAAGTAGTTAACATTTTAGAAGCTTGCAACGTTATAGTTTTTGTCATATTATTTTGTTTATATGTACAGATTTTACGTTATCAAAGATATTATCGTTTCTATGTATGAAAGGGAGTTTCTGCAGAGGGAGTGGTTAGGGTTAGGCAACACCAGGGGGAGTGGTTAGGGTTAGGCACCACCCAGGTGGTGGTGAGTTTTAGGCAACACCAGGGGGGATGGTTAGGCACCACCAGCGGGGTGGTTAGGGTTAGGCACCACTGGGGTGGTTAGGGTTAGGCACCACCGGGGGGTAATTTGGGTTAGGACGCCACCAGGGGAGTGATTAGTTTTAGGCACTACCAGGGGATGGTTCTGTGTGAGAGTAGGGTTGGGTTAAGCTGTATTGTTGAATTACGTAACGATTCTTAACGTTAATATCTGTTCCTTATTATTTTCCGTCTGTTTTAACAATGGTATTTATCATTAACAAAGTTTGACAACGATGTTTATCGTTATCAGATTTCGTTATCCACCCGCGCCATTTTGTTATCAAGCTGCACGCGTATTATTGATGTTTAGAGAATAAACCCGATAGATAGATAGATAGATAGACAGACAGACAGACAGACAGACAGACAGACAGACAGACAGACAGACAGACAGACAGACAGATAGATAGATAGATAGATAGATAGATAGATAGATAGATAGATAGATAGATAGATAGATAGATAGATAGATAGATGGAAGATTATGTATATTTACCTGTGACATGTGTAATGGGATGGAGAGAAGCAGCTGGAAATGGCTTTTGTCTGTGTGACTTGCAGCAATCTGCAGACGCAGGATTAGTCAGCCTCACTGTGACATAGTTACCTTGATTAATTACTTTTTAATCAGTCATAATTTTGTGTTAAGTGGTGTAGAAATGCCCTTTGTTTCACAGCTTAAACCTTCACTGACTAACAATGTGAGGCGCAGACTAGTGCCTGTCATTAAAAGCCCGGAAAATCAATAGCACTTTTTAATTAAAGGCAAGGATGGCTTCAAACATGTAATTCTTTATAGGACTAACCTTCTCCTCTGACTCTGCAGAGTTCAGCCGTGTACATGATTAAACACAGGAGGTTATTCATCTCATAAGATCAGGATCAGACAGAAGACCTCCAGAAAATAGCACTGGGGGGAATTAACTGGGGTCCTGAAATGCATGGAGACCCCCGTCCAACCCCTTTACCACTATACAGAAAATGTGTACAATTAGGCCTCTTTTACCGAATCAGGAAAAGGGGCACAGGAGCCTTTATGCAAAAAACTCGTAGAGATGTGCAGAGGCTCCAGAAGGATAAAATTAGCTAAAAATGTTTGAAATGTTCGGGAGGCAGTGGTGGACCAGCCAATCCAAAACAGACACAATGCTGTCGGATTCAGTACAAAATAAATTTATTCACATACTCCTAGAACAATTGGCAACGCGTTTCGCAGGCAGAATCCCGCTTCATCAGGCAATAAACAACTGGAGTATCACACAGCTAGGGGTCCAATCTGAGCTTGGCACTTCTGTAGGCTCGGTGAAGTGGCGTTCGCATTCTCTATTTTCGTGTTTGTGTTTCATTGGTTAGTTAGGGTGGCACGCTTATCACTGGGCGCCTAACGCGCGGTGATCGTGCTTAAATGCGTTCGCTGTTGCGAATGAGTGCGGTGTTCGCGTTTAGCTAGCGTTTGTGATTTTCCTTGATGTTCTGATTGTTGTTGCTTGCTGTGCCTTTCTTGCTACTCTCGTCTTGTGATTGCGTTCCCACTTCGTTTCTGTTGTTGTGTGTTCACCGTCGCTGGGTGGCGACTAGATTGGTGGACACACATACATTCTGTCTCTGTGCTCTTTCTCTACACTTGTGCTCAGCCTAGTTCGGTCTTGTGTCACTATTGGCAATCGCTACACTTGCAATTGCGTTCATACTTGGTTTCTGCTGTTGTGTGTTTCACCGTTCCCGGGTGGCGACTAGATTGGTGAACACACCTACATTTTTTCTCTGTGCTTACTCAGTCTTGTTTCACTGTTAACAATCGTCATCTCTTGCGATTGCGTTCTCATTTGGTTTCTGCTGTTGTGTGTTCGCCGTTGCTGGGTGGCGACTAGATTAGTGGACATAGATACAGCCTGTCTCTGTGCTCTCTCTCTTTAAGGGCTATCTTGCCCTGCATTGCTTCAACTCGTACAATTCCCATCTGGCATCTGTGGCCGTGCAGAGGCTGTGTTCATCTGCACTCCACAGCTCCATCTGCTGGTGGGAATCTCCCTCTACAGGTGCATTGCACCCAAGCTGGGTTCTATCAAATTACACGCTTGTGGAGGATTTCCGCAGTGTCAGAGCGTATCTTGGGCGCTGACCACGGAGATAATTCCACAATCGTTACACTTTGCCACAAATTGCGGCTTTTATATTGGCCGTGATAAGCAGCAGAGAAGTAAATTTCAGTTCACGAGGGTGCCTAATTAACGTCAAACATGCAAAATTTCGGCCCCAGTGTCAGGAACCGGCCCGCGGCACGCCTGCGTATACGGTTCCCGACTGCAGGTTTTACCAGATCGAGAGGGGAAGCAGCCTTAGTCAAGCTAAAACAAGGCTGGGACCCCTCAGAACACCTCTGACTGCCACCACTAGTGGTTTGCTCGACACTTCCACTCTGCTGTCGAGTCCTCAGCGCGCACTCCGCGTTTTCGGGTCAGCGTTGCGCTTAGGCCGAATACGGGAACGCCACGCACCCCCCCACACACACACACAGTTGCAATCTTACACTGTAGTGAAGCAAAACCACTAACAATCGTTCCGAACGATACTGTTAGCCACTCAGCTGTTGAGCTACTCGCACTGGCATTTTCGTACGTTTGGTCAGCTGCGCGCTTTAGGCCAACGTATGACAAACGCCCCACACACAATGTAATTACAATCTTGTACGGTAGTGTCGCCCAATCATACAATCAGGCACGGACTTATACACACTTCAATCTCTTCTAGGCTATGAGTGTTAGTTTAGTACGGCAGAAGTTAAGCTTATTAAATAATAATTTAATATTCCAGGGAAAAAGGTGGAACAATGCAGAACAGAATATATACAAAAGATTACAAAGTAAAAAGTTACAAAGATAAAAGTACAAAAATACACACAAAGCAATTTTGCTTACCAAAATAAACGGGGAAATAAACGTACCAGCATATCGATCTGGCGTTGTTGCGGGAGTATGCACTTCTGGTCAGGAACCAGGTTAGTTCTAGCCGTGTGAGCTACCTCCAAGAACTACAAGTTGTGGTTATCCTAGCTGCTGTTTTATACTGTGAGATACGCCTGGAGGCTGCAACTTCCTTGGGGAGGGGAGGAACTAGTTTTTAATTAAATCTCAGACATATTCCATTTCCAGGTAAAAGTCTATACATCAAAAGATTGTGAAGTGAGGCTTTCAACTCCAGGTGGAAACTTGATTAAGGCTTTTTCCTGTCTCCGTTTTTAAAGTCTGCAGAGATTTCCACCCCCTTCCCATAGATGTGATTTAAAGGGTATAGTTTGCACCTCCACCAATAATTCAATTTCCTCACAATGAAATAGTGTTTAACACACATGTCAACTTTTGGTGCAGCGACTCTTCCTGACTTAGTCTAGAGTTCTTCACTTCCTCAAAAGAAGTGTAAATGTTTCAAGTGTCAAGGACTTCAACAGTTCACTTCTGCCATTGTCTGATTACCCAAGCTCTATTCACTGAAGTCCTCTTTAGATGCAAATGTAGGTCTAGTGACCCACCCACACAATCACATGAACAGTCCATGAATCTAGCCTGCATATCTACACCTTTGACATACCACAACAGATATAAAAATGGGAAAATGAAAATATATTACTGTATTATCCTTAACAGCATCAGCACCCCAATATATTCCTGACACGCCCCCTCTTCCAGATGGCGCCGGCAGATGATTCTAACGAATCGTCCTGCCAAAGCCGACACTGACGGCCGGGCCTGGGGGGGTAATTCCTTAGCTCCAAGCTACAGGACTGGAAAGCTAGGTCAGGTTTCTGCAATGTGTTGTTGCCCCTGGCAACCTGACGTAACCAACCAGGGGAATGCGAGTCAGTGACAACCTTGAATTCGCGACCATAGAGACAGTGCTGCAGCTGGGGAAGGGTTCCAACCGTCGCTACATGCACTTTCTCTATAGTGGCAGGAGCTATCTCTCGGTCCCTTTGGGGAACGATTATCTGCTGGTCTGCCTCTTCCCCTTCGAACAGCTCCGAGGGAATAACTTCCCAGAACCCTCTCAGCCCTCCCCTCCCAGCTGGTGACCTGCTGGCTAGCCCCCTGAGCTCTTCCAGGCTGCTGTCAAATCGAACAGCCCCAGAGAGCTCAGTGCTGCCTGTCACACATTCCAGGAAGGCTGCAGATGGAGAGGCTCCTGGGCCCTCCGGGCCAGGTTCCGAAGTGGATGTTGCTGACCCAGCAACATTTGTCACTTCAGTGGACAGTCCCTCTGCTGTAGACTCGCTAGCGCTGCGGGTTACCACAGCAGCTGAGGGAGCGCCCACCTTACACATATCATAAACCACATCACCTTTGGTCTTGAAACCATCTGAAGGGGAAAGATCTGGCCTGGTGCCATCTGCCCCTTCAGTGGACAGTTCACCTGCTGCAGCCCAGCGACCACTGCTGCTTACTCCTGCAGCCGACGGAGTGTCCACAGGACAAGCATCATTATGTAGCACAACACATATGATATCAACATTATCTGTCTTATACATATTGACATTTAGAACATCACATAAAACATCCACATTATTGGTATCATTACACACATTGCTACTCAGCACTTCACAAGTATCATCAACAGTTCCTGCATCGATCGCCTCGATAGTCCGAGCGTCATAAATGACATCATCAGTTTCTGCATTCTCTGTATCAACAGGTCCCACTCCAGGCCTAGGCACTGGAGACTCACTAGGGCTGACTCCTAGTATACAGTCCGTAGCCCCGGGAGGCCCACCAGCACCCCCCCCCCTTGCACAGAGTTATCAAACAGTACCTGGCAAGAGTCCTGAACTTCTGCTGGGGAGGCGGGCTCCACGGGGGTGGGATTAGGCTCATACCGTCCCAGGTCAGTACATAGCAAAACGTTGGTGGGGATTTTGTCAGTTACCCCAACTTCTTTCAATCCGCTGCCGGCCCCCCAATCCAGGTGGACCAAGGCGGTGGGTATGGCTGAGGCGACACCCCTGATTCCTCTGACAGCAATCCTTTTCCCAGGTATGTACTGCTCCGGGTTCACAAGCTGGGGATGTATGAGAGTCACTTTGGCTCCAGTGTCTCTCAGCCCAGTGGCAACTGTACCCCCAACCGTGACAAGCTGCAGATTCTCTGCATAGCCAGTGGCATTCCTGGTAGCACACAGAGCAGTTGGGACTTCACTGGATTTTGGGGCCTCCCTCTACCTCTCTGGGCAAGTCGTGCTGATATGACCCACCCTGTCACATACAAAGCATTTCCGAGTGTCAGGGTTTGGTTGCTTGAATCCAGGAGACAGTGGTGCTTGCCTTCTCTGGGTGCTGGGTGACACAGGTTTAGCAATCTGTTCTCCCCTCCAGCTGTGCGTAGTAGTCCTCCTCGACTCGGGTGCTCTATGGGCGGTGTAGAAATCGGCCATTTCCGCAGCCTCATCCACTGTCTTTGGTTCACGATCCAGCACAAACAGCCGGTCCTCAACAGGACAGGTGTGTAGGAACTGGTCTTTTATCATCAGCTCCTGCAGGGCATCCAAGGTTTTGACTGACAGTCCTTTTAACCACTGCTGGAAGGCAGTGTGCAGGTTGCACGCATGATCCAGGTAACTGTCATTTGGACCTCGCTGCACTGTCCTGAAACATTTTCGATACACCTCTGGCGTGAGGTGGTATCGCGCAATGATGGCTTTCTTAATTGCCTCAAAGTCTGTTTCTTCCTCCTGGGGGGAGACTCACAAACGCCTCCAGGGCCTTTCCTCTCAGCCCTGGTGTGAGGTATCTTGCCCACTGCTCACGGGGCACCCCATACTGCCGACAAGTCCTTTCAAACCCCTGTCGGAAAGTGTCTATGTCAGAGTCCTTGTCCATAGCGGGGAACTTATCCAGGGGGATTCTGTGGACTCGCTCACCTTCGCGTTCTGCGGGTCCAGCAGACCGGTTCTGCTGCTGAAGTTTAGCCAGCTCCCGCTGGTGTTGCCATTCAGCTCTTCCCTCCTCTGCCCGGAGTCTGTCCCTCTCAGCCTGGAGTCGCGGGGCAGCTTGTTCCCTCTCTGCTTGCCGATGTTCCAGGATTAGCTTTAGGCGCAGTTCGGGCTCAGCCAAACCTAGTAGCTGTAGGTCAGCTTCCAGAGATGTCATCTCCGTGTTCAGTGGATCATCCAGGAAATCGTCTCCACTCGCATTCTGTGGCGGGAGCGATTCCTCCTCTGGCGTGTCGTGAGCTGCAACCGCTGACGTTGAAGCACGGGCTTCCTCTGCCTCATCATACTCCTCGAGCGCACGAACTAACGGCTCCTTAGTCTGGCCGCTCACCGTCTCGATGCTTTTGTGCTCACACAGGTTGAGTAGTATCTCTTTGTTTTGCCTTGCATAGCTGGATGCTTTCTGAGCCATCGTGTTGCAGAAAGGAAAAAGAAAAAAGGGGGGAAGGGAAAGCAAAATACCAAGTGTGTATCTTTGAACAAAAAAAAAACGTATATAGATTCATCACTGAGTAGACTTCTGTAGGCTAGTTGCTTCTAGCAAGCTTCCAGCCTTTAGTACTCAGAATAGCGAGCTAAACTGCGTACTAATGTACTAAACGTTCCCACCACTGCCAGCCAATAATGTCAGGAACCGGCCCGCGGCACGCCTGCGTATACTGTTCCCGACTGCGGGTTTGACCAGATCGAGAGGGGAAGCAGCCTTAGTCAAGCTAAAACAAGGCTGGGACCCCTCAGAACACCTCTCACTGCCACCACTAGCGGTTCGCTAGACACTTCCACTCTGCTGTCGAGTCCTCAGCGCGCACTCCGCGTTTTCGTATTCGCGTCAGCTTTGCGCTTAGGCTGAATACGGGAACGCACGCACCCACACACACAGACAGTTGCAATCTTACACTGTAGTGAAGCAAAACCACTAACAGTCGTTCCGAAGTATACTGTTAGCCATTCAGCTGTTGAGCTACTCGCACTGGCGTTTTCGTACGTTGGGTCAGCTGCGCACTTTAGGCCAACGTATGACAAACGCCCCACACACAATGCAATTACAATCTTATACTGTAGTGTCGCCCAATCATACAATCAGGCACGGACTTATACACACTTCAATCTCTTCTAGGCTATGAGTGTTAGTTTAGTACGGCAGAAGTCAAGCTTATTAAATAATAATTTAATATTCCAGGGAAAAAGGTGGAACAATGCAGAACAGAATACATACAAAAGATTACAAAAAACGAAGTAAAAAGTTACAAAGATAAAAGTACAAAAATACACACGATTTTGCTTACCAAAATAAACGGGGAAATAAACATACCAGCGTATCGATCTGGCGTTGTTGCGGGAGTACGCACTTCTGATCAGGAACCAGGTTAGTTCTAGCCGTGTGAGCTACCTCCAAGAACTACAAGTTGTGGTTATCCTAGCTGCTGTTTTATACTGTGAGATACGCCTGGAGGCTGCAACTTCCTTGGGGAGGGGAGGAACTAGTTTTTAATTAAATCTCAGACATATTCCATTTCCAGGTAAAAGTCTATACATCAAAAGATTGTGAAGTGAGGCTTTCAACTCCAGGTGGAAACTTGATTAAGGCTTTTTCCTGTCTCCGTTTTTAAAGTCTGCAGAGATTTCCACCCCCTTCTTATAGATGTGATTTACAGGGTATAGTTTGCACCTCCACCAATAATTCCATTTCCTCCCAATGAAATAGTGTTTAACACACATGTCAACTTTTGGTGCAGCGACTCTTCCTGACTTAGTCTAGAGTTCTTCACTTCCTCAACAGAAGTGTAAATGTTTCAAGTGTCAAGGACTTCAACACTTCACTTCTGCCATTGTCTGATTACCCAAGCTCTATTCACTGAAGTCCTCTTTAGATGCAAATGTAGGTCTAGTGACCCACCCACACAATCACATGAACAGTTCATGAATCTAGCCTGCATATCTACACCTTTGACATACCACAGCAGATATAAAAATGGGAAAATGAAAATATATTACTGTATTATCCTTAACAGCATCAGCACCCCAATATATTCCTGACACCCAGTGCCTATGCAGTGCCGCAATTTGCATATTTGCAAGCCCCTGGTGCCCGTAATTTAGCCAGTGGAAATTTAACATGATTGCCGCTAATTGCAGCTCTGAGTCGGTGCCTCCGGACACTCAAGTTGACTTTCTTTGCCACAAATTGTGGCTCTGCGGCAGAGATGGGGTTAAGGTTTGGAAGGGTTAGGGTTAGGCACTATCGGGGGGGGGGGGGTATTAGGGCTAGGCATCACAGGGGGGTGTCTTAGGTGACACCACCAGGGGGTTAGGCATCGGTAGAAGGAGGGTTCTGCGTGAGGGTTAGATTTAGCCATAGTTTGGATTCCGATATTTTACTATCGGAATCCAGTAGTAGAATATGGCTAATTTTAGTGATATTCTACCAGCAGTTAAAAAACTGTTGCATTTTACCTTTCCCTAGCAGTGCATTGTACAAAAGCTTTCAGTTCAGATGCATATAATGCGGACTGAGCCACAGGGAAACATGAACATTGCCTTGCACATCAGTTGTCCGTTCAGTTATAACTGATAGCAACCGATTGAATGGAAAGCATTAGGTGTAAGCAGGAAATGTGGGCACCCGCCGCTAATGGACAGTTTGGCCGCCAAGATAGGCGCTCATGCAAAAATAGGCTATTGGGTGCCGAAAGCAGTAATTTGGGCGCCCCAAAAATATCGTTTTTAAAATTTGAACGTTATAGTTTTAACATTTTGTAGCATCTTGAGTTTTTGAAATTTTTATACTGTAGTTCTGAAAATTAGAAAGTTATAGTGGTATTTTTTGTCTTTACAAATGTTTTGTTTTTGAAAACTGTCATTTGGAAATTTATTATTTAGAAAATTACAAGGTTAGGAAGGGGGGGGGGGGGGGGGAAGGGGTGAAGGCTGGGCGTCAAGAAGGGGGTTTTAGGGTTAGTCATAAGGAAGGGGGTTTTAGGGTTTTCAGGGTTAGAAGGCAGGAAGGGGGGTTTGGCGTCAGGAAGGAGAGTTTTAGGGTTAGGCATTAGGAAGGGGGGTTTTAGGGTTAGACATTAGGAGGGGGGGTAGGGTTAGGCATCAGGAAGGGGGTAACATAAAATCAAAAATCAATTCTTTATTTTTATCTGCTAAACAAGTAATAAGGATGCTAAGCAGGCAATCCAAAAGTAAAAATCACTATTATTTTTCTTGTCGATAAATAATCATTCCCCAGTTTAGCTGACTCTTATTTGGTACACACAAAATTTGGTACGCAAAAAGGAAGTTGCAGGGCATGCTGGGTTGTCCTTTTTTGTTTCTCTTCTTCCGCCTCAGAATAAACTAATGCAGCCTGATTGGCTGAAGCCTCATTCCCTCCTGTTTTACCCTCCCATAACTCTGACCTCTGTTCCTCTCTGATTGGCCTATATTTCTCATGCTGAGACAATGCACTTTCTATAGTGAAGGGCGGGCAATGCATACACAATCAGGCAGAGGAGAGTAAGGGAGGAAATAACATCAGGATTGGCTTCAAAATAGCCACACATAAAATGGGAAATGCTAAGAAGGGTTTTCTCTTTTTTTACTGTACAAAAATCACTAAAATCAAAATCTGGACAGTACAATACATATGTTATGTAAGTAGAGCAAGTATTTATCTACTTATATATGTGTTGTTGTTTTTCTGAGATAGTATGCCTGACAGCTCCTCTTTAAGTGAGTTTACACATATTTGTAGGAGATTGTAATCATTTATCCAGCTAAGCAATTCTTCATTTTATTTGGCTCCGAACTGACATTGCATATTGTGATGCTGGACCTAAACTACACATATAGACTGTACTGAAGGACATCAGTTCAGCTACTCCTTTCCTTTAGATTGTAAGCTTGCAAGGCCGGAGCTCTCTCCCCTTTTGTGTCTTGGAATATGTTATACATTTTATTCATCATGTTACTTTTATCACTGTCATTACCAATTCTGCATATTGTATTTTATATTGTATTTTAGTGTATATCATTTTCTGTATCATTATGTACCCCTTGTTTTCCTACTTTGTACAGCGCCACAGAATATGTTGGTTCTTTATGAATCAATAATAATAATTTTATTTTATTCATCACATTATTTCACTACAGTTCCTCTTTAAGTGGCAAAGCAGCGGTCTATATTCATGACAGTTTTATTTACAAAGGTGAAACTCCCTTTAAATTAACAAAACAAAACAAAAACAAAAAAAGCAGTGTAGTCTTCTGTATTGCGTGTTGTGAGACTTCTTTATATAGAACAGCTTGCAGTAAGTACATGATATTAGGTACAGATGTCTTCCCTGAGCAGGGCTGTCACTTTAACTTATAGCCAGGGGCCCTGATCCTGGGCTGGGGTGTGCAGCAGTAAAGGGTATCACAAGGAGACTGCTCAGTGCGCTGGCGTGGGCTTCCAATATACGGCCTGATCTCCTGCAGAGAAAGGGAAACATACACAGAGATACACTTATATGTGCTCTACATGCAGACATCATTTCTGCTACCTCCATTCAGCTGATGTTTGATAGTTGTTTGTTGCCACCCTCGTTTTTGTATGGGTGCATATCACAGAAATGCACATATAAAAAGAAAAGCCCCTGCAGCGAAAAAAATATATATGATATCATGAATTGATTGTGTAGTACGGATAATTACTAGAACATTAGAAGCAAAGAAAATATTCTCATATTTTTATTTTCCGTTATATAGTGTTTTTATAACATTGCATCATTCTCTAATATTAACAGTTTACACATTACTCCACATTCTAAATGATTTTGCAGAGCAGCCCAGTGAACTATTGACCTGTCCTGTGCAGAAGAAACAAACAATATAGTGACTGACAGTTGAGATAACAGGCTTCAGAAGTCAGAACTCTCTGCGACTTCGAAAGTCGTGGAGCTTAATGGCTTTTTTGCATAGGTAACAACTGGAGTTTCTTAACTCTTCCTGTGCTGGAAACAGTATTAGACTCATATATCAGCTGCTAATGTTTTATTTCTTAGCTGTACTACACATACCAATAATTATATAATTTTTTTTTTTTGCTTCAGTGTCTCTTTAAAGGACAACTGTAGCGGGAGGTATGTGGAGGCTGCCATATTTATTACATTTTAAACAATACCGGTTGCCTGGAAGCCCTGATGATTCTCTTTGGCTGCAGCAGAGTCTGAATAACACCAATCTTGTCAGATCTGACAATGTCAGAAACACCTGATCTGCTGCATGCTTGTTCAGGGTGTATGGCTAAAAGTATTGGAGGCAGAGGACCAACAGGATAGTCAGGCAACTAGTTTTGCTTTAAAGGAAATAAATATGGCAGCCTCCATGTACAGATGAACTCGCAAAATGAGAATATTGTGCAAAAGTCCATGTATTTAGGTATTTCAACTTAAAAGGTGAAACTAATATATGAAATAGATTAATTAGATGCAAAGAGAGATAGTTCAAGTCTTTATTTGTTATCATTTTGATGATTATGGCTTACAGCTTATGAGAACCCCAAAATCGAAATTTCAGACCATTAGAATATTGAGAATATGTTAAATATTCTAGACTCAGTGTCAGACTCTAATCAGCTAATTCCTTCCACCAAAACACCTGCAAAGGGCTCCTATTTCAAATATTAGTTCCACCTTTTAAGTTGAATTACTGAAATAAATGGACTTTTGCACAATATTATAGCTGTACTTTTCACAGTTTTCCTTTAAAGCAATTCTGAAGTCTTTAAAAAAAACAAAACACTACAGTATTTTTCAGACTATAAGATGCTACTGACCATAAGACGCACCTAGGTTTAGAGGACAAAACCAGGGGAGAAAAATATATACTAAACCTGGTGCATCCATGGTGAAGGGGCATCTTGTGGCTTATGCCCCCCTTTGTACCTCATTCCTCCTTGTATCTCTTGTGTCTCCCTGTGTCCTCCTCTCTCCCCCTTGTGTCCCCCTAGTGTCCCTCTCTGTCCTCCTTGTGTCCTCCTCTATGCCCTTTGTATTCCCATTGTGCAATGATGAGCGAAAATGCCAATATTCTTTTTGCCTTATTTCACAAAAATAAGTACAATTTTCGTTCAACAAGTGAAAATTTGCTTGAATATTTTAGCTTTTTTTCACCTAATACTTGCCTACTTTCGAGGTTAATAGCAAAACCCCCTTACCAGCTAGAATCACCAATTTGCAGGGTATATTAAGGAGAAAAGTGGGTACAAGAGGAAAGAGAAATTTTTCAAAAAGACCTTATAGTTTTGGAGAAAATCAAGAAAAAATGTATACAGTTATATGCGGTAAATGACAGATAATGTAGCAACCTAATGTTAGTGTAAATTTACTTTTATCGAAAGAAAGAGCAATGAATTTCATGACGGGGCTTTCGAGGGGGTCCATACGCAGTGTGTACGGACCCCTGGAATCCCCATGGAAGTGGCAACTCTTTGGTCAGGGATCACTATACAGCCACAATAAGGCTGCAGAAGGATCCCTGAAAACTTGACCTATTTTTTAAAACTTTTTTTTTATGTTGTTCAGAGTGTGGGAAATTACAAAAAAAACAAATAAGGAGGGCCCAAGCCTCTTTAACTTTTTGTTGCCTTGTCTAATATTGCAATCTTGATTGAAGATTTCTGCGCAAATGCCGCCATATACCGCCGCACCCCGAGCAGCTCTAGCTATACTTAGTATAACTAGAGCTTTGTCCGTCCCTCCTGCATGGCTTTTTGCTCTCCTACCCGCCCACCGCACCTACCCATGTCGGCACCCTGGGACACCCAATAGCACCCTGATAACAGGGTACTATGGGTGCTACAGAGTGCCAGTGTGGGAGAGGGGCAGTCAAAGCATCTTTAAATTTGGCTCCAAGGGATCAAAAGGATCCCCATTGGTCAATAGACCAATGGGGAGCTTTGGAGCCAAATTTAAAGATACTTCAGCTCTAGCTATATTTAGTATAGCTAGAGCTCTGTCCTCCGTGGCTCCCGCTTTTCTCCCCGCCCACTGCACCTATCTCCCCCACCCCCACCCCTAAAGGAAGAGGTCACAGGCACATCTCTGATTGGTCCTAGAGAAGCACCTATGGCCTCTTGCTTTAGGGGGCGGGGCTGCGGACAGAAGAAGGACGCCAGGTAAGTATAATAAAGTTTTATTTAAAAAAAAAAAATGTGCAAATCGGAAGCACTGTACAGCTTCCAAGCCCCGGGGAATCACCATTGCAATTGCCCTAGGAATGGCTGCAGAGGCCTCCACGCCATAGACTGTGATACATACACATGCATCAGCCTATGAACAGGATTATATTGTGAGCAGTTGGGAGGGACAGGGATTGTTTATTTCAGCCTGCCAGCTCTGATCATGGCTGGCAGGCTGATTTCTGTAGCCCCCAGTGTCCCCTGCAGGGATAACGCGTTTGAGCGAGTGCTCGTTCCCTGCTAATCTCGCCGCTTACATGATGACCCTTTGTGGAAATGTCTTGTCGCCCCCACCTCCTCTTGGGGCACCACAGGTTGGGAAGAGACCCTTGTCCATGTATTGGACAAGGGCTCCAGGGGGAAAGGAGGAGGCTTGGCTGTCCCTCTCCTCCAGAGCCCCCCCATACCATGGATCATGCTTGCTGGTATAGCTCAGGGTGCGAAGTCACTTGCAGCCAGGGCTCCCAGCCTGCATGGGGACAAGGGGTTAAAGAGGCTTGGGAGGGAGAACCCCACGTTTTTTTTTTAAATTACCCATACTCTGAACAAAAAAAATGTTTAAACAAATAGGTAAAGTTGTCAGGGATCCTTATACAGCCTTATTGTGGATATATTACAATCCCTGGCCTAAGCGTTGCCACTTCCACTGGGTTTCCAGGGGGTCTGTACGCGTTAGGAACCCCTGGACACCCTGTTGTGAAATTCATTGCTCTTTTTTTGATTTAACTACTTACTGCACCAGGTGCAGTATAATCACGCCCTGTGAAACTTCATTTATGTCCCAGGGCCGCGAAAATTAGTCAATGGGAGGCTACCCCCATTGCAGGGTAGCCGGTTAGTGCGGACATGAATGAATGGGAAAGCAGTTCCCATTCATAAATCTAAGTCCCCGAATCAACGAACGCTGGCATCTATTAGATGCCTGCGTCATTGTTTTTTCCGGCTGTTACACTGCCACGCATTATTTATATTTTATATAAATGTATATCATTTACATAAGGAAAAAATACATAAATAGTTGCCTAAGGACTGAACTTTTGTAATAGGTATGTCAAGGGCGCCATACATTGTACTAGGGAAAAATGTATAAATACATCAGAGGGCAATATAATAGCTGGCGGATGAGCTTTTTGTCCCTAGGCCTTCTCAGAGGACTAGAGGACATGATCTGCGCATGGAGGAAAAACGTTTTAGCCATTTATTTAGGAAAGGGTTCTTTACAGTAAGAGTGATTAAGATGTGGAATGCATTGCACAGGAAGTAGTTATGGCAAACTCTATACCTGCATTTAAAGGGGGCTTAGATGCTTTCCTTGTGTTGAAAGACATCCATGGCTACAATTGCTAGGTAATGCCTAATGATGTTCATCCAGGGATTTTATCTGATTGCCATCTGGAGTCGGGAAGGAATTTTTTTCCCTTTTGGGGCTAATTGGACCATGCCTTGTAAGGGTTTTTCGCCTTCCTCTGGATCAACAGAGATATGTGAGGGAGCAGGCTGGTGTTGTACTTTGTTCTCTGGTTGAACTCGATGGACGTATGTCTTTTTTCAAACCAAATAATTATGTAACTATGTTGCAATAACCGGGACAAATGGGCAAATAAAATGTGTGGGTTTTATCTACAGCAGAACGTTTTATTTTAACACTATAAAAGCCGAAAACTGAGAAATAATTAATTTTTTCTATGTTTTTCTTATTATTCCAATTAAAATGTGTTTAGCATAAAATAATTCTTAGCATAATGTATCTCCCAAAGAAAGCCTAATTGGTGGTGAAAACAACAAGATATAGATCATGTCGTTGTGGTTAGTTGTGATTAAGTTATTGGCGAAAGAAAGGTAGGAGCGCTGACATGGGAATATTGCTCTGGTCCTAAAGGGGTAAAACCCCTCAGTGGTCAAGTAGTATATGTAAATTTACACTACCGTTACTTTGCTACATTATCTGTCATTTATCGCATTTAAAGAGAGTCTGAAGCCATTTAAATTACTTCTTTTTATTGCCCCGTTATCTTAAAGGGAACCTGAACTGAAAATTCAAAGTCAAAATAAACACACACAAGCCATACTTACCTCCCATGTAGTCTACTCCTCAATCTCTTTCTACTTTCCTGCATCCTGTTTGTCCACTGTGATCAATGGAATTCTCTGTCCTCCATTCTGAAAATGGCCATTACCCCATAACAGCTTCCTGGTCAGCACACAGTTAAACTGTAGCTGCGCCCACTTGAGCCATGGGGAAACATGGACATTACCTGGTACATCAGTTGTCCTCTCAGCTATAACTGAGAGCAGTTGGTATATAACTGACAGCAACTGATATATTTCAGTTCTGACAAAATGTTGTCAGAACTGGAAGGGATCATTGTCAGAAGAAAATGGTGAGCTTCTGAGAGGAACTGATGGCTAGGTAACTATGTAATGTTAATTTGAAGTTACCTTGTGTTTATTTTAAATAATTTTACTCAGTTCAGGTTCCCTTTAAACATTGAGATCAAAGCTGATTCGCCACATCCCCGCAGCAGAAAAAGGTATTTATCCCCCCCAAAATCCCAGGACAAAATTCCATGACATTCCAGGTCGTGGGTTTTGCTGCCCGGGGAGGCAGAGCTTTGCGCTGTAGAACTGCCTCCAGTCCAGTCAATCTCTGTCAATCTCTGCCTCTCCCCGCCCCTCTCAGTGAAAGAAGACTGAGAAGGTTGAGGAGATGCGGAGATTGACTGCAGCAGAGGCAGAGCTACTGCGCAAAGCTCTGCCTCTTCCAGGAAGGATAGCAGAATTTAGCCCCAGGGATTTCAGAGGGATAAATACCTTGTACTGCCACGGGAATGCAGCGAATCAGCTTTGATCGTTTTGCTTAAAGCGGAATATAACCCTGCATTTCAACTTTGCTCTAAAGCATTATTTACAGCATATTATATGCAACCAGCATTTTTTTTTTACTAGACCAGCATTGGAAGGGTTACACACAGAGCTTTAAAGTTCCGTGGAGAGAACTGCTCCCCACAGCCAAAGTTTAGATAGATACATTTAAGTAAACAAAATGTAACAAGTGTGGGATGTGACTCACTCTCTCTGACTGTGCAGGAGCTGGAGGACAGCCAAAGAGTGTGTAACATTCCTCACTTGTTACATTCTGTTTATTTAAATGTATCTATCTAAACTTCAGCTGTGGGGAGCAGTTCTCTCCAAGGAACTTTAAAGCTCTGTGTGTAACCCTTCCAATGCTGGTCTAGTAAAAAAAATGCTGGTTGCATATAATATGCTGTAAATAATGTTTTACAGCAAAGTTGAAATGCAGGGTTATATTCCGCTTTAAGATAACTGGGCAATAAAAAGAGGTAATTTTATGGCTTCAGACTCTCTTTAAATGTATACTTTTTTCCTATAGTAACTTTAAAATCGATTTTCTCCAAAACTATAAGGTCTATTTGAAAAATGTATTTGTCCTCTTGTACCCACAAATTTAAAATACATTCATATTATTAATGTAGCACAGCCTAACGGCCGTGAGACTATACTACATTAATAATATGAATGTATTTTAATTTTATGTTTTGCACCTTATGCACTACTGCATTTTGATTGTCCTCTGATGAAGCCCCCGGAATTTATGAGGATGAAACATGTCAGGTAGGTGGAGGGTGGTGTTGTGTATTAATATGCATTCATTGTTATGTGATTTAAAGGGGTAGACATTCTGTTAATACTGAGGCTGTATCAATCCTAATAGGGTGTTCTGACATACGTCTACCTCTTATCTCACCATCTTGGGTAAACCACGTAGGCAATACAGGCTATACCTAAAGTTTTCATCAATTATTTATTAACCACTTGAGGACCGCCCCCAGCCGATGGGCGGCGGCAAAGACCGGGCCCAAACGACCGCAATACGCCCATCGGCGGGGGCGGCTGCGGGAGTGTCTGTGCGGCGATCGCGTCATTCGTGACGCGATCAGCCGCCGGGGACTGGCTCCGCCCACCGTTCGTTGTAACCCGCCGGCCGTTCGGAAGCGCCGGCGGGTTACTAGCACCCGGATCGCCGCATGTAACAAGTATAATAGGCTTTGTAATGTATACAAAGCCTATTATACTGGCTGCCTCCTGCCCTGGTGGTCCCAGTGTCCGAGGGACCACCAGGGCAGGCTGCAGCCACCCTAGTCTGCACCCAAGCACACTGATTTCCCCCTCCCCTGCCCCCTGATCGCCCACAGCACCCCTCAGACCCCCCCCTGCCCACCCCCCAGACCACTGTTTGCACCCAGTCACCCCCCTAATCACCCATCAATCACTCCCTGTCACTATCTGTCAACGCTATTTTATTTTTAAGTCCCTAATCTGCCCCCTACTCCCTCCTGATCACCCCCCCACCCCTCAGATTCTCCCCAGACCCCCCCCCAGACCCCCCCCCCGTGTACTGTATGCATCTATCCCCCCTGATCACCTGTCAATCACCTGTCAATCACCCGTCAATCACCCGTCAATCACCCCCTGTCACTGCCACCCATCAATCAGCCCCTAACCTGCCCCTTGCGGGCAATCTGATCACCCACCCACACCAATAGATCGCCCGCAGATCCGACATCAGATCACCTCCCAAATCCATTGTTTACATCTCTTATCTCCTCTAAACACCCACTAATTACCCATCAATCACCCCCTATCACCACCTGTCACTGTTACCCATCAGATTAGACCCTAATCTGCCCCTTGCGGGCACCCAATCACCCGCCCACACGCTCAGATTGCCCTCAGACCCCCCCTTATCAATTCGCCCGTGCAATATTTACATCTGTTATTCCCTGTAATAACCCACTGATCACCTGTCAATCACCCATCAATCACCCCCTGTCACTGCCACCCATCAATCACCCCCTGTCACTGCCACCCATCAATCAGCCCCTAACCTGCCCCTTGCGGGCAATCTGATCACCCACCCACACCAATAGATCGCCCGCAGATCCGACATCAGATCACCTCCCAAATCCATTGTTTACATCTCTTATCTCCTCTAAACACCCACTAATTACCCATCAATCACCCCCTATCACCACCTGTCACTGTTACCCATCAGATTAGACCCTAATCTGCCCCTTGCGGGCACCCAATCACCCACCCACACGCTCAGATTGCCCTCAGACCCCCCCTTATCAATTCGCCCGTGCAATATTTACATCTGTTATTCCCTGTAATAACCCACTGATCACCTGTCAATCACCCATCAATCACCCCCTGTCACTGCCACCCATCAATCACCCCCTGTCACTGCCACCCATCAAACAGCCCCTAACCTGCCCCTTGCGGGCAATCTGATCACCCACCCACACCAATAGATCGCCCGCAGATCTTCTCTCCTCTAAACACCCACTAATTACCCATCAATCACCCCCTATCACCACCTGTCACTGTTACCCATCAGATTAGACCCTAATCTGCCCCTTGTGGGCACCCAATCACCCGCCCACACCTCAGAACGCCCTCAGACCCCAGCCCTGATCACCTCGCCAGTGCATTGCTTGCATCTATTTCCCCCCTCTAATCACACCTTGAGACACCCATCAATCACCTCCTGTCACCCCCTAGCACACCTACCCATCAGATCAGGCCCTAATTTGCCCCGTGTGGGCTCCTGATCACTCGGCCAAACCCTCAGATCCCCCTCAGACCCCCTTCCGATCACGTCCCCAGTGCATTTATTGCATCTATTTTCCCCTCTAACCGCCCCCTGAGACACCCATCAATCACCTCCTGTCACCCCCCTAGCACTCCTATCCATCAGATCAGGCCCAATACATCCTGTCATCTAAGAGGCCACCCTGCTTATGACCGCTTCCACAAAATTTGCCCCCTCATAGACCACCTGTCATCAAAATTTGCAGATGCTTATACCCCTGAACAGTCATTTTGAGAAATTTGGTTTCCAGACTACTCACAGTTTTGGGCCCGTAAAATGCCAGGGCAGTATAGGAACCCCACAAGTGACCCCATTTTAGAAAGAAGACACCCCAAGGTATTCTGTTAGGTGTATGATGAGTTCATAGAATATTTTATTTTTTGTCAAAAGTTAGAGGAAATTGGATTTTTATTGTTTTTTTCACAAAGTGTCATTTTTCACTAACTTGTGACAAAAAATAAAATCTTCTATGAACTCACCATACCCCTAACGGAATACCTTGGGGTGTCTTCTTTCTAAAATGGGGTCACTTGTGGGGTTCCTATACTGCCCTGGCATTTTAGGGGCCCTAAACCGTGAGGAGTAGTCTAGAATCCAAATGTCTCAAAATGTCGTTAGGCCCCTTAGCGCACCTAGGTTGCAAAAAAGTGTCACACATGTGGTATCGCCGTACTCAGAAGAAGTAGTATAATGTGTTTTGCGGTGTATTTTTATACATACCCATGCTGGGTGGGAGAAATCTCTCTGTAAATGGACAATTGTGTGTAAAAAAAAATCAAATAATTGTCATTTACAGAGATATTTCTCCCACCCAGCATCTGTATGTGTAAAAATACACCCCAAAACACATTATACTACTTCTCCTGAGTACGGCGGTACCACATGTGTGGCACTTTTTTGCACCCTAAGTGCGCTAAGGGGCCCAAAGTCCAATGAGTACCTTTAGGATTTCACAGGTCATTTTGCGACATTTGGTTTCAAGACTACTCCTCACGGTTTAGGGCCCCTAAAATGCCAGGGCAGTATAGGAACCCCACAAATGACCCCATTTTAGAAAGAAGACACCCCAAGGTATTCCGTTAGGAGTATGGTGAGTTCATAGAAGATTTTATTTTTTGTCACAAGTTAGCGGAAAATGACACTTTGTGAAAAAAAACAATTAACATCAATTTCCGCTAACTTGTGACAAAAAAAAAAAATCTTCTATGAACTCACCATACTCCTAATGGAATACCTTGGGGTGTCTTCTTTCTAAAATGGGGTAATTTGTGGGGTTCCTATACTGTCCTGGCATTTTAGGGGCCCTAAACCGTGAGGAGTAGTCTTGAAACGAAATTTCTCAAAATGACCTGTGAAATCCTAAAGGTACTCATTGGACTTTGGGCCCCTTAGCGCAGTTAGGGTGCAAAAAAGTGCCACACATGTGGTATTGCCGTACTCAGGAGAAGTAGTATAATGTGTTTTGGGGTGTATTTTTCCACATACCCATGCTGAGTGGGAGAAATATCTCTATAAATAGACAATTGTGTGTAAAAAAAATAAAAATTGTCATTTACGGAGATATTTCTCCCACCCAGCATGGGTATGTGTAAAAATACACCCCAAAACACATTATACTACTTTTCCTGAGTACGGCAATACCACATGTGTGGCACTTTTTTGCAGCCTAACTGCGCTAAGGGGCCCAAAGTCCAATGAGCATCTTTAGGCTTTACAGGGGTGCTTACAATTAGGCACCCCCCAAAATGCCAGGACAGTGAACACACCCCACAAATGACCCCATTTTGGAAAGTAGACACTTCAAGGTATTCAGAGAGGAGCATAGTGAGTCCGTGGCAGATTTCATTTTTTTTTTGTCGCAAGTTAGAAGAAATGGAAACTTTTTTTTTTGTTGTTGTTGTCACAAAGTGTCATTTTCCGCTAACTTGTGACAAAAAATAAAATCTTCTATGAACTCACCATGCCTCTCACTGAATACTTTGGGATGTCTTCTTTCCAAAATGGGGTCATTTGGGGGGTATTTGGACTATCCTGGAATTTTAGCCCCTCATGAAACCTGACAGGTGCGCAGAAAAGTCAGAGATGCTTGAAAATGGGAAAATTCACTTTTGGCACCATAGTTTGTAAACGCTATAACTTTTACCCAATCCAATAAATATACACTGAATGGTTTTTTTTTTATCAAAGACATGTAGCAGAATAACTTTCGCGCTCAAATGTATAGGAAATTTTACTTTATTTGAAAAATGTCAGCACAGAAAGTTAAAAAAGTCATTTTTTTGACAAAATTCATGTCTTTTTTGATGAATATAATAAAAAGTAAAACTCGCAGCAGCAATCAAATAGCATCAAAAGAAAGCTGTATTAGTGACAAGAAAAGGAGGTAAAATTCATTTAGGTGGTAGGTTGTATGACCGAGCATTAAACCGTGAAAGCTGCAGTGGTCTGAATGGAGAAAAAGGCTCTGGTCCTTAAGGGGCGAAAAGACTGTGGTCCTGAAGTGGTTAAACGTTAAGTTTTGTATAGCTCTATAGGTCTCTACAACAAGTATAAATAGTGTTTTTGCATATTTCCCAAATAACAGTTGGGCAGCTTGCCCCCCAAATAATGTAACCAGGGAGAAGAATGCCCCCCAGGATAAAAACCAGAATCTAGGGCCCGTATGCAATTAACTTTTTATCCTGAGTTATCTCCTAGGAGATAATTTTCATACTCTTTCAAATAACTTTTAAGTATTTTAATTAAAATTAAAATAATTTTATATAAAATTTAATTAAAACAATACCTAAAAGTTGGCTAAAAAATACATCAAAATTATTTTCCTGCTTTCTGGTGGTTTAAAAGACATTTAATAACAAGGACCCATATGCAATTCACTTTTTCCCCTGAGTTTTCGCCTAGGAGAAAATGTTTTGTCTCCTGTTTAACCTCCCTGCCGTTCTAATTATTTGCGGCGCACGGTCACGGGAGGGTTTTTTTTTTGCTAATTTTTCTTTTAGCATGTAGCTAGCCTAGCGCTATCTACATGCTTCCCCCCTCCCTGCGGTGTCCGCCCAGCCGCTCCGATCGCCGGCGGCGCATGATCCCAACAGGAAATCCCGTTCTGAACGGGATTTCCTGTATGGGCTTCCCCCATCGCCATGACGACGATCGGACTGACGTCATCGACGTCATTGACGTCAGGACATCAGAGGGAGAGGCCGGTGATTGGCCAGGCTGCGCAAGGGGTCTGTGGGGGGGGGCCCTCTTTCGCGTTGGGTAGTGGCGGATCTGCGGCGACGATTGGAACAAACACGCAGCTAGCAAAGTGCTAGCTGCGTGTTTGAAAAAAAAATTATGCAAATCGGCCCACCAGGGTCTGAGCAATCCTTTGCGGAGGCATAGCCCGAACTCAGCTCGGGATTCCCGACAAGGGCGTTAAAATAACTTTTCAGTACGTTGCAATTAAAAACGTACCATAAAGTAGGTGAAAAAGTGCTATTAAAATAATTTTTAATATTTTGTTTGTAAATGGTTTAAAAGGCATTTTATTGACAAGGGGCCATATGCAATTCACTTTTTACCCTGAGTTTTCTTTTAGGCAATCATTTTTAATATTCGATTTAACATAACTTTCCAGCACTTTTCAACTAAAAAAGTACCAAAAAGTAGGTGAAAAAGGACTGTCAAAATTATTTTGAGTATTTGTTTGCTTGCTGGGGGTTTTACTTACAAGTTGTGAATTTATCACCTAGGAGAAAACTCAGGAGAAAAAGTAAATTGCATATGCACCTAGATGTAGAATGTCAGGGATGCTATGGAGCAGCTCCCCTGGTATAAGGTGTCCATGGCACATGCCATACCTGCGCCCCTGTAGATATGCCTCTGCCCTGCCTATTGGAGGATGGCAGGCTTTAGGTCCGTAGTGTGAGTAGTATGGCCTATTAGTGCACCAACCAAACAAGGAACAGTTTTAGAAGTAGATCAGCAATGGCAGCTTTCATAAAAAAGGTTCTCTTTAAACTCGTTATTGGTCTATATTCTTTAGTGTTATATTGAGGGTCTTTTTTAAGTCATCTAGTGGTAAAATGGGGATTTTTTTTTCTCTCTTTTTTTCAGGGACTCTGCTAATGACTTGTGGAGGAACACCGCAGCAGTGATTTTCCAGGAATGGCGAGCAGGTCACCATGACAGATGTTCCTAACATATGCGGAGAATTAATTACCCACCAGTAAACAAAATCTGTGATGCGGAGAGTCATTCCAGCCAAATTTCTTTTGATTTCGCAATTATTAGCAGCTTAATTTTTCTTGATCAGCTGGACCCACTTGAGTTAAAGCGTTTCTTAATGGCCCTGTCTGTGTGCTTTGCTGAAGGGCTTAAAGTGGACCTGTTATAGGTAAAACGAGCACACGGTGCCACAAAGCAGGTGGAACAAAAAAAAGAGTGGGAATGAACTTTTCTGTTTCAGTTCATGTAACCATTGCCAAGTAACCGGTACCCTGCAGTACCACACATCCTCATCTCATCATCAGTGACCTACAGCTGCCTGCTTAGCCCCAATCAGTCTGAAACACTTACATTTAGTCATGGGGGCATGCAAAGGGGAGAGCGATTCCGCTGTCATCTAGAGCGTCGGGGATTTTCAAAATCGCCCTAAAAGCTCTTGTGCAATGATTCCCTATGCAAGTGTTCACATATGAGCGATTCGATTCCGATCCGCTCACCAAAGCGCTGCCTGTACCATTTTTGTGGTGATTTGCCTATAATGGAAGGTATAGGAAAATCGCAAAGCGCTTGAAAAAGCGCTTTTTTATAGCGATTTCCCAAGCGCTTTTTAGAATAAATACTTTGTATTATTCTTTTTCGTGTCAAAGAGTTCACTTCCTCAATGATGTCAGGAATTGAAAAAACGAACCGCTCTGCAAAAGCGCTTAGAAAAGCTCTTTACTAAAAATCATTAACACGCAGATAAGTAGAGTTGGCTTGAATGGTTCGCCGGCGAATTCCGGGGGTTCGAAACACGAACACATGACAAGTTTGACCCGCCCCCTATACTACATCATTGGGCTAAACTTTGACACTCTACTTCACAGTCAGCAGACACATGGCAGCCAATCAGGCTGCACTCCCTCCTGGACCCCCGCCCCCCCTTATAAAAGGCAGCAGCTTCGGCCATTTTCTCACTCTGTCTGCTGCCTGCTTTAGTGAGAGGAGGGAGAGGTTGCTGCAGAGATAGGGAAAGCGTTAGTTAGGTCTTGTTAGCTTGCTCGTTGCTGATATTTGTTGCTAAAAAGCATCACAAAAAGCTCTTTTGAGAGCTAATGTTCTTGCGATGTGTTTTTTTTGTGTGGGCCACTGACACTGCATATACAGCCCTGTCTGTCACAGCTGGCCCTTGCTAATTGCTATACTGTGCCAGGCCCAGCACAGTTAGTGTATACCTTTCACTGCATCTGTGTGACTGCACATTGTATTATAACAGCAGTCAGTACCTTTCACTGCATCTGTGTGACTGCACATTGTATTATACCAGCAGTCAGTGTACACCTTTCACTGCATCTGTGTGACTGCACATTGTATTATACCAGCAGTCAGTACCTTTCACTTCATCTGTGTGACTCCACATTGTATTATACCAGCACTCAGTGTATACCTTTCACTGCATCTGTGTGACTGCACATTGTATTATACCAGCAGTCAGTACCTTTCACTGCATCTGTGTGACTGCACACTGTATTATACCAGCAGTCAGTACCTGTCCCTGCATCTGTGTGACTCCACATTGTATTATTCCAGCACTCAGTGTATACCTTTCACTGCATCTCTGTGACTGCACATTGTATTATACCAGTCAGTGCATACCTTTCACTTGAATGGATAGCAGACTTGCCCTCCATAACAGATTCTCGTTATAGGATTTCAAGTGTATTCATCTCATCATTATACAGCAGTCAGCAGGGCCTCATTGTATTATACCAGTAGTCAGTGCATACCTTTCACTGCATCTGTGTGACTGCACATTGTATTATACCAGCAGTCAGTATATACCTTTAACTGCATCTGTGTGACTGTACATTGTATTATACCAGCAGTCAGTACCTTTCACTGCATTTGTGTGACTGCACATTGTATTATACCAGCAGTCAGTACCATTCACTGCATCTGTGTAACTGCACATTGTATTATACCAGCAGTCAGTACCTTTTACTGAATCTGTGTGACTGCACATTGTATTACAATACCAGTCAGTGCATACCTTTCACTGCATCTGTTGCTGCACATTGTATTATACCAGCAGGTTTGTTCGAGGTTGTGCAGACGTGATTTCGTGTGGCCCTCGACCAAAGTACTGTGTTCAGAAGGCACGTGCTATCAACTCCCAAGATTGTCAGGATGTAGTTGACTATTTAACACAGAACATCTCATCTTCCTCAGCTTCCTGTAACGATCGGTATCAGCACACAGAGAGAATTTGATTATTGGTGATCTGCAGTATCACCAAGAATACAGATATATACCTGATTACTGATGATCTGCAGAATCACCAATAATACAGATATAGTACTAACCTCTGGACACCTGTATATATCGTGAGTGTTTGATGCAACAGTATTTACTTTCAGTAATCCACCTGATGAGCAGGTGGTCCTTGGCAGTGTGGGCAACACTGCTCTTTTGAGAAGCACGAGAACCTTCCAGCAGCCTGAGATCTTCCAAGGGGTGGAGTCTCAGGCTGAAGGTAGGAAGGACCAGTGAGTGAGTGACACCTGAAGGTGGATGTCACTAGCTGATCTCGAGACTATCTCCCAAAGGAGAGAGATAGCTCTCGAGGTCGGGCAAGCCAGGTCGGCAACACACAGACAGACAAAGTACAAAGACAGAAGGCTGATTCGGTATCCAAGGCAGGCAGGGTTGGCAACGGATGATCAGATATGCGTGGTACCGAATCAGCGAGCGGAGAGGTAGTCAGGAAAGCAATAGGTCATAACAGATATCAAACAATGCCTAGTCTTGGGTGTGAGGTCCGTGGTCTCTACACCCTGGAACTAGTCTGATGTATAACAGAATGATACACAAGTTCCCTAATCTTGGGTGTGAGGTCCGTGGTCTCTACACCCTGGAACTAGTCTGATGTATAACAGAAAGATACACAAGTTCCCTAATCTTGGGTGTGAGGTCTGTGGTCTCAACACCCTGGGACTAGTCTGAAGTATAACAGAATGATACACAAGTTCCCTAATCTTGGATGTGAGGTCCGTGATCTCAACACCCTGGAACTAGTCTGAAGTATAACACAATAATAACACAGTAGTAATCTGGCTCAGTGTGAATTCCCAGGTCCTCCTGGTTCAAACACACTGTTGGATCTGACTAAGGTCTGAGTGCTTCCACGTAGTGTTCGCAACGGCAGACAACTTGCGACCAGTGCTGGTCGTAATGGAAAAAGCTACGCTTACGGATCATTACGCGTAATTTTACGCTATTACGCATTACGAAATTACGCTTACGGCATAGACAATCAATTTCGGTACATGTCTGTAATTACGCATTGCCCTTACGCAATTACGCGTAAGAATACCGTAATTCAGGTTGTTACGTTATAGGCTTACGCGTAAATTCCTACTAGCAATTAATGCGTAAGGTCATGCTGCCAAGCGGAAAAGTTGACGCATGGATCAATGTTAGGTAGCCGCCGACTTTAAGGGTTAATAGCAAAGCCCCCTTAAGTGCTAAGAGCCTCAAATTTGGAGAATATATTAAGGAGATCAGAAGGAATAAGAGGAAAAATTTTTTTTTTCAAAAAGACCTTATAGTTTTTGAGAAAATCGATGTTAAAGTTTCAAAGGAAAAATATATACATTTAAAAACCCGCCGACTTTAACGGTTAATAGCAAAGCCTGCTTAAAATTTAGAAACACCAAATTCACAGGGTATATTAAGGGGATCAGTGGGAATAAGAGGAAAAAAATTTTTTTCAAAAAGACCTTATAGTTTTTGAGAAAATCGATTTTTAAGTTTCAAGGGCAAAAATGTCTTTTAAATGCGGAAAATGTCAGTTTTTTTTGCACAGGTAACAATAGTGTTTTATTTTCATAGATTCCCCCAAGTGGGAAGAGTTTTACTTACTTCGTTCTGAGTGTGGGAAATATTGAAAAAAAAACGACGTGGGGTCCCCCCTCCCAGACCTCTTTAACCCCTTGTCCCCCATGCAGACTGGGATAGCCAGAATGCGGAGCACCGGCCGCGTGGGGCTCCGCACCCTGACTATACCAGCCCGCATGGTCCATGGATTGGGGGGTCTCGGAAGGGGAGGGGCAGCCAAGCTTTCCCCTCCCCCTCCGAGCCCTTGTCCAATCCAAGGACAATCGGCTCTTCTCCACCTCCGATGGGCGGTGGAGGTGGAGGCCGCGATTTCCTGGGGGCGGGGTTCATGGTGGCATCTGGGAGTCCCCTTTAAAAAGGGGTCCCCCAGATGCCCACCCCCCTCCCAGGAGAAATGAGTATAGAGGTACTTGTACCCCTTACCCATTTCCTTTAAGAGTTAAAAGTAAATAAACACACAAACACATAGAAAAAGTATTTTAATTGAACAAAAAACATAACCATGAAAAAAGTCCTTTAATATTCTTAATTAACCATTAATACTTACCTGTCCCTTTAAAAGCCAGTTCCCACGCAATATCCTCGGAAATATACTAATCCGTTACAATGTAACAAAGTTATTACAATGTAACAACTTTGTTACTTTGTAACACCACCGCACCCGACGTCACTCGCCGCTCACCCGCCGGCCGCCGCATACACGCTAAGTCCCCGCCGGCTCCCGCCGTCCACTCCGTCCACACCTGTCACCCATATACATGCTGGCACTCATGGGTGCCAGCATGTATATAGGTGACATGTGGGAGAGGCGGGGAGGGCAGCGGAGCCGGCGGGGACTTAGCGTCCCTTCACCCGACAGAGCTCTGAGCTATAGCTCAGAGCTCTCGAAAGCATCTTTGTATTTGGGCTCCAAGGAGCCCCATTGGTCCTTAGCAGACCAATGGGGTTCCTTCTGATTTGAAGGAACCCCATTGGTCTGCTAAGGACCAATGGGGCTCCTTGGAGCCCAAATACAAAGATGCTTTCGAGAGCTCTGAGCTATAGCTCAGAGCTCTGTCGGGTGAAGGGGCGCTAAGTCCCTGCCGGCTCCGCTGCCCTCCCCGCCTCTCACACATGTCACCTATATACATGCTGGCACCCATGGGTGCCAGCATGTATATGGGTGACAGGTGTGGGCGGAGTGGACGGCGGGAGCCGGCGGGGACTTAGCGTGTATGCGGCGGCCGACGGGTGAGCGGCGAGTGACGTCGGGTGCGGTGGTGTTACTAAGTAACAAAGTTGTTACATTGTAATAACTTTGTTACCTTGTAACTGATTAGTATATTTCCGAGGATATTGCGTGGGAACTGGCTTTTAAAGGGACAGGTAAGTATTAATGGTTAATTAAGAATATTAAAGGACTTTTTTCGTGGTTATGTTTTTTTGTTCAATTAAAATACTTTTTCTATGTGTTTGTGTGTTTATTTACTTTTAACTCTTAAAGGAAATGGGTAAGGGGTACAAGTACCTCTATACTCATTTCTCCTGGGAGGGGGGGTGGGCATCTGGGGGACCCCTTTTTAAAGGGGACTCCCAGATGCCACCATGAACCCCGCCCCCAGGAAATCGCGGCCTCCACCTCCACCGCCCATCGGAGGTGGAGAAGAGCCCCTTGTCCTTGGATTGGACAAGGGCTCGGAGGGGGAGGGGAAAGCTTGGCTGCCCCTCCCCTTCCGAGACCCCCCAATCCATGGACCATGCGGGCTGGTATAGTCAGGGTGCGGAGCCCCACGCGGCCGGTGCTCCGCATTCTGGCTATCCCAGTCTGCATGGGGGACAAGGGGTTAAAGAGGTCTGGGAGGGGGGACCCCACGTCGTTTTTTTTTCAATATTTCCCACACTCAGAACGAAGTAAGTAAAACTCTTCCCACTTGGGGGAATCTATGAAAATAAAACACTATTGTTACCTGTGCAAAAAAAACTGACATTTTCCGCATTTAAAAGACTTTTTTGCCCTTGAAACTTAAAAATCGATTTTCTCAAAAACTATAAAGTCTTTTTGAAAAAAATTTTTTTCCTCTTATTCCCACTGATCCCCTTAATATATCCTGTGAATTTGGTGTTTCTAAATTTTAAGCAGGCTTTGCTATTAACCGTTAAAGTCGGCGGGTTTTTAAATGTATATATTTTTCCTTTGAAACTTTAACATCGATTTTCTCAAAAACTATAAGGTCTTTTAGAAAAAAAAAATTTTCCTCTTATTCCTTCTGATCTCCTTAATATATTCTCCAAATTTGAGGCTCTTAGCACTTAAGGGGGCTTTGCTATTAACCCTTAAAGTCGGCGGCTTTTTTATATTATACGGGAGCGTAATATTACGCGATTACGGCAGACTGTGTAATTTCAATGGGAGTTTACTGTCTTACGCGTAATTTGTTACGCGTAAAAACGTAACCCACGGTCTACGCGTAATTAATTACGCGTAATTCCGTAACCTTACACGTAACGCTTACGGTGCATTTGTAGTGAATTACGATGCGTAATTACGCTAATGCGTAATTTCGGCCCAGCACTGCTTGCGACTGTCCAGCAGTAACTATATATAGAGCAGCGCTCTCTGGCGCCACCCCTAAGTGATAGACCAATAGCCACTTGCTCTGAGGTCAGCTGACCAGCCTGGTCAGCTGATCCCCCCTTGGTCGTCATAAAAGTTCTGCCTCTCAGCGCGCGTGCGCGTATTCCTGAATCTGTGTGAACTAACAGACCCAGCCACACCAGATGCACGCCGCTGTGTACAAACCGCCGCACTGGACGCGGAACCAGCCGCCTTGCTATCAGTACACTCGGCGGCTTTTCCGCGTTCTCTCACAGTACCAGACACATGCTTCTGCGTGCAAACTGCCATGCTGGACGCGGAATTACGCGGAATGCCGTGCTGGACGCGTTCTCTCACACTTCCGCACCGAACCGTGACATATCTTCCTTTTCCTGCTCTGATTTTGGCACCCCACTTAACACTCAGCCAGCAGCCACCACTGCTACTACTAGCACCACATCCACTCCATTTGACAGTTTGCAGGAGTTATTTGGTGGGGAATTAACTGATTCACAGCCATTAGTGTTACAAGATGAAGGCGCTAAACTTGTTACACCACCTCATATGTCTAAGTTAGGCATCACTATAGATGTAAGGTGTGAGGATGATGAAGTACCTGTTGTTGGTGCAGTTTTGGATGTGTCTGATACAAGCGAACCGAGGATGATTATGATGATGATGATGATACTGCTATGGATGTCATGTGGGTTCCCAATAGACAAGATGAACAGAGGGGCAGTTCAGAGGGGGAGTCAGAGAGAAGTAGGAGGAGGTGACTAGTTGCTGAAAGGCAGTGAAAGGTGCCCCCTAGTTAAGGTAGCGCCAGGAGTCCCCCAGTTTAGGTAGTGAGTGACATGGACCCCCAGGTTAGGTAGTGAGTAACAGGCGCCCCCTAGGTTAGGTAGTGAGTGACAGGCACCCCCCAGGTTAGGTAGTAAGTGTCAGGGACCCCCAGGTTAGGTAGTGAGTGACAGGCGCCCCCCAGGGTAGGTAGTGAGTGACAGGGACCCCCAGGTTAGGTAGTGAGTGACAGGCGCCCCCCAGGTTAGGTAGTGACAGGGCCCCCCAGTTAGGTAGTGACAGGTGCCCCCCTTACCTTGACAGTCAGCATCAGACCCGGCCAGGGGCGTAACTAACCCCCTGCAGAAATTCTGAGCTTCCCCGTGGCACTCCTGGATAGTGTTAATGTAACATGAACTAATCCCTGCAGGGCAACCGCTTTGCGGTATTAGTTTTAGACCCCGCATATTTTGGCATGTGAAAGCAAATGCATATTTGCATGAGCGATGTCTCGTGATTAGCCAATTAGGCCAATTTTGCAAAGCCATATTTATCAGGTTCTACTTGGTTGATGCACACATTTTTTCTTTGTTGAAATCAGTATTGCATTTCTATCCTTTGGAGGCAGGTGGTGAATGGCTTGTTCTAGGAGGTGAGAGCCCTGGAGCAGGCTGTTTGCGCCTGTCCCCCCCCCCCCCCCCCGAGTGTTGCGTGAGCTACCCCTGAGCCCTATAAGCTTGGAGGGCCCATGCTTCACTCCTTTCTTATGTGTCGCGCCCAGGTCATGCACATGCTGCAGAACGCATTGGACGTTAAGGTAAGTGCCTGATCTTAATTTTGGGAGGGGGGTGCGGGCTGCCCTTCCCGGCGCTGGCCATACACAGCTTGTTGTGTCTGCTAGCAGGAGGTAAGTCCACCACTGCCTTCTAAGCATTTTTAAACTTTTAATATCTGATTTTATTCTTTTGCCACCTCTGTCCTCCATTACGTTATTCCTAATATCCACCCCTGGTGGAGGGGGATACCCCTTTTTCTTCCTGTCTACAGAGAGCGACTTCTTAACCCTGAGTGAGGACAGGACAATCTCCTCACCTGCCTTTACAGTGGTTGCCTGGAGGTAACCCTGGTTTGTGAGTATATTGTTGGACTCGATTTCATAAAACCCATTTACCAGTACTTACTACATTAAATTGGGCTCTCGGTTCTCTCTTTTTACTTTTGTTATATCTGACCACATTACACAGTTAAAAATCTCCCGACATATTTTTTTGAAGGTTTTCAGGAGCTCGGAGCTTACGATTTATTCGACCAGAACCAACAGAGACATTAAATATATCTTTCTGAATCCACCTCCTCTCTCCGCAATGCCCACAGCTTAATTAAACCGAAAGACCGCGCTATTCCACGAAAGTTGCAGCAATTATAAGAGGCCATAATAGATTTGAAAAACTCATCACCCCACCGGTGAGAAATATTTTTACAGTCTAATATCCAATGGAAACAATTAAAATGAATAAGCTTTGGTCAATTCCCTGTTCACAAGTTTACTTAATTAACACAGCAGTTTATGTGGGCCTCCAACTGGCATGGCTCAACGTATTGGAGACTTCACTTAATACAATTAAAATCACATTTTGCTCGCTAAAACATATGAAATAATTGGATGGTACTCTGAGGATTTATGGTTATTACGCTCCCAAAAAATACGCGTCTCGTACAAATAGCGTTTCGTTAAAGGGCAATGGATGTTAAATTTGTTGTTCCTCCTTCTGTTTTGCATTGGCCTAATTGAGAAGTAAAAAAAATACGTCCTCCTGAAATTGTTTGCTTTGCAAAGTATCCTATGGAGTTTTCAGGTCTAAATATATCCCAATTAAAACAGAACTTGTTCCAAGCAATAGCTAACCTCCATCAGGAAGTAGCTAGCGGCCTCCACAAAGCATTGTAGTAACAGAGTTTTCCTTAGGGCCCTTCCACACTGGGGCGGTTCGGTGCAGTAATTTTACCGTACCTCACCGCAGCCTAATTAAAGTCTATAGGGTAGTTCATACTACCCACGTTGCGGTACGCTGCACCGGAAGAGACCTATCTAACACACGTACATACCTACAGTATGTTGCCATGCAGCTGCTGCGGCAGCCTACGGTGGACCGAAAGTCATGTAAGTCTATGGCGACGCAGGTGTTTTAAAAAATGTTGACGGCGTGCATGCGCGGATACAATACACTTCTGTATTTTTGAAACAGGAAGTGAGCGCAAGTGAGTGTCACTTCCTGTTTGGATGGCAGACAGAAGACATACTAACATACTAACGTGGTAATCCTTGATGGCCAGATTTGGCGGTGTGGTGCACTGCATCGCTGCCGCCAGTCTGCAGTCTGAAACCGCCCTCAAAATGGACCTGAACTCAGAACTTCCTCTCTGCTCTAAAAAATAAGCAACAGCATAATAACCTTTAAAGAAAAAAAACTTTTGTTAGTCACAGCTGATATAAAATCATGCAATAAATCTGCAGTGTGTCTACTTCCTGCTTTCATAGAAGCAGGCATAGGGCTAACATCCTGTATTTACAAATGAGCTGCTCTGCCAAGGCAGCCAGCTGACACAGCTGAGAGATCAAGTACAGTTGTGATTAGTCACAGATGAGGAGGGGAATTAGACAGGCTGAACTCTCTAAATACATACAGGGTGCATTTCTCTATGGTTTCCTTTTGTCCTGTGCAAGAGTTCAGGTCCACTTTAAGCTGTACGGTGACACCTATATTGTGCGACTGCGCTGCCCACTTTTCAAACAGAGAGAATGAGCCTCTTTGATGTACGGCTCCCCCGGCGACATTCCTGGGAGCTATTTGGCGGGCGCGTGAATGATTGGCGCCTTGTTTGTAGAAGCCGGCGCACCTTTGTGTAACAGGTGCCGTGGAAACGCATCTCCGCCCCATCTATTGGCCGGCAGAAGTTTGTTTATGGCGATGATGAAGAGACCAGACAGCTCACTTAAGAGAAGAGGCTATTTTTTATTAAATTTCTTACTCTCCTATTGATTTCCTGTCTGTTTTCCCAGAAACATGAACCATCATGTGAAATAGAGAGGCCTTTAGAGAAAGGCAGCCCGCGACATTGCTCACGTTGACTGGCGCAATGGATTTAACATTTTCTTTCTGCCGCTTCTTCATTATCCCTTGTTTATTACGGGGCCGACCACAGCAATAAAGGCGGCCCCAAACCGCTGAACAAGATGTCTGCTTGTTTCTCTTTCCGGAGGGGATAAGGTATGGCTCTGAAGACAGGAACTACAGGACTTGAAACGCTAAATATGAAGCACATCGAAATAACTACAACTGTCCTCTTTATACACATGCTTGCTTCACAGCTATAGCAGTTCAGCCACCTGTTTTTTCACTGACCTGAGGAAACAGGCAAGCACCCGCGAAATGTGTTGTATCTTCATACACAGACTGCGAAAACACCCCTTTTCACTTTCACATTTCATATATCATATGACCAATAAATCAGAACTTAAAGGGGTGTCCCAAGAATTATAATGATTGATCGATGACCTTTATCACAGTAGTGGATGATTGGTGTCAGGACACCTTCTGGGGAAAAGGCACAGGAAACAAAAAACACGGGAGCCCAATAGTGAAATATGTTTAGTCAAAATTGTCAATGTAGAAGATAAGAATCTACTCACAAGAGTGGGTTGCAAGGGGGCAACCGACCACAGGAAGCAGGTGGAGACAATTAACCCGACTCCACTCGGGGAGGTCACTAAGGACCTGGATGCGGTCGCTCTCCTTGGAAAAAAGAAGGGAGGCAGATGTCCACCGTGGTGTAAACCACATATGTTCTGCCTCCACCCCTCACACGGGTATCGTATGGGGGTTAGGGATGCACTAAATGGTTTAAAGAGGCGCCCTGGTGGTTAATAAAAGCGTTTAAAAGCAGTTTAAAACCGAGAAAGGTTTGAGGTTGCTTACCTCAAGGACGACAAATCTTTGTAGGGACAAAAGATTTTATTGGTAGCACAGGCTTTGTCCCTACAAAGCAACCTCAAACCTTTCTCGGTTTTAAACTGCTTTTAAACGCTTTTATATACCACCAGGGCGCCTCTTTAAACCATTTAGTGCACCTTTATCACAGGGACGGCTAGCACAACGATCTAGCAGTTCATAAATGGCAGAAGCAGCCTTGCAGTATATATGCTGCACATTGGTCAGGTGACTCCTCAGAATGTTCAGAGTTCCATCTGCAGGTGAGCCAAAGAACTGTAGAGTTCCCGATATGTGGAAAGACATCTGCTGGTGGACAGTTAAAGTCCATGCAAAAGTTCATCAGTGTTGCCACGAGCAGGATGCTTAATATTTGAGGCACTGTTGGCTACCTAAACTGTGGAGGGGGCTGTCTAATACTAGAGGCACAACTGGCTACGTAAACTGTGGAGAGGGTTGCCTTATTCTAGGTGCACAACTGACTACCTAAGTGGGGATGGGGCTGCCTAATACTGGGAGCACACCTGAACTGAGGAAGGGGGTTACTTATTACTGGAGGCACTCCTGGCTACCTATACTGGGGAGGACGGCTCATCGGCTGCTTCAACTGGGGACCGAACTAAGACTAGGGGTGCATTCTGCTTCAAGTACAGGGGGGGAGGGGGGATCGTCTGGCAAATAGGCTACCTATACTAGTCTGGCCCCTCTGTCAAATGTAAGATCTATTTGTGGCCCACAAGTTCCTCGTGTAGCCCCAAAAGGATAGGTGAATGCATTCCTAAATTTACTTACCCACTAAATAAGTGCAGCACTGATAGTGATTAGTTTGTTTCTTATAGCAAAAGCGGAGTTATGCTTTAAATTAGCTTGCAAGTGCCCAGGTTCCTCCCATGCTGCTAATTACCATGGTAACAGTCCATCTCCCATCGGATGCTTTCCAATCAGTCCGTCCCCCAACATCTTGCGCACAAACAACAGGTGGAGGGACGGCCAGGCGGCTGAGATCTGCCTGGATTCCACGCCGTCTTCTGATTCGCCGGGACGAGCCGGACGACTCTAAATTAGGATGAGAGAGACACGCAGGCGAAGATGTATTTCTGCGCTGACACCTTCAATGACTTCATGCGGGATGGGGATAATTTATGGACAAGATCAACTTAAAAGTTCTGTTGCTTTTGTGAGGCAATAAGCCCGGAGGTTTAATTCATTTCCTGGCAAATGTGCATGAGATGAATTTTTATGCTGCTGTTATGAAGCCGTCGCTGCAGAGCCTGCCTAGAAACAGCATCCACTCCCAGTAATGACATGCTATCTCCAGGCCACGGCAGCTACATTACGCCCATCGGAGTCCTGCACCTTGTTCCATGTAGGGAAGATGATGCAGTATGACCTGCAGAGTGCTGACTGCTGGGCAGCGGCCGGGCTTTCTGGGACAGATGACGTACTGCGTTGCTACTGCTGCTAACATCAGGCTGGAGAATTTGTCACGGGATCTGAAAGCAAAGTACAGAACTTTTGCGCACTGCTCTTTTTGGTCTTAGGGGAAATATATCACTGGCGTAGCCCACTGTTCTGGGGTCCCATTTTCCAAATGCAGCAAGCAGTTTGAGAAACGAAGGAACAGATTGATTTTTAAAGCTCAGTTTCCACTTGTGCGGTTTTTCTTTGAATTTTGGCGAAAAAACCCCAGCATTTGTATGAAAACCAATGATTGGGAATGGGCTGGTTTACACTTTATGCGAATTTTCACATGTGATCGTATGCGTGAAAAAAACTGATGTCTAAAGCCGGCTTCACACTTCAAATTGGCACCGCCAAAAACAGGCCTTCAGGGAACACCGCGTTACTATGCGGTATTCCCCATCTGGCTCTCATCCAAACAGAAAGTGACGCTTGCAATCACTTTCTGTTTTGGAAACACGGAAGTGCACAGAAGCATATTGTAGAAATACACTTCCGCGCATGTGCAACGCAATGTCGCTGCATCTCCTCTGCCAACATTTTTCAAATCCCTGCGTCGCCATGGACTCACATGACTTAAGTCGACGCAGCTACTTACGCTAATGTAGTTTTGGAAGCGCATCAGATTGAGCACCGCTGGTAATATGAAAGCACCCATAGACTTTCATTGCCCTGCAGTAGCAGTGCTGTAAATTGCCACAACGCACCACGCCACTGTGAAAGGGTCCCTTACCATTTTATTATTATGTATTTATATAGAAAAACAAAAGTTTGCTTTCTTAAAACAGAAAGAATTTGCGATAATTCAGGTTGGAGTGAGCTTGAGATGTCTCCCACAATCATGGCCGGATTTCTGGCAAGGCCACATAGGCCATGGCCTAGGGCACCAGGATGCAAGGGGCGAACTATGGGCAGCAGACTTTATTGGCAGTTAACCTGCCGAATATTCACAACGGTCAGGACGCAGGCGTGGGCCATGCCATTTCTGCACAAGCATAGATAGACACTAGCTTTTAGCAGTAGCAGCCAGACCCAGTCTGTGGCTACCCTGCTTAGCTTATATATATCAGAGGGTGGTCAGGTCTGGCACTCAATCAGGGGATGAAAGGACTCTTTCAGCAAACACAGTAGATCCAGGATTATGTATCTGTGTGAGGCTGGCTTCCCACCATGTGATGTGCCCTGCGTTTTACTGTGGATGAAGGAAGACTTGGAAGCTGGAATCTGAATGGTCCTGGATGCTGTTGGTCAGGGGCGGCTAGGGATAGTGGGCCTTGGGCAGTAAAAAGTACAAATCCGGCCCTGCCCACAATGCATCACTGCTGAATATATGCAAATTAACCATTGTTACCCTTAGAAGCTGAACACAACTCTAAAACCGCTGGAATGCAATGATGTGTCAGCTTGTTAATATGTACAGAGCCATAATAATCCAACATGCATACAGACTGTTTCAGATTGTTTGATCCTCATCAGTGCACGGCATGGATTAATTTGGCTCTATGCAGTAGGGCTTGTAACACCGAGAGGTACAGACTAACCAGCAAGCTCATGGTGAACCAGAACTCAATTGGAGTGTGTAAGGGGCTACAATGGTCCTAAAAGCTCCCTTACTAAAATGCTAAGAAAAACAAAAGTTTGCTTTTTTAAAACAGAAAGAATTTGCGATAATTCATATAGCACTGACATCTTCTGCAGCACTTTACAGTGTACATAGTCATGTCACTGACTGTCCTCAGAGGAGCTCAAAATCTAATCCTACTATAGCCACTTGTTCCTCTAGGAACGTGATTTATGTCATCACCTGTCCATGCAACTTACAGTATGTGGGCCGCACTACCCAACTGGTTCGGAACAGAATAGGACAGCATAAACTTAATATACTGAAAAACTACCCACTCTATAGCGTATCTCGACACTTCGGCTCCACTCACAACAGTAATCCACTTACACTTAAGGTCACACTTATCGAATCCATCCAAACACAGAACTCTTTTGAGGTCCTGAGGAGTAAGGAAATGTTTTGGATTCAAATCCTGAGGACATTAACACCCAAAGGTTTGACCGAACAATTGGAAAAATTATACTAATCAAATTATTTTTAAGACCGCTTTTCGTGTTTTTAAAGGTCTCCTACTGGTCCTCTCTTTTTTTCCTACCAAATGTATTCTTAGATTACAAGTGTATTGTTTCACTTTTATTATTCCTTGTTATGTCTCATTTTACTATTTTTGTACTTGTGCTCCATTTTAACTCATACAAAAGTAATTTTTTGCAATTTATGCACTTGCTTTATTGTAACTCATGCAATTTCTTGCAATATATGCATAATTTTGTATCCTCCTAGATATGAACACATTTTGAGGATGACTTCTTAAACTAACATTCCTAATTCTGTCAATACTATAATCATTGTGTGTTTTTTCATATATTGCACTGAGATTTTCATTTGTATACCGTTTCATGGAATTGTACTGTTTTATGTTACTTTTGTCTGTTATTTTTAGAATTGTTCAGTGTTCTGCTTCCCCTGTCCTTTTAAAGGACATATACGTTTCATGGAGAATACATCCACATCTACTCTGAGGCGGCACTAGATCGCATCTTATACATTTTATTTGGCAATGCATTTTATTTGACATAACATTTTATCCTCTTCATTCAGTCCCTCCATTCCTGGCTAATAATGTAAACACATACATTATACATTATACATTACAGCATTATAGAGGGCGCTATTGCGGCCGGGAACGCGAATAATCAGCCGCGTTCCCAGCCTGTCGGCCGGTGACGGCCAAACCGGAACTGGCCGCCGCCAAGTCCAGGACCATCGGAGGGACACGGCGAGGGCACCGTTCAGCTGCAGGGGGCTGAGGAAAGCCCCAGGTGAGTAAAAGTCATTTTTTTTACGTGACTTAAGCTTCCCTTTAAGGCTTATTTCACACATGGGGGTTGATTCACTAAACCGTGCTATGACAAATAGCACACCTTATCAGAGATAGCACGCCTTATCAAAGTTTGCATGCCTTATCAGAGTAGCATAGCGAGCGCTACAAACTTATGCCTGCTAATTGGTAATGGCACAAGTCCTGCCCTAAGCACCTGCGGGTTTTTAGCGCTCGCTATACTACTCTGATAAGGCGTGTTAACTTTGATAAGGTGTGCTATCTCTGATAAGGCGTGATATTTGTCATAGCACGGTTTAGTGAATCAACCCCATCGTGTGGCAGGAGTGACCAGGGCAGGACAATCGCACCACACCAATTCCCCTTGCATGTTACCCCCGCAGCAAAGTGTGCCCAGAAGGTAATATGCAGAGCTTCGCCCCTTGATCAATGATGTACTTCCTGCTGGACAGGAAGTCCATCACTGTTTTTCAGCCGTTCAGCACATGCGTGTCACACCGACACTGCAACAATCTGAATAGATTATTGCAGTGCCAATAACTCCAATGCAAATGCCTGCTGCGCGGTACCGCTCATACAGCTTGGCAACACGCTAGAGAGTCTGCGTCACCTCTGCGTCATCGGCAGCATTTTTGCCGCATTGCGTTGCACCACGGGTGGTGCTGCCAGTCTCATAGAGACTAATGGCCACTGTGATGGGGGAGTGGCATTGGAGTGAACCACGCCGCGAAGCGACGCAAAATGTGTGAAAGGGGCCTAACAGTAGCTATACAAGGTCACTATAAATGTCTACAGTACCACTAACTTTCTCTAGAAACAAGTGATACTGGAGAAATTACTTTAAAATACAGTATATATGAGTCTATCTATGTATCTATGTACCTATCTATTCAAAAACAGGCCTTTAAGACTTTTCCTTGAGCACACAAGCAGAGACTAACAGCACCGTGATGTAGCCTCACCTCAGCCGGGACAAGGTCCTCCAGCACCCAAGGCTGAGACACAAAAATGCGTCCCCCCATCCCTCCCACCCCAGCCATCACACACTGATTGCTATTAGTCTAAGAGCCGCCTCAGGGCCACCAACACGCCCCCAACCTCCTTAATCTCTAGTTATCTGGCTGGCAGTCATTGCCATGTATCCCCTTTTCTTATTTCTCTCTGCTTTAAACACAATGGAGGCATGATAGCTGAGTGAGTTGTGCGCCCCGCCTACACTGCGCTCGGAGGCTGGAGCCTCTCTCGCCTCTGCCTCGGCCTGAACCAGCCTCACTTGCTCCCTGCCGTGTCTCTCCTGCACTATTGTTGGGCAGACCCTGCGATCGCAGGGGGGCACAGAGCTGTGGGGGGCCCCCAACTAATAGGAGTGCCTTCCACTGATACAGAGGACTATACTTCAGATCAGGTGTTGTGGCTACACTTGTTTTGGGTGTGAAGATCACGATGGCCACACTTGTATTATGACCCTTGTGAGATGGGCCCCAATGCCGTGAAAGGCTCCAAGGGAAGGCAAGGGAAGGGGTGGGAACATTGCGGGGAACCCCATCAACGGTTTTCTGGCAGTCCCCATGAATTGTAATTATGGCACTGCTCCAAAACGTATGGCTGTAAAACCGCATAAAAGAAACAGCAACTGTAAACCAAAGCAGCATCTAATATGGAAATATAAACACAAAAGTGAAAGAGAAAAAATAAATAAAAGAAAACGATTAGGCCTCATTGCCCAAACGTCGCCAAGCAACAATCCCATTGATGAATCTGCCTCGTTTCGGTTCCTGACAGAGCCAGGTTTTTTTTCCCTCTCCTGTATTCGGAAGAGGAGGCCGTAAATTGCGCGAGCGGCTACGGACATTTACAAATAGGCATTGCCGAAGATGTGCAATACGGCATTAAATTAAACCATCATGATTGCGCTCATTTCCTCTGCTTCCCTGAACAGGTTTCCCAGCGAAAGGAGAGATAAAAAAAACGGAAAAAAAGCTTTATGAATATAGGTCAAGGCATTAATATAAATGTGATCACCTCCTCTTTTTATTTCCCAACGTTGACTGTTATAAATCACAACTCTTAGACTCCCCTCCACACCCTTCCACCACAGGACCCTCTCCAGCAGCCCCCCATATACACCCCCCTTCCTTACACCCTTCCTTCCCTCCATACCGATGGTGGATAGTGAAATGTGAATGGGTGACAAAGGGTATCTATATATAATATTAATAGTGCTGGGGAGGGTGTGGGGGAGATGGGATTGCTTGCCAAGTAACCGGTGATCAGCGCAGAATGGCTCATCCTCTGTTCCTCGCTCTACATCATCCGCGGGACAAATGTAACATCATTAAACAAAAAAAAGCCAGGCATTCTGTGAGGGAACGGCCAGGCAGGAGGAACTAATCCATCTAGGCAGCCGCTTTGGCGTCCGGTGCTGTCACGGGATGTGTGGAAAACAGATTGCCGTATGGTTCACGGCCTAGCGAAGCTACAAAGCTGACCGTTAGCTAAGATTTGGTTACAGAGCAGAGAAGCAGCTGATTCCATTACCTGGAAAACCCCAACTTCCTCATTATTTTTTATCCCTTTATAATAGCACATTTTTTTAATCATGCAAAAAATTGTATGCCCTAGCCTAAGCTAGCAATCCTGGTCCTTTTTTTCTCTTCCTTAGAGACATTCACAATCTTTTAGCTTTGGTCCAGGTCTCCGGAGTTCCCTTCACAAGGGGAGTGGAAATCCTTTGGCCTGTAGAGAGGGGGAGCCCAGAAGCGTAATATTGTTATGTGTATAAAACGTATAAAACGGTGGGGGGTTGTAGGTAATTTATACTCACAAGCGTGAGTTGCAGTCCTGCAACCACCATATAGGCATGCGGAAAATAACCGTTCCCGCTTGGTACCCCGGAACCTTCTGGAACTGGGTGGTCACTCTCCTCCTATGAACCTTTCTACTGGTGAACTGTGTGCATCAGTAGCAGGGGGCTAACACCTCTTTTAGAGGCACCCAATGGAGTTATAATGGTGGGTGATACTATAGTTTAGGAATAATATAAATAGAGGTATCTTACCTCCAATGACGACTCACTGGGATGAAAAAAAGGGGAGTCTTTATTATCAAACTGTTATACTGTAGACCAGTGTTTCTCAACATTTTATAAGTGTGTACCCCTTTTAAAACCCTGTACTCATCGAGTATCCCCTAGCATAGTAAACATGATCACAAGTACCCCTTGACAAATATATATTTAATCATAGTACATGATAATTGGTTCTAAACAATGTGCAAGCATTTACTATTGCTTTTAATTAGCTAAAATACTAATTTGGTGTTTAAATAAGAATTATAATTTTCTAAATCTCTAAATTTGTTATACTTGGTTAAGTATATCAAGTTTGAGTACCCCCTGGAACCCTCAGAAGTACGTGTACCGCATGTTGAGAACCTGAAGGCTGTAGACCAGTGTTTCTCAACATTTTATTTATATGTTCCCCTTTTACAACCCTGTACTCACCAAGTATCCCCTAGCATAGTAAACATTATCACAAGTACCCCTTGACAAACATATAATTAATCGTAGTACATGATAATTAGTTCTAAAAAAACTTCCAAGCATTTACAATTGTTTTTAATTAGCTAAATACCAATTTGGTGTTGATTAGAATAAGATTTATAATTTTCTAAAACTCTAAATTTGTTATTCTTGGTTAAGTATATCAAGCCCGAGTACCCCCTGGAACCATCAGAAGTACCCCCTGGGGTACGCGTACCACACGTTGAGAACCTAGGCTGTAGACAACGCGTTTCACGGGTCTCAGCTCGCTTCCTCGGGTCAATACACACAAATAACCTTGTAACAAAGCCTTTTTCAGGCGCCCGCGCCCCACACGGTTAATACACACAAATAACCTTTGTTACAAGGTTATTTGTGCATATTGACCCGAGGAAGCAGGCTGAGACTCGTGAAACGTGTTGTCTACAGTATAACCGTTTGATAATAAAGACTCCCCTTTTTTTCATCCCAGTGAGTCGGCATTGGAGGTAAGATTGATACCTCTATTTATATGATTCCTAAACTATAGTATCACCCACCATTATAACTCCATTGGGCGCCTCCACAAATTTTCAACCCATTCACAATCTTTAGTCTGTTTTTATCAGAGCAGTATCATCCACCAGGCAACCTAAGCAGGTGCGTAGGACCGAGTGGGTGTCAAGGGGCTCACCTGCCACCTTCTCTGACCTCTCTTTGCTTAAAGAGAAACTCCGACCAAGAATTGAACTTTATCCCAATCAGTAGCTGATACCCCCTTTTACATGAGAAAACTATTCCTTTTCACAAACAGACCATCAGGGGGCGCTGTATGGCTGATATTGTGGTGAAACCCCTCCCACAAAAAAATTCTGAAATTCTGAGTACGTACTCTTGGCAGTTTCCTGCCTGTGAACCCTGTTGCATTGTGGGAAATACCTGTTTACAGCTGTTTCCAACTGCCAAAGCAGCAAGCAGCAGCTACAACACCTGCCAGCAGTAAAAATGTCACCATGTGATAAATGTCAGAATGTAAATCAGGGATTTAACCACTTAACGACCTTAAAGACCTATCGGCTGCGGCTGTTCATTCCTGTGTTTCCATGGGGCAGTTTCCTGTCAGTTCCGTGAACAGCCTGCGAGCCTCCGATCGCGGCTCGCAGACTAAATGTAAACACCCGGGGACGTAATCCCCGGTGTTTACATGTTACGGCACTGCTGTCACAGCAGTGCCGTAAAGGAGATTGGCGATCCCCGGCCTCTGATTGGCCGGGGATCGCCGCCATCTAATAGGCTGAAGCCTATCTGAGGCGGTACAGGACGGATCGCTGTCCTGTACCGCCTATAGTGAGAAGGAGAGGGAGGGGGAATAGCGCTGCGGAGGGGGGCTTTGAGGCGCCCCCCCCCCCCCCGCTAGTCACAAATAGCTGGCGGCGATCAGACCCCCCCCAACAGGACATCCCCCTAGTGGGATAAAAAGGGGGGAAGTCTGATCGTCCTGCCTGCCACCTGATCATTTATACATAATTATTGTAAAAATGAAGCACTTTCTTATTACATTATTTTCACTGGAGTTCCTCTTTAAGCTTACCAAAAGGACCACAAGGCGGGCCTCACATTTACTACTTTGCAAAGGGTTCCATTCCATCTTAATCCATCTCTGTTTTTATGAATAATTTGTCAATTGGATGTGCATAATGAGCTGGGTTAAATCCCAGATACCCACTTCATACCCAGTCTGTCCATCGACAGCTTATCCTATGCCTATTCCAAGGGTTCAGAAACTCAGTGCCACTGCCTTCATGGGCATGCGCCAAACCAAAGTCCTCTGATTTTGTTTTTCTAGCTGTCATGTTTGAGCGCTGGAACCCACTAGAGGGATTTTTTTCAGCCTTTAGGGAGGCTTTAAAAATGCCAGCGATTTCCCTAAGCGCTTAGCTAATGTTAATGGATGGGCCAAATTCCACTGGAGCGATTGCGATTAGCAAAATCGCAAACGCAGGACATGCAGCATTTTTGAGCATTAGCGTCAGCGTTTCTGCAATGTAAAGTACATAAACTCTGGCGTATTCGCTCATGAATCGCTATACAGAGCGATTTGCTAGCATTTTAAAATTACTGTACACTGTAAAAAAAAAATTAAAATTAATTGAAAAGACCAATCAGAATTAAAACCGCTAATCGCTATACAATCGCTGGCAAAAAGCTTACACTTTTTAAAATAGCTACCAAAATCACCAGAAAACGCTCATGAAATCACTTACAAAATGCTCATTAAAAACGCTAGCGATTGGGATAGCGATTTGCGCTTTGTAGTGGGTTCCAGGTCTGACACTTCACTGGTGTACAAACATGGATCTAGATCACAGCAGAGGCTGTGGTTTAAAGGAAAAATGTCATGAGAAATTACATCTATAAAAAATGTACTTTTTCCCCAAAGTAAAATGTACTATAAGTGACCTTTTTCCTTATGCTAGCTACACACCATACAATTTTGTGTTAGATAGATGGTTCAATAGATCATTTCCGACATGTCCGATCTTATTTTCGATTGTTTTCTGATCTAAATCTGATCGATTTCTCATAGAAGAGAATGGAAATAGATAAGAAAAGATAACAGAATTGAATCTGAAATCGATCGGAAAACTGAATCGGAAATCGATCGGACGGAAAATCGACCGAAAAAACGCATCGTGTGTACCCAGCACTGTCATGTAGAGTAGGTAGTGAAAATCTAGAAGATCTGACAGGTTTTGGACTAGTCCATCTCCGTCATGGGGGATTCTACGGTATTTATTTACGAATGCACTAACTGAAGAGTAGTTGCTCAGTCCAACTGACAAAATAACATTCAAACAAGTAGGGAGGCCAACCGACATCTTTGTATGGACCTTGATCAGGGAGTGCTTTTGTAAGGAATAAAAGGAAATACTGAGAATACCCCATGAGAAGATGGACTAGTCCAAAATCTGACAGATCTGCCAGCATTTTACTAACTAGTGTAAGTGACAGCCATGTGGGAAAAAAGTAATTTACGGTGCGTTTTACTTGGGAAAAAAATTACTTTGATATGCATGCCTTTTAATTTTAGCAATTTTTCCCGACAGTGATCCTTTGAAGTAAAAATCACCTTTTATATTCTAGAACTCGCAAAAGGCGGCTAAAATGCTTCTTAAGCCATTCTGACACGTAGACGTAAACGGTTAAGACAACAACAACAGCAAGCCTGCCCCAATATGGCAAAATATGTATTCTGAAATACTTAATTCAGCGCAGATTGTGCCAGATGAGTGACCCTATTCTGGGAAATATGTCACTCCACGTATGTAAAATTGTGTTGTGTAACTGTCCTTGACCCGAGTCAACATTTATTTGTGCAAACGTGCGTATTTTAGCCTCATAGTTGGAGGGTTTGGAGAATAACTGATCGGGGTCATGGCACAAAAGTGTAGTTGGGAAACGGGCATTTTACATAAACTGCCAGGCTAATAGGTTTACAGCCCGCAAATAAAACGTTGCAAGTTTAGAGCGATGGAAAGAGGCAGCGATTATCACACCAAGGTTCAGAAAAGTTACCGCAGCTCAATATGTTTACACAGAGAGTAAAATAGCAACGCGATCATAGTGTGATGTTTGGGGGGAAAAAAAATCCAACAAAGTATTATTTGTATGTAGACAGCCACTGAAAGAAAAATGTAAATTTTTGATAAAAAAAAAAATATATAGTAAAATAACAACATTGTTTTTTCAGCCTTATCAACGGATCTTTGCACTAAAACATTATTTACAGCATATTATACGCAACCAGCATTTTTTTTTTTTACTAGACCAGCATTGGAAGGGTTACACACAGAGCTTGAAAGTTGAGTGCAGTGAAATGCTGCCGCAGCCGAACTTCAGATAATGTTATCTTGTGTTTACTTAAATGTATCAAGTGAGGAATGTGACACATTCTCTGACTGCAGAGAAGCTGCTGGAGACAGAGACACTGAAAGCTTGTCTCCCTGCAAAACAGCAATGAATAAAACCAGTTATTAATAAAATGCAAAGTCAGCTCACAAAGCAAAAAACTGTACTTTTGGAAACCTATAACTTCTAAATGAATAATAATACTTATTAACAAATACAAATATGATAACCGTATGGCATATAAAAAGTAGGGAAACATGGCTTTATTGAATATTATGTCCGGATTTTATACCGCTTTAAGCCACCAGGAAGCAAGAAAATACACTGAATAAACATGACAGCACTTTTTCACCTAGTTGTGGTATTTTTTCAATTGCCAAGTGCTGAAAAGTTATTTTAAACAGAAGATTAAAATTTATCTCCTAGAAGAAAACGGAGGTGAAAAAGTGAATTGCATATGGCCCCAGTGGCCCTAGTGGCCCATATGTAATACACCTTTTCTCCTGAGTTTTCTCCTTGGAGATCATTTTTCAACTTATTTTTAAAATCATTTTTCAGCATGTTGCAATTGAAAAAATACCCAAAAGTTTGTGAAAAATTACTATCAAAATTATTTTGAGCATTTTCTTGCTTGCTGGTGACTTGAAAGGTGTTTTATGAAAAGTTTTGAATATATCACATAGGTGAAAACTCAGGAGAAATAGTGAATTGCATATGGGCCCAGGGCCCATATGCAATTCACCTTTTCTCCTGAGTTTTCTCCAAAGTGATATTTTCAAACTTATCAATAAAATGGCCCATATGCAATTCTTTTTTTTACCTGAGTGATCTCCTAGGAGATAATTTTCAACTTCTCTGTAAACTAAATTTTCAGCATTTTACAATTGAAAAAGTACCCAAATGTTGGTGAGAAAATACTATCAAATTTATGTTGAGTATTTTGTTGCTTGCTGGCAGCTTAAAAAGCATTTTATGACAAATTGTAAAAATATCACCTAGGAGAAAACTCAGGAGAAAATGTGAATAACCTTTTAACCTGTAGAGGGCCGCGTCCTGCCGATGGGTGTGACCGCGGTGGCAGCCACAGGACCGCCTAACGCCGATTGGCGTAAAATCCTGGTGCTGGCTTTTGCAGGAGATCGCTGCGCACGCATCTTTTGCTTGGTAGTCTCCCAGCGGCGAAACTGCCGTCTATTTAGTACATACAGCGCTGCACTGGGGACAGCCGTGTCACTGGGCTGTCCCCTTCAGAGGGACAAAAGCCATCTGCTGTGATAGGCTGAAGCCTATCACAGCCGATCGCGCTGATTGGTTGGGGGAGGGAGGGGGGGGGAATTGTAAAAAATATTATAAAAATAAAGACATAAATATTTATAAAAAACAAAACAAAACAAAAAACATTGTGGGAGCGATCTGAGAAAAGGGGGGGGGGGGGGGGGCATCACTTGTGTGCCAAGTTGTGCGGTTGTGCAGCGAGGCCTTAGAGCTTTTGTGAAAAATGGCCTGGTCTTTAGGGGGGTAAAGCCTGTGGTCCTGAAGTGGTTGAGCCACCAGCAAATACGAAAATGCTCAAAATAGTTTTCATAGTACTTTTTCGACAACTTTTTAGTACTTTTTCAATTGCAAATTGATGAAAAATTATTTTAAATGGAAAATTAAAAATTATCTCCTAGGCAAAAACTCAGGTGAAAAAGTGAATTGCATATGGCCCCAGGTGTCTTTGTGCTACAAGTTATGGGTGTTAAGATCCTGAAGTCACACTGGTTATATTACATTTGTAAGATATACAGTAGATGGACTATATAGCGTATAGTTTTGTAACTTACTTTTCCGTTACAAGGGTTCACAATTTAATCTCTACCAGACTACTATAGTCATATGTCCATCATGGTCAAGGGCCAATTAAGCATAAAGTCAGTTAACTTGGGGATGTGGAAGGAAACTGGAGTGCCCAGAGGAAACCCACACAGAAGAAAAAATACAAACTCTGTGTAGATAGTGCCCTGGCTGGGCAAGACAAGAGTGCTATCCACTATGCCACTGTAACTTGGATTCACTTTCTAGGCGGCATTGAAAGGTTGAGCCTCAGTCTTTATGTATGAGGAGACACCCCGGGTAGAGATCCCAGAAGAGCTCCTGCAATCTATTCACAGCTACTGATTAGACAGCTTGATCTGGCTAAACAAACACAGATTACAGTTCAGTGAATTGCCTAAGCAACTATATATAGAATTTTTTCATTATGTGCTGTGCTCGAGTTCAGGTCCACTTTAAAGTGAACCCGAGGTGAAAATATTTAAACATTTACAAAGTAAAATACATGTTTTGTTGCAGCCAAATTGATCAGCAGGACTGTCAGGAGGCAACTGGTATTGTTTTAAAGGAAATTAAAATGATAGTCATTATGTACTTCTCACTTCAGGTTCCCATTAAAGCGGAATGAAACCCAGCATTTCTAATTTGCTCTAATAGATTATTTACAGCATATTATATACAACCAGCATTTTTTTTTTACTAGAACTGCATTCAAAGGGTTAGCACAGGCTTTAGAAGCTTCCCTGCCAGCAGAGCTGGCCGCTTCCGAAACTTTACATAATGTTATCTAGTGTTTAATTGTATCAAGTGAGAAATGTAAACAAAGCCTTCTCTCGCACTGCAGGGTCCCCTGAACAAAGTCAGACAAGCATAAATGCTTTCTGATGCTTTCTGATTAAGTTAGAGGATGAATAAAGCTGTTATAAATAAAATGCAGAGTCAGCTCACAGAGTAAAATAAGTGTACTTTAGGAACGTATCATTTCTAAATGAATAATAATACTTATGCACAAAAGCAAATATGCTAACCGTATGGCATATAAAAAGTAGGAAAACATGTTTTTATTGAATATTATGTCAGGGTTTTATACCGCTTTAAGTAAGAATCAGCATGACAGCCAGAAAGAGCAATTTTTCCATTTACAAAACATATTATTATTTCCTATGAGTGCTTTTCCAGAGGGAGTATAACATATCAATATAGCGAGCAGAACTGTTTATATTCTTTATGCATTTCTTTCTTTTTTTTTTTCATCTGACCAGAGTTTCATATTGTATAGCGACTGTCATGGATAAAGACACTTTTATGCACATGCCCGTAAATATCTCCACTAATTTATAATCCCAGCCATAAAATACAGTTATATTTCACTATGTAAAAAACCTGGTGTCAACAATTAAAGCCTGGCAGATTAAATGCAATGTATGACATTGTATACAGTGTTTTATGGCTGGAAATCCTTCTCATAAAAAAATCTGATCTATTAACGCATTGCGTGAAATGAAATTAAAAATGAAAACTTATATCTGGCTGCAGAGGAGGAGGAAGACCTGTCATGTCAACATCGGGAGGAGGATGCAGTGGTGGGAGAGAGTACTGGGGCTTAGCAGCGAAAATTGCTGCTGATGGGAAACTTTCTGCAAAGCTGATGAGTCACAGTGTTGCCTGCAAATTTTTGTCATTTTGAATTTTGAAGTCATTTTCACATCAAAAATGGCATTTTCAAGAAAATTTTCTAGAAATTACATTGTATTTTCACATTATCGGGAACATTTGCAGAAATGCACAAAATCGTTATTTTAACCGCCAAAAAAAAAATAATTGTGTTTAAATCACAATAGCAATGCAGGAGTCAGAATTTTTAGCAGGAGTAGAGTGGAGCAGGAAATGGCTGGGAAGACATATGAAGGTGGAGTTGGAGTGTTTAGCAGGAGCAGAGTCGAGCAGGGAAACAGAGCAGGAAGTGGCTGGGGAGACATATGAAGGTGGAGTTGGGGTGTTTAGCAGGAGCACAGTGGAGCAGGGCAGCAGTAATAGAGCAGGAAGTGACTGGGAAGACAAATAAAAGTGGAGTTGGAGTGTTTAGCAAGAGCAGGGTGGAGCAAGGAAACAGAGCAGGAAGTGTGTGGAAAGACACAGCAAGGAAGAAGTGGAGAGGTTAGCAGGAGCAGAGTGGCGCAGGGAAGCAGAGGAGGAAGTGGGTAGAAAGACACCTGAAGGTAGAGTTGGAGAGGTTAGCACTGAGCAGGGTGGAGCAGCAGTAGAGCAAGAAGTGGCTGATTTACAGAAGTATTACTGATACTGCATTGTAGCAACCTCTTTCTGAAACAAAACCAATAATGCATTCCAGTTACTTATAATTGATAAGAGAGTAACCAAGCAGCTCGGGGTGACCCAAACCACTAGGAACCCCCTATACATTCCTAGTGGTTTGGCTCACCCCGAGCTGCTTGGTTACTCTTTTGTACTGGTCCAAGCCCCTATCCCATACAGTCATATCAATCCCTGCCATGTACTGATGAGGGCCAAAAGCCCAAAACAGGCTGTCTACATGTGGGATGGGCTGTGTACTATTTAAAGCTATAGGCTTGCTATACACCAGCGGTTCTGGATGCTTGCCTTGCTTACAGGGGTGAAAAGGGATAAATTTCATAATCAGTAGTGGTGCATTGTGGGTAACCACAGATATTCACTTATAACTGAATTATTGCAAATTTCCTTCTGTTTTAAGAAGGCAAATGTCACCATAATTGATAAGGTAATTGATAAGGCGGAGGTTTTGAACACATCTGCAAAATGTCTTCTATCGTCTGTCGTAGTAGTTATACTTCAATTTCCACTTTTGGCCGAAATACGATATTTTAGAAGAATTTAGAAACACGTTGGCCGCGTTTGCAGAAACCCCCTCCGCGCTAATGATCTTTGCGATCAGAGGAATCTCCTGCGGGGACGGTATAGTTATTCACCAATTACAGCAGAACGCTATAACTGTTGAGTGCCTTATATCACAGGTCCTTTCTTCCTCCTCCGTTAATTACGGCGCGGCTATCTCCCAACACGAGACCTTGAACGCCGCCCGCATTGTGCGCGCATCACCTTCCTCCCTTTGTCACATCCTCTAAAGAGAAGCCAAACTCATTGATTGTGTTTTGTGTCTCTTATCAAAGGCGCGAAGCGGAGCGGGCGGCGATATTTACTGCTCTACACAACACCGAGTCAGCACCATGCCAAGGCGAAGAATAGAACAATATTCTTAATTCCCAAAAACTGTATTGATAATCAATCGGAATGCAAGAGCCATTGAAAAGCTGTCCAGTTTTCAATTCCAGAATAAGTTGGGAGACAATTTAAAAATAATAGGGGCAGTTCATGGTTTTCTGCAAACAGTCGATAGCAGATCTGTGTGAAGGGCAAATGACCGCCGCTACGCTAGATACAGTTCAGAGTTGGGGTTTTGTGTGTGAATATGGAGTTTGTGAAAGGCTTCTGTCTTCAGGCCCCATACAATCCTGACTTGTGTCATTTCCATGGCTGCAAATTGACTTAACCCGCTCGTGGCTGAGCGTAGTGCTTCGACGCATCATGCAGGATGACCTTGAGTGTATATCTGACCTGAGTTAGCATAGACAGGGCTACAGGACAGCATTACATTATAGGCTGACAAATACAGAGAACTGACTACAGACCAGGGTTTGATTTCTGGAAAGGCCACAATGGCCCAGGCCTTCGGTTGCTGCTACCTGAGGGGGGCGGCTGGACATGGAAAAGGAGTTGCTAATTATGGAAGAAAAGTCTGAGAATAGAAAAGGGAGACTGCAAATGAAGAACAACATATGGAAGAGAAGAGAGACTGCTTAAAGTAAACCAGAGGTGAGACAGTGATATGGAAGCCATATTTATTTCCTTTTAAGCAATACCAGTTGCCTGGCTATCAATCTGATCCTCTGCCTATACTTTCAGCCATAGACTCTGAACAAACATGCAGCAGACCAGGTGTTTCTGACAATATCATACCTCCCAACTTTTTGAGATGAGAAAGAGGGATACTTAAGCCACGCCCCTGCCACACCCCTGATCACGCCCCACCACACCCCTAGTCACGTATACCATAACGATTTAATAAGAAAAATATGTTGTTTTATAATCCAAACCACACTGGTCCTTTCTATCCTGCTTCATTTTACTTCATATTAACATTTTAAAATTAGTAAGTAATATATCAATTTAAAGGATGGGAATAAAGTTTAGAATCAATCAAACACATTTTTTGTAGAGAAATATATATATTTACATAGAGAGAGGGACAAAGTCCTGAAAGAGGGACAAATGAGGAGGAAAGAGGGACAGAGGGACAGGGCTACCAAAGAGGGAGTTGGGCGCTATGCAATATTGTTAGAACTGACAAGATTAGATGCATGCTTTTTTCTGGTGTAATTCGGACACCACTGCAGCCAAAGAGATCAGCAGGACTGCCAGGCAAATAATATTGTTTAAAAGGACATAAATATGGCTGCCGCCATATCACTCTCACTACAGGTTCACTTTAAGGGAGATGTGTGTGAAAGAGAAGGACTGCTGTACATGGAGGTAATACACAGAAGAGGGGGCTGCACATGGAATGGGAGGGGCTGCAGTACATGGATGTAACACACAGAAGAGGGGGCTGCACATGGAATGGGAGGGGTGCTGTACATGGAGGTAACACACAGAAGAGGGGGCTGCACATGAAATGGGAGGACTGCTGTACATGGAGGTAACACACAGAAGAGGGGGCTGCACATGGAATGGGACATACTGTTGCACGTGGATAGGGAGCAACAAGAAACTTACACGAGGGGGAGGAAAAAGTATGAATCTAGACTTGGGCAGGACTGAATTCCGGCTAGAGTCACCTGGGCCAGTGCTTAGGGCAGGGTTTCTTACATTTCTTACAAGATATACCACCTAATGAAAGCCATTGTTCACCATCTAACATCATCTCAAGTCCCCGTCAACATATTAATTTGTTAAGGGGGCCATACACTAGCCGACCATCCAACCAATTGACTATCCAAATTAATTATTATAATCGAATTGGATGAAAATTGGTGCTGCCAAGTGCATGCCCGACCAACAAAGCGACCAATTTCGGGACAGAAATTGGCCGCACAGTCGATCGCACATGCTGGAAAATTTCGGGCCGAAGTTGGTTGGTCGGGTGCGCATCGGTACGGTGGCCGAATTGCGAACGAGCGACGAGACAACGAAACCCCCGCCGCTGCAATGTATAAATGTATGTAGTGTGTGTGTGCATTTATACATTACCTGTCCGGTGTCAGCCTCCATGCGGTTTCCGTCCATCTCGCCAGGTTCCGCATACACACTGACAACAGACGCTATGCGCCGCTATCGTGTATGCGGCTGTTACCCGGCGAGATGAACGGATGGACCCGGCGAGCTGCTACAGGACAGGTAATGTATAAATGCACTACACAACATACACTTATACATTTTGGGGGCAGTGGCGGGGCAGACGCGGCCGGCGGCTCAGCCAATTCCCTGATGATTTTGTGCTAAAATCAGACGGGAATCGGCCTGTAGTGTAAGGGCAAATTCGACTAGAGACAAATTTGTCTCTTCATCGAATCTGCCCATAATCATTCTAATGTATGGCAACCTTTAGGAGTACTTCATAACTATCCCTTTCAGGAAGTATTATTAATTGGACAGCACCAGTGTTGTTTGCGAATTTTCGCCAATGTCATTTTCACATCCAAAATTCTTTTCGATTCGGGAAATGTTCACAAAGAAAACACGGGAAAATGCGGAAAATCAATATTTTTACTGCAAAAATGTGAAAAAAAACGATATTTTGACAGCAACTATTTTTCTGCAAAAATGATATTTCACAGCGAAAATTAGCAAAAAATAACAAAACTTATTTTCAATGAAATGTTTCGCTCATAAATCAAATCTTACATTATTTTCATGAAAATGAATGCAAAAAGAATATTGGCGTTTTCGCTCATCACTGGACAGCACTTACAGGGGTTCTGTGGTGGTCTGTGAAAGCAAAAAGTGTCACTTACCTGGGGTTTCTAACGGTCCCCTGCAGGACAGGAGAGGATATCTGCAGGGACCGTTACAAACCCCAGGTAAGTGACACTTTTTGTTTTTACAGACCACCATAGAACTCCTGTAATTACTGCAGGGCTTTGACTAGCAGATCTCCACCTGGGCACGATTGGATTTACATTTTTCTGCACCTTGGCCAGCATTCTTGTGGCTTGCTATGCATGTACATGTAAATGTGTGCCAGAGTAAATTGTGCTGTGAATAACTTTTTTCCTAAGTACCTATGGTACTTATCCGTTAGCCGGGCGCATCCAGCAGGTGGCGCTAATTACTATTCCCCCTCCATTCCGCCATGGATAGTAGGGAAAGTTGTAACTCTGGTGGAGTTTTGTCGCCACCTAGAGGATGCGCCCGGCTAACAGATAAGTACCGTAACTATTCCTTACAGGCAGTATTATTAATTGGATGGCACTTAAAGGAGAACTGTAGTGAGGGGTATATGGAGGCTGCCATATTTATTTCCATTTAAGCAATACCAGTTGCCTGACAGCCCTGCTAATCTATTTGGCTGAAGTAGTGGCTGAATCACACCAGAAACAAGCATGCAGCTAATCTTGTCATATCTGTCAAAATTGTCAGAAACACCTGATCTGCTGCATGCTTGTTCAGGGTCTATGGCAGAAAGCATTAGAGGCAGAGGATCAGCAGGATAGCCAGGTAACTGGTATTGCTTAAATGAAAATAAATATGGCAGCCTCCGTACACCTCTCTCTACAGTTCTTTAACTACTGCAGGGCTTTGGACTAGTAGATCTCCACTAGGGATGAGCAATGAGATGCAAATTTTTCTGAAATTATGCGAATTTTTATGCAAATGTATGCAGTTTGAAAACGGACCAATCAATTTAAACCCAGGTTTAAATTGATTGGTCCATTTTCAAGCTGCATATATTTGCATAAGAATTTGCATACATTTGCATCAACTCGGAAACTTTTGCATACCTGTGATCATCCCTAATCTCCACCTCTGCAAGTTAAGATTTATATTTATTCACAACCCTTTCTTCCGCTTTCCCTTCCATGTACATCTCTCCCAGAGTGAGGACCCGTTTCCACTATCGCATAGCCAATACAAGGGGATGGCCCTGTTTCCACTTGTCAGTAATCCTGAGCGGTTTTCTGTGCGGGAGAAATCTGCACGGAAGAGCCGTCAGAATTCGCACCCCGCACACCGCTATGCGAATCGTTGCTAATGTATTTAATAGGGAAATCGCATGCGGTTTTGGCGTGCGTATTTTACCGCGATTTCGAATGCGATTTAGCATAAAAACTAATGTTAAATCAAACAGGCCACTGTTGACATGGTTAAAATCGCATAAATACTAACCTATGCAAAGTCGCATGCGAAATTGCGGTAAAATACGCTTGCAAAATGGCAAGCGGCGATTCCGCACCGCACAAGTGGAAACGGGCCCTGAAATGTGCTGTAAATTACTTTTTTCCTATGTGGACGCCACTGAATTTCTGCAAGGCTTCGGGCTAGTAGATCTCCACCTGGGGGAGGCTGGATTCATATTTTTTCACCCCTAGGTGAACCTGCCTCTCCTGTGGCTTTCATTCCATGTGCTGCAGCCCTCCTCCAATTCCATCTGCAGCCGTCTCCTCCACACAGGTAGCATCCATGTACAGCTGCCCCTCTATTTCTGGGCTGCAGTTCCATTTGTTGCTCCCCATTTTCAGCCTCCCCTTCGCAGAAAACCCTTTTCTATGTCCAGCCACCTGTGTAGCGACCGTCTTAGGCCCGGGCCCTTGTGGCCTTTAACCACCCTGGCGTTCTGATTAAATCGCCAGGGTGGCTGCGGGAGGGTTTTTTTCAAATAAAAAAAAAACTATTTCATGCAGCCAACTGAAAGTTGGCTGCATGAAAGCCCACTAGAGGGCGCTCCGGAGGCGATCTTCCGATCGCCTCCGGCGCCCAGAATAAACAAGGAAGGCCGCAATGAGCGGCCTTCCTTGTTTTGCTTATATCGTCGCCATAGCGACGAGCGGAGTGACGTCATCGACGTCAGCCGACGTCCTGACGTCAGCCGCCTCCGATCCAGCCCTTAGCGCTGGCCGGAACTTTTTGTTCCGGCTGCGCAGGGCTCAGGCGGCTAGGGGGGCCCTCTTTCGCCGCTGCTCGCGGCGAATCGCCGCAGAGCGGCGGCGATCAGGCAGCACACGCGGCTGGCAAAGTGCCGGCTGCGTGTGCTGCTTTTTATTTGATTAAAATCGGCCCAGCAGGGCCTGAGCGGCGACCTCCGGCGGTGTTGGACGAGCTCAGCTCGTCCAGACCGCTCAGGTGGTTAAACACGTCCAGTTCATTGGTGTGCACATTGGTTCGATTAGCTACATTTTCCACTGTCAGAAAATAAACATATAAAAAAAACAAAAAAAACTTTATCCCTTTAAGTGACCTTAAATCAGATACTTTAAAGTGTACCTGTTGGGAAAAAAAAGTTCCTCTATACAGTACTCACCTCGGCAGCGCTGGGTCCCCCGAAAGATCGCTAGTCATCAACTTGAGCTTGCTCATGCACACTAACAAGGGGAAAAAAAGCCAATCCTGGGTCCGCACTACTGGTCATGCGCAAGCCTTCTGGTGCAGTGCTGGGCCACTAAGGCCCAGGACTTGGGCGGCAGGTGGTCAAGGGGCGGTTGGACCTGGAAGAGGGATTGCTGCATATGGAAGAAGAGGCTGCAAATGGAATACAAAGGTTGCAAATAAGGAGCAACACATGGAAATAGCGAGCTGCTGCCCAAGGGACCTGTATAGAAGAGATGGAGGCTGCTGTACATGAAGGTTAGACATGGAAGAGGGGGCTGCACAAGGAATAGGAGGGGGTGCTGCATAAGGGATAGGAGGGGGTGCTGCACATGGAAGGGAGGCTGCAAGAAAGTTGGCCTAAGGGCAGGAAAAGTATAATCATGGCCTTGAGTCTCAGCGCTGGATCTAGCCGGTGGAGGAGGACTGGGGGAAGTCTCTCCAGGATCCAGAGGCTTTCCCAAACCAAGGTAAGTAAGTATCTAACTTATATTGGGGCATGGCAAAGCTTCTAGGTTTGCTTTAAAGGAAAACTTAAGTGTCCCAAAAAAAATGACTTGTACTCACCCGGGGCTCCCCTCAGCCCCCTGCAGCTGAACGGTGCCCTCGCCGTGTCTCTCCGATGCAGCTGGACTCGCCAGCGGCCACTTCCGGTTTGGCCGTCATCGGCCGACAGACTGGGAACGCGGCTGATTAGCCGCGTTCCCGGCCGCAATAGCATTAAAGAAGGCGCTATTGCGGCCGGGAACGCGGCTAATCAGCCGCGTTCCCAGCCTGTCGGCCGGTGACGGCCGAACCGGAAGTGGCCGCCGGCGAGTCCAGCTGCATCGGAGAGACACGGCGAGGGCACCGTTCAGCTGCAGGGGGCTGAGGGGAGCCCCGGGTGAGTACAAGTCATTTTTTTTAGGACACTTAAGTATTCCTTTAATTATAAAAATTGTGTCATCCGTAATTTCTATCGAATTCATGACTGTGCTATTCCACGACCAGCGCGTTTCGTTATTCAGCCTCTGTCATACGGACTCACACAGGACTGAATACATCCTATGATCTTTGACTTGGTGTTCCAGTTTCTGCAGAATGCTCTGACTCTTTCCCATCCAGGCCTTCTTTGTTATGCTACTTTGAAATATAACCCTTATTACCATCGTCTCCACGCACTCAGCAATTCTGACATCTCCATGTCAACGCCTTTTTATTATGATTTTATTTTTTATTTTTTTAAGCGTACCTTCAACGGTATTAATGCTGCCAATTACAGCAGGTTTATTAAAAGCCAGATCTAGGATGCAAAGACAGGGGAGGGATGGCATACATATATCTATATATATATACAGTATATATTATATAAAACTAAGTAGTAACTTGGGATTTTCCGGGCTTGGTGTCAAGACAGTCAGACCCTAGGCTCTTCCATTGTGATGATAATGGATTCCATGTTGTTGGCTGTAAGGTCGTGGGGTCAGCCTAAGCTTCTTAATGGACTGTGAAATAACTTTAACTGCATTAACCTCCCCAGATCACATGGGTGGGCCTGGTGTCCACTCCCGGCCATCTCATTGGCCCGTAGAGACAACAGTATTAGATTATTATATTCTCCATTTAGAAACAGCAGAAGCCCCCAGGCAATTATGCAGTTAAGCGTTCCCATTAAGTGAATAGGACCTTAAAAAAGATCATCATGAATAGCTTTTTACATTAGAAAGATAGGCTTGCAATGTATTATCATAATTTCACCATTCTCTTATATTGAGCCTGGGACATCGGTGGTACCATGTCCACCTCTCGTTCCCCCCTCCCTCTTCCTCCCTTTGGTCTTGTTCCATTTTTTTCCACTCTTTTGATAAAAAAGTACATTGACCTGAGAGAATCAAGAGCTATATAGGAAGACTATAGGGAAAATCAGAAAGGAAATTGGAACGTGTTAGTTATTACTAAACATAGACCTCTCGTGCTTCGCTTAAAGGGGACCTGTTGCGTCACGTAGCGTGACTAGTCTATAAATTGACAACGGTACCAAAGTGCTCGGGCTCTCCAGGTGCACAGATATTGATTGTGAAGATTAGACAAGGTGTGTGTAGTCATCCCGGGGGCCCATTGTGGGGCAACGTTGTTGGCTTGTTGTGTTTTCTTAAGTCTTGAGACTCAAGGACTTCAGAGGGGCCCAAAGGTGATAAAACAATTATAAGGTTATGGTATTTACTAACGGCCATTCCTGGGCAGTGGTCTAAATATGCCACCTAATAGCTGAGATATGAAAGTGCTCAAATGCTATCTCTTTCGTCAAAAATCATGTCCACATCACCAGAAACAGAGGTAGTTAGTAGAGGGCTCTTTGGTTAGTTATGGTTACTCAGACTGTAAGGGGACTGGGCAAAGATTGGGTTCTCTGAGTGTCTTGCAGCCTATAGAACGTCTCTTAAAGTGGAATAGAACTCTGACATACCATTCAATGAAAATGTGTTTACCTACTTTTTTATTACATATACAGTTATCATATTTGCTTTTGTGTACAAGTAATATTGCCTGTTCACAAATTACAAATTCCCAAAGTACCAGTTATCTGCTCTGAAAGCTGCCATTGTACCTTTTTGCATAGCTGCTGTATTTATATATTGAAATCATCTAGTAATCACTCCTCAGCCCTCTGCTCCTAGAGCAGAGAGAGTTCATTTTCAGCACAGCTAGGAATGTAGCAGACAAAGAAATGTAAACAAAAGATAATGTTATCACCACTTTTGTGGCCAGAAGCTTTCTACTGGAGCAAGGAGCTTTTCACTGAAGAACAAAGTGCTGTGTTTCATTTTCAAATGCTGTTCTGCTACAATTTATTTTTTTTGTGGTAGTAAATTTTTTTGCTGTAACTAATCTTTTAGAGCAAAAAAAAAATAAATTGCTGAGTTCCATACCACTTTAAGATGCCCATACATCTAGCGATGTATGGGCAGACTCTCTCTGCTTATACACCCAATATCATATGGGTAGACTCTTTCTGATTACTGATCAGAGAAAGATCTGTTGCCTGACCAAATTGGCCCAGTGACGCCACCTCCACCATCTGCCTGGCCATTCCACAAATGTAAAATGGACCCCCTGTTCCCATGCAGTGTAACTTCCCAACTGTCCTGCTGGCGAGCCTCCTTGCCTCCTCTGCCATCACCCCCGTGTCCACCACTATTGGCACGAGTACCACGTGGAGCGTATGTGACATCCCACACATGTGCCTGGTGCCACAGGGGGGTGTCAGTGGAGGAGGCCAGGATGCACGCCAGTCAGACAGGTGAGAATTGACACTGCCCATAGGCACGGGGGGGGGGGATTTTAAACTTGGGCGGGGGGGCGGTGTCTGTCGCGTACATTGGCCATCGCTATATTGAATGCTGTTACTGCCATGCACCCGATCGACCTCATGCCAAGATTTTTCAGCATGCTCGAATGATACATTCAACTGATTTTGGCCCCAAATTGACGTAAGTGGCTTACTTGTATCTTCTTTTCCAACCTTCTAATTGTTCAGCACCTTTGGGACTCTCTGTACACCAAGATCCACCCATAGGCTCTTCTCACCATCTGAGATTTTTAATAAAATTTTTACATAGAGAACAAGGATAAAGACCATCAGTGTCTCTTGGCCATCCTTGAGCTTATATTTTCTCTTATTGCGAGCAGAGTGGTAACCCCCAGTCAAGGTCCTGTTGATTTTGGCACTGGTAGTTGGTAGGGCACTCCCAGGGCGTGAAGTCTAAGTGAGCATTGGTCTTCACCAGCGCACGCCGCAAGGGATGATGGGCTATCACCCCTAATGGGCGGTGGACAGCTTTGCCGCCTGGTGCCCACCAGGTCACAACCCCTTGGACTGCCCCACCATAAACTAGAAGAGCAGGAGGGGTTACCTTGCCGATAGGGAAGGAAAATAAGTACCGAAGTGAAAGGACTGGCTGAAGAGGACAGACAGGGCTGGACTGACGTGACAGGAAAGACTGATGTGACAGGAAAGACTGATGTGACAGGGTAGGAATGGCGTGGATATTCTCCAATTTTCTCCCACATCCCAAAAACATACAGAAAAGTTAATTGGCTTTTGGCTTCCCCCAAAAAATGGCCCTAGACTACGATACGTACACTACATGATATAGACATAGGACTGCAGTAGGGATTAGATTGGGAGCTCCTCTGAGGGAACCTGTTCAGCGCTAAGGAGGATGTTGGCGCTATATAAATACTAAATAATAATAATATGTGCTGCCGCATAGCTCCTGAGCTAGGCTGGGAGGCTTTCCCTCACAAAGTTTTGTGGACTGAGGTAATAGCAGCCATTTTTAATTATGCCCCTATTTGACCACACCCACTAACTGTCAATATCCACCCAAATTCGTCCATGCCACAATGCATACTTCTCTGCCTTTTGCCACGCTACATACATTCGATAGCTAGCCTAGAAACTGCTAGCCTAAAAACTACCATGGTTACAAATGATCTTTTAATTGATCATTATGAATTGAAAGACATCACACTGTGCACCCAATTTCAATCACTTTATCAATCACAATTTCAGTCCAGATTGATCAAAACCTGACACTCTGCATAATTTTGTCTATCTCTCAAAACAAAGGATCCATCAAAATGTATCACTGTGGCTGATTGCATTCTCGATTGATTTAGCCCCCGAAACCGACTGAAAATAGCTGAGCAGTTTCCCGGGAGGCAAAAGATTTCAGGTAGATCCGATTAAAGAAAACAAATCTGTGAAAAGTCAATTATCGCAATCAATTAACGTATGGCTAGAAATCTGTAGCTAAAATAAGAAATAACTTCATCACTAACTAAAAATATGCTAAACCTAATGCTAAAAATTCTGTGAACAATGCAGTGTGCGCATAATGCAGTGCATTTAAAAAGAGACTCTGAAGTGAGTCTACAAGCATGTTATTACTGTAAAGCACCTTATATAGTGCTAAACCGCCGCTATCCAGCGGCAAAAAGAGGGGTATATATATTATATACAGTATATATATTATATACAGTATACAATATATATATATATTCCAAATCGTGCTCGGTTGTTACAGTTTTCCCTTGAAGTTGCATCACACAATTTTTCTCTTCTTATGAATAGTGCTGGCGTTTATTATCACAGGTCAGTTAAACCTTGCCTCCTCTCAGGCTAAGAACAGGAGCAGTGGAAGCTTAGCGCCATGGGTCCTGCTCCCATTAGTACTCAAGGCTTGATGGATTTTTAATATGTACAGACATTTTTCATAGATTGGATGACAATTATGAAAGGGAGCTGCAGAGGCCTGGAGATAGTCCCGCTCACTCCACGCCGCACAAGGGCAACGTCAAGAACAAGTTTATTATAGGAAAAGTAGGTCTCCGTGAAAAATTATCCAGCGCTTATGGCGTATGGTATGGACAGATGAGATGGACGAAGCACAACAACAACGTGATCTTACACGTGTGCGATTGCATAACTGCCCCTGACTTATAAAACCGAGACGAGAAAAGGCAATAAAAAAAAATTAAACTATTACAAAATATGATAATAGGGGTGTTTATTATAACAACAAGATAAAATAAATAGTAAATATAAGTTAGATCTCATATTTGTCAATATAGAATCTAAAATTTCCACTAATTATTCCATTTAGATATTTGCAGATGAATAATATTGCACAACTTCATTACCAATTTCTAGAAAATAAATGTTTCACGATTTTTTTTAATTCCTAAAGGGAACCCTAGGTGAGAGGGGATCAGTGAATAATGGCGCACAGTGCCTATGCATAGAAATGGCGCCGCATTAAAAAGATACGCTTATCGCTATTTATCGTTAGTACTGCATAATAATGGCGCACAGGGAAAAAAAGAAGAAAAACGGCACACAATAACGTTATTTATCAATAGTGGCACACACTAACGTTATTTATCAATAGTGGCACACACTAACGTTATTTATCAATAATGGCACACACTAACGTTATTTATCAATAGCGCCCTACATAAGCCAAACTGCAGAAGTTATTTAACTGCAAAACGATGAATGGATTTAATGTAGCACTGTCAAGGTTAGGGTTAGGCACCACCAGGGGGGTCTTAGAGTTAGGCACCACCAGGGGGGTGCTTAGGGTTAGGCACCACTGGGGGTGGTTCTTAGGGTTAGGCACCACCAGGGGGGTGATTAGGCACCACCAGGGGGTGGTTAGGGTTAGGCACCACCAGGGGGTGGTTAGGGTTAGGCACCACCAGGGGGGTGGTTAGGGTTAGGCACTACCGGGGGGTTTAGGGGTTAGGGATAGGTACAGAGAGGGTTCTGTGTGTTAACGCTAAATAACAATAAGACTTTAACACTAATTAACAATAAGGCTTTAATGCTAAATAACAATAAGGCTTTAACGTTAAATAGCGATAAGCGGCAAACGGATTAGCGGCAACACTGTGCGCCATTATTCACAGGCGACATTTTCAGATGGATGCAGGTGAGAGGGATATGGAGCAGGGCCGCCACCAGAAATTTTTTGGGCCAAACCTACTTGGCCCCCTCACGGCAAATCAGAATCTTTGAAGGCCGCTTTTCACATGTTCCCATGGCTGGGAGTGTTTGTGTATAATCAGCTCATTAACCACTTCAGCCCATGGGTTGATTTCACCTCATGGAAGAGAGAAATTTTAACATTTCAGTGCTCCTCCCTTTCACTCCCCAATATATTTTTCATTACTTATCACAACAAAATGATCTATACCTTGTTTTATTACTGGGAGGGAGGAGGCGCTCCAAGATGTGACGTGTGGAATGGATAATGTAAGCTGGATAAAGGATACATAAATAGGCTTACCTCTAAAAGAAGGGGGTAGCCCAAAACTGACTGGCTGCTGTCATGTAATTGATGTATAATATTCCAAACAATCCCATGACTTGCTTTACCCAATAAACGCGTGCATGAATAAAAGGGCGCCGGGAAAAAAATGGGCTTGGCTGGATAATGAAATGACGCCGGTGGATAACGAAATCTTATAACGATCAACATCGTTGTCAAACTTGGTTAATGGTAAACACTGTTTTAAAAACAGAAAGGAAATAATAACGAAAAGAAATTAGTGTTAAAAATCGTTACGTAATTCAACAATACAGCTTAACCCAACCCTACTCTCACACAGAACCCTCCCCTGGTGGTGCCTAAAACTAATCACTCCCCTGGTGGCGCCTAACCCTAACCCTAACCATCCCCTGGTTGTGCCTAACCGTAACCAACCCCCCCCCCCCCCGGTGGTGCCCAACCCCAACCACCACCGGGTTTGCCTAACCCTAACCACCCCCGGGGTGGTGTCCAACCCTAACCGCTTCCCCTGCAGAAACTCTTTTAAACAGAGAAATGATAATATGTTTGATAAAATCTGTACATACAAACAAAATAATATGACAAAAAACTACAATGTTGCAAGCTTCTAAAACTATAGCATACTTCAAAAACTTTAATTTTCTAATGTTATTAACAATATTTATTGGGCACCCTTTTTCTGCTTTTTTTGATAATTGCATTAGAGTCTATGGCGGCGGCCTTTTCACCCACCCTAAGCCGCACCCTTTTTTCCTGCTACCCAATAAACAGTTTATAATACACAAGCTTGTTACAGTGAAAGCATAGCCAATCCTGTAAGCAAAGCAGTTCAGAACTGAACTGAAGACATTTATATGAAGAAGGAATGGTCAGAGGCCTCAGTGATAATCCAGAAACATTACGGGGCCGCTCCCAAACTACCCAAATTAACTCTCACAATGATGAAAAGCTAGCCAGAATAACGTCAAATAGCCAAGAATAATATATCATTTTTATAGCTTAATCATAAAAATATCTTAAAAAGATTTAAACACTAAAGATTTCAACATTCCCACGTTCAAAGAAAGAGTTGGGAAAAGGTAACAAAGTCACGTTATAATAAATGTACCATAATCCACCAAATCTACCACACGCTCTTTCTGTTTGAAGGGAATCCTAAGGGTGATTGTACACGATTTAATCAAAATTTTGTATGATTTTCCATTTTTTTTCCGATAAAAACAATCAATTCTACAGAAAAATAAAATGTACATTTATTGTTCTTGGCGTACTATTTATTTCGCCAGGGTGGCTGTGCAGTGTTTTTTTTTTTACATTTTTTTTTTAAATCATGTAGCTAGCCTAGTGCTAGCTACATGATTCCCCCCTCCCTGCTCCTTCCCTCCCACCCTTCCGATCGCCGCCGGCGATCAAGCCCGTCCGGAAATCCCGTTCTGAACGGGATTTCCTTTAGGGCTTCCCCCGTCGCCATGGTGACGATCGTGATGATGTCATCGGGAGTCCCGATCCACCCCTCAGCGCTGCCTGGCACTGATTGGCCAGGCTGCGCACAGGGTCTGCAGGGGGAGCCATCTTTAGCGTCTGGTAGCGGCACATTCGCGGCGAGCGGCGGTGTTCATTAGAAAAGTGCTTGCTGCGTGTTTAAAAAAAAAATTATCAAAATCGGCCGAGCGGAGGCCTGAGCGGCGCCCTCTGGCGGTCATTGACAAGCTGAGCTCGTCAATACCGCCAAGGAGGTTAATGGAAAAGTTGACCGAATTTCCTGCATTTAAGATTCTAATTCTGAATAATCGCATTATTGATAGTCTCTTCAAAGGCGTCAGGGCCAGTTCTAGACTCTTTGCTGCTTGAGGCAAATTTGTGAGGTTGCCGCCAACACCCCCCCCCCACCACCCCAATTTGGAATGATTGCTCAGTACCCGACAATTAGCACCGCACGTTAGAGCCGCAGTGCAACCCCCCCCAAAAAAAACACCCTCACCATAGGTAGGTAGCCAGGTATAGGTGCCCCCTGTATATGAAGCCAAGTATAGGTGCCCCGCTACAGGTAGCCAAGTATAGGTGACCCCAGTATAGCTATCCAGGTATAGGTGCCCCCCCAGTATAGCTAGCCAGGTATAGGTGCCCCGGTATAGTTAGCCAGGTATAGGTTCCCCCAGTATAGATAGCCAGGCATAGGTGCCCCCAGTATAGATAGCCAGGTATAGGTGCCCTTAGTTTAGCTAGCCAGGTATAGGTGCCTGCAGTATAGCTAGCCAGGTATAGGTGCCCCCGGTACAGGTAGTCAAGTATAGGTGACCCCAGTATATCTATCCAGGTATAGGTGCCCCCAGTATAGCTAGCCAGGTATAGATGCCCCCAGTATAGATAGCCAGGCATAGGTGCCCCCAGTATAGATAGCCAGGCATAGGTGCCCCCAGTATAGATAGCCAGGCATAGGTGCCCCCAGTATAGCTAGCCAGGTATAGGTGCTCTTAGTTTAGCTAGCCAGGTATAGGTGCCCCCAGTATAGATAGCCAGGTATAGGTGCCCCCAGTATAGATAGCCAGGCACAGGTGCCCGCAGTATAGATAGCCAGGCATAGGTGCTCTTAGTTTAGCTAGCCAGGCATAGGTGCTCTTAGTTTAGCTAGCCAGGTATAGGTGCCCTCAGTATAGATAGCCAGGTATAGGTGCCCCCAGTATAGATAGCCAGGTATAGGTGCCCCCAGTATAGATAGCCAGGCACAGGTGCCCGCAGTATAGATAGCCAGGCATAGGTGCCACCAGTATAGGTAGCCATTTATAGGTGCCCCCAGTATAGCTAGCCAGGTATAGGTGCCCCCAGTATAGATAGCAAGGCACAGGTGCCCCCGTATTGGTTGCCAGGTATAGGTGTCCTCAGTATAGGTAGCATGGTATAGGTTTCCCCAGCATAGGTAGCCAGGTATAGGTTCCCCCAGTATAGATAAGTGACATCTTGCTTCATGTATAAGCATGCTAGTAGGGACACTGCTATCCTGGGTCTTCACTGCGGGTCACCGCTGATCTGAGGTCTAAAGTACTGCCTCTGCGCCGGACAGTGCAGCGCCACCTAGGCTCGAGGGGATCCAAACTCCAAGGGCCGCGGCTGGAGCAAGTGAAAGAGCAGTGGCCAGGGGGGAGGGAGAAAGGGGACGGGCTGTGTCATGGGCGGCGATACTTTTTTTATAGATACAATTGCAAATATGAAACCAGTGTAAGCTAAATATTTTCAAAATTAATTTCATTACCTCCGAAAATCATTCATTATCACTTCCCCCTTAATCACGACTGGAAAAATGACAGGAGAGGAATAGAAAATAAAATAAATTAAATATTTGTGGTATGTACAAGTTTGGGAAAACTTCGCAGCCTCAGATTGGGCGTATTTGGCTTGTCTCGCCCTTGTTTTACAGCTGAGTATTTCCACGCTGAAGAGGAAAAGCGCAGGGCTCCAGTTATTAATGTGGTAGAAATACAAATATGTCCACCTTTGATAGGAGTCTTCATTAACTCCCACGGCCCAGAAAATTAAGACACGCCTCATCGGCATCTGCCACGGCTGACGACTAATTTCCGCCAGAGTCGCTCGGGCCTTCTACGGGGGCCCATAATGCTGATGGAGCAGATTTGGCGCGGTCAAAGTATAAACAGTGATTAATTTCAGCCGATAAATAATAGTTTGCGGCTTACAGTGCAAGCAGAACAATTACTTTTCCATTTTTCCTGCCAAATGAGCTGATCAGAGAAAACAGGGGGAGTCGGCCGCGTAAATCAGTCTTAATTTCATCTTCCCTATTAAAAGGCTGGCCATTAAGACCCTCTCCGGCTCATTGCACCCCCTGCTTGTTTCACTTTTTCAATTTGCTCAAAAGGGGGGAGTTTGGTTTGTCGTAAAATTTCACTTTGGCCAGCCTCTGATTTGCATCTGAGCCAATAAATAGCAATTAGCATAAACATTTAAACCAAGGGCTGGAACAGAATCTCATTCTTCTGGAAAGCTGTTAAATTGGGAGGGTTCTCTTTGTGTAAAGAGCAGTATAGCAAGACCCAGGGTGCTCTGTAACCCCCGCACCACCCAAAGGTCCCTCTTATGGAGAAAAAAAAAAACCTGTTTTTTTAAATCACTTTCCTCTGTTCTACTTTCTTCTTTAATTGTTCCCCTTTTTTAAGTTTGATGTGCTGATCTGCATGAGTTAATTAATTTACCTACTATTTATACGATGATGAAAGTGGACCTGAACTCTTGCACAGCACAGAAGAAAACAGAGAGAAATCCACCCTGTATGTATTTAGAGACTTTAGCCTGACCAATTCCCTAAGGGCCTGTTTCCACTACACGCAGATTGGATGCAGAATGGATGCAGAAAAACTGACTCTAATGAATGCCTATGGGCCTGTTTCCACTAAATGCAATTTTTCTGATGCAGATTTTCCCATAGGCATTCATTGGAGTCAGTTTTTCTGCATCCATTCTGCATTCAATCTGCATCCATTCTGCGTGCAGTGGAAACAGGCCCTAAGTGTAATTTGATCACTCAGCTGTGTCACCTCAGGAATCTCGGCAGCCTCGTCAGAGCAGCTGATTTGTAAACACAGGATGTTAACCCTATGTCAGCTTCCATGAGAGCAGGAAGTAGATGCACTGCGGATGTATTGTAGGATTTCTTATTATTTGCAACAAAGAAATGTTTTTCTTTAAAGGTTATTATGCTATTGCTTAACTTTTAGAGCATAGAGGAAGTTCTGAGTTCAGGTTTGTTTTAAAGGACAACTGCAGAGAGAGGCTGCCATGTTTATTTCCTTTTAAGCAATACCAGTTGCCTGGCAGCCCTGCTGATCCTCTGCCTCTAATACTATTAGCCATAGCCCCTGAACAAGCATGCAGCAGATCAGGTGTTTCTGACTTTAAAGTCAGATCTGACAAGATTAACTGCCTGCTTGTTTCTGGTGTTATTCAGATACTACTGCAGAGAAATAGACCAGCAGGGCTGCCAGGCAACTGTTATTCATTAAAAGGAAATAAATATGGCAGCCTCCGTATATCTCTTACTTCAATTCCCCTTTAAGGCTGGTTTCACACTTGGGTGTTGCATAGCATTGCGTTACAACGTACATATGATGCAACCACCAAACACAACATCGGAGGTGATACGTGATATAACGCATGCAAAGGAGCAACTGACCAATCTGCAACGTCATTGTGCATAACTCCCAACTGTCAATGGCCCTGAGCCACCAACTTCTTGTGTTCATTGCAAATCCCTTATACTTGATATGTGGCGTAAACACAACTATGATACAAAAGAAGGCCCAGCAGACACTGTTCTTCTTGGGGTAATTAAGAAAATTTGGAATCCCGCAAGAGTTGTGCAGAAGTTTCTGTACCACCACCATTGAATTGATCCTTTGCTCCTTCATCATTGTCTGGCACACAGGGGCAAATACAAGTGACCAGCACAAGCTCTAGAGAGTAATTGATACAGCCGAGTAGTTCACTGGGTCATCCCTGCCACCACTGGATCTCCTCCAAACAACCAGAATGAGGTCCAGGGCCAACAGGACAATGCTTGACCCCTCCCACCTGGAAGACGTTTCTTCGCACTCCTCCCCTCAGGCCGCTGCTATAATACTATCCCCACCAAAATCTCTAGACACAGGAACACCTTCTTCCCCCATGCAGTCCTTCTCCTGAACTCAAGCCCCCTCCCAAATGCAACCTCCTGGACTTAATCCCCAGTATCTCTGGGGTGCTGGCATACCTACTGTATGCCGTTCCCCGTACATGTCCTTATGTAGTCATGTCGTTATTTGCACTGTGTTATTGCAATAGTTAAAGGGGTTCTGTGGGCTATAAAAAACAAAACAAAAAGTGTCACTGTACCTGGGGCGTCTACCGACCCCTTGTAGCTATCAAGTCCCACGCCGTCACTGAAGCCCCCTCCGTTCAACGCCGCGGTGACCTGCTAATTATTCGTCTAACTAAACAAATAGCACTGTGGCCGTACACATCCTCGCTCCTGCACACGTCATCAGAAGCTTACTGTGCAGGCGCAGTACAAGAAAACTTCATACTGCTTCCGAGGACGCGCATGGTCAAGGCCGCGCAGCCACAGTGCTATTCATCTAGTTAGACAAATAATTAGCAGCTCACTGGCGGTGATGAACGGAGGGGGCTTCAGTGACGGCGTGGGACTTAATAACTGCAGGGGGGCGGTAGATGCCCCAGGTAAGTGAAACTTTTTGTTTTTTTTATAGCCCACAGAACCACTTTAATAATCGTGTTATTGCTGTATGTACCACAAATAATTCCAGGTGTGGCACCTGCTGCACTTGGCAAATAAAGATAATTCTCATTTTGATACATGATATCATCACCAAATTTGTTAGGAATGTTAGGAAGAATTGTGGGAAAAAGTAAAAAAAAAAAAATATTTTTTTTAAAAATCATCGATATTAAAATTACGATATGAAAAATGGTTTTGAAATGTAATGTGAAATGTGATGCAACTGTACATAGATGCCCTGCAAAAGCAGTGAGTGTGCTTAGTACTGGGGTAGTACACTGACCAGTTTATTGACCAACAGGAAAACGCAGGCCACATCTCAATGGGTATCCCTGTACAGGGGCAAAACCACTGTATAAGTAAGGATCCCTGGCAAATATCAATACCGTACTATTTACTGCTAGTGATACATTTTGCGTAATCGTAATTCCCCATTGTAATTCGAAATTTCTAGAAAAATCATAATTAATTTTGTTTGTAAACTTAAACAGGAACCATAATTTCACGTCATTTTCACATAATTTCATGCTGACTTTAGCAGTTAATAGCAAAGTCGTTGACTTGTCACCAAAATTGCTATGTATTTTTTCAAAAAGACCTAGTTTTTGAGAAAATTGATTTTTAAAATGCAAAGGAAAAAACTGTATTTAAAGTGGACCTAAACACAGGACACAAGACACAAGGAAAACATAACAGAAAAGCACCCTGTATGTACAGTATTTAACAAGTTTAGCCTGTGTAATTCCCCCTCATTTGTGCCTAATCACAACTTGTAATTTGATCTCAACCTTGTGTCACATGACTGCCTATGGCAGACAAGCAGATAAGCCCATTTGAAAGCACAGGCTGCAAGACGCCTGTGCAGTAGAGTGGAGCCAACTGGGATCGGCTATTTCCGTCTTTTTTTGAGCCGAGAGCCAACAGCACCACCCGCTGGAGGCGGGGAATGTAAATATTGCACAGCCTAACAAATTGTCTGCTGTGCATTGCGAGGGCCAGAGCGAGACCGCCATGGGACGGAGGAGGACCGGGAAGCCGCAATAGGATCCAGAGGCTTCCCCCTCCTGAGGTAAGTACCCCCTAGGGGCACTTTTTTTTAGTACTCTTTAAAACCTTGACATTCCATGCCTAACTTTAACTGCCCCCCAGTGCTAACTTTAAGCCCCCCCCCATAGCCGAAAATGGCGATTTCCAATTCTGATTTTCCGATCTCCGATTTTCTAATTTCTGTTCTTCTAACGATTTCCGTTTTTTCGATTTGTGAGAAGTCTTTTTTGTTGTTGTCATTTTTAGCAATCTCTGATTGGCTTAATACTTCCTCTATTGGGACCAATCAGAGAATGCAGAATTTTACCACAGTAATCAGAATACCACAGACCTTTTTTTTAGGCCAATCACAAGACCCTGGAATACTCGGTAGTATCTGAGTTTCGTGATTGGTCTAAAATTACCGTAGCGATCTGACTTCTGCATTTTCTGATTGGTCCAATGCTTCCAAGTTCTGTGATTGGATTAAAATGACCGAATTGTGGAAATAAATTGGATTTTCACGGAAATCCGATTTCCGTTTCCAGATTTCCGAGTGTGGAAATTTAAATTCCCGCAGAATCAGAATGAGCATCCCTACCCATTAGTAAGGATGCTCATTTGGATTCTACGGCATTTAAATTTCCGCATTTCTGATCGGAAATCACAAAACTGATTTTTCATTTTTCCGTTTTCAGTTTTACCGATTTCCATTTTTCCGATTTCCGTTTTTCCTTTTTTTGTTAATTTTTTGCATTCTCAGATGCAAAAAATGACTAAGGCTGGGTGCACACATAACAGAGTGTGAAAGGTCGCGTTTTCTGACATGTGCAATTTTTTTTGTGTGCGTTTTGAGTGCGTTTGCATTTTTCCGCATGTGCTTTTTTTTTAGCATTTTGCGTGTGTTTTTACGCATTTGCGGTTCGCATATACAAAAAGCATATGCATTTTGTATGCATTTTCCATGCGTTTTTCCATTGCGTTTTATGCAAATCACTAGGAAGACAACAGGAAGCGGAAATACATCACAAAACAATTTTTTGGGGAAAACGCATATAAAAACGCATGAAAAATGCATACAAAATTAAAATCATTGTGTTCGCATTGACTTTTTACTATGTGCGTTTTTGATACGTTTTTGAAATCCATGCAACAAATGCAGCGTTTTTGAAAAAGCAAGCATACAAAACGCACATGCATTTTTTATATGCGTTTTTTCATGCGGCCCATAGACTTCCATTAGCGGCAATAATCCTCCAAAATCGGGAAAAGCGGAAAATCAGAAATTCGCACAAAAATAAAAATCAAAAATCTGAATTTCCATTGAATTGAAAATGGGCATCTCTGACCCTCCCTGACCATTAGCATGAAAGAAATGATCCAGCGCAGCAGCACTTCTAGGAAAGCCACACGACTAACGCCTCTGTTTCTACAGATTCTCTATTCCCATTAAACCAAAACATGTAGAAAGTAGTGTGAGGAGAGAGATGAGTATCACTGCATCACTTGCATGCCAATTTATGTCCTACATACCTTCCAAACATTACACAGGGGCCGTCGCCAGCCCTGCGGTGCCAATTTTCATAAGGCGATTTATACCTACCTCGTGGCCACTTAAGCCTCCTCTGTGTATAGGAGCTGAAAGCGTTCCAGCAATAAAGCGGGAAATAACGGCCTATGTGGCCTGCTTCTTTTACATGTGCAAATTCATTGTGCATTATGCAAGCCTTTTTTTAAAGCATAATTGCTCATATGTTGCATTGTAAATACTTCCTCCTGCTGTTTAAAAGTCTGCTCAAATGAAGAGGGGGTATTAAAAAGACACTAAGCTGGTTTGGAATCAATTGTAGCCTTTTTTTATGTTTATAAGCATGCAAAAATGATGGTTTATGTTTTTCTAAGTATTTATCATTTTACAAGTATTTATCATAAAATCTTTTTTTCCCCAAAAAAGTTTTAGGCCCCTTTCACACTAGCAGGATAAACCTGTGTTGCATAACCCTATTTTGCATGCAAGAGCAATAGAAGTCTATGGAGATTTTCACACTTCTAGCGGACCCTTGCGGTGCACCAGTAGTATCCAAGCCGACACAAGGGAAACAGAATGTTACTGCAAGCACTGCGCTTAAAGGGGAACTGAAGTAAGAGGTATATGGAGGCTGCCATATTTATTTTCTTTTCATCAATACCAGTTGCCTGGCAGCCCTGCTGGTCTATTTCTCTGCAGTAGTATCTGAATAACACCAGAAACAAACATGCAGCTAGTCTTGTCAGATCTGACTTTAAAGTCTGAAACACCTGATCTGCTGCATGCTTGTTCAGGGGCTATGGATAATAGTATTAGAGACAGAGGATCAGCAGGGCTGCCATGCAACTGGTATTGCTTGAAAAGGAAATAAACATGGCAGCCTCCATATACCTCTCTCTTCAGTTCCCCTTTAAAGAGACTCTGAAGTGGATAAAAAATGTTATTATTATAATTGGTAGTTAGCTTCAGGAGTATGAAGAGAGTTAAACCGCCGCATCCCCATGGCAAAAGGAGGGGTTTATACCCCCAAATCCCAGGGCAAACATCCATGACTTTCAAAGTCATGGATTTTGCTGCGTGGAGAGGCAGAGCTTAGTGCTGTAGCTCTGCCTCTAATGAAGTCAATCTCTGTGCGGATCGCCGCCTCTCCCCTCCCCTCTCAGTGAATGAAGAATGAGAGGGGAAAGGAGAGGCAGCGATCAGCAGCGATTGATTTCAGTAGAGGCAGAGCTACAGCAGAAAGCTCTGCCTCTTACAGGAAGCGCTCCCCGGATTTTCCCTTGGGGATTTGGGGGGTCCAAAGCCCTCGTTTTGTCACGGGGATGCGTCGGTTTACCTCTCCTCATACTACTGAAGCTAACTACCAGGTAAAAATAACAATTTTTATTCACTTCAGTCTCTCTTTATCTATCTTAACGGTATGCCCGACACTGTGTCGCGCATACCACTTGCTGGCCTCAGGAGTCCCCCATGCATAATTAATGTGATCCCATGACTGTAAAACCTTCAGCTAGCACTAGGCTAGCTAGTACAAATGTCCAGCTCTCCCCGATTGCCTGCGATCCCCTCGTTAATACATTACCCAGCCTGGATCCAGCAATCGCGCAGGCTCCCGCACAGATTTGTTCTCTCTATGGGGAGGATCGGGTTTGCGCATGACGTCATGACGTAGGCGACTGCACCGATCACTGGATCCAGGCTGGGTAATGTATAAACGGGGGATCGGGGGTGCAGGACACTTGTACTAGGTAGCCTAGTGCTAGCTAAAGGTTTTACAGGCATGGGATCACATTAATTATGCATGGGGACACAAAACCCCCTGGGCGGCGTAATGCTCAGGAGGTTAAAGTAAATAAGACAAAATAAAAAAACAAATACTTACCTAAGGAAGGCTCTGGGTCCTTTAGAGCCTTCACGTTCGTCTCCTCATTTCCCCCAGCAGGCTCCTCCATTCAAATCTCCCACCATTGGAGGCTTTAGAAATCTTTGGGAGCTCCCGAGCGCTCGCAGTACAGAGCCGCCCGTCTTTGGGAGCCTGGGTGCTCCCGAAGACTTCCAAAGCCCAGGAAAGATGGGACGAGGAGAGAAACGGGATGACTCTATAGGACGCAGAGCCTTGCCCTCTCCATAGGCAAGTATCTGTTGTTGTTTTCTTCAGGGACGGATCTGGAAAGGGGGTGCAGGCCGGTCTCTTGCCCCAGGCGCAGTTTGTTGAGTTCTTAAAAAAGCGGCAAAATGAATGGCAGTTTAGGCGCCAAAACCTGACCTTGCTCCAGGCGCAACTTGGTCTAGATCCATCCCTGGTTTTCTTTTATTTTGCCTTCAGACTCCCTTCAACTCCATGCAGATAGTGCCCTGGCAGTGATTCGAACTGGGGACGCATATTCGTTGCAAGGCAAGAGTGCTATCCACTACGCCATTGCAGATAAAGCAGACATAGCAGTACGTCTTTCTTTGCAGGACTCGTAATGACTGTAAGCAGAGGTGAAATTATTTTCCTCAATCACAATCAGAATAATCTGAGTAGATTTTACTCGCCAAGTACTGGGACAATGATGCTAATGTGGGAACATGTGACATATGTACAATTACAGTTTAACGTTCACAGTGAGTAGGATGCTGAGTGCAGTATACGGAGGGAATTGTTGCAAGTGTGTGTGTGAGTGTGTGTGTGGTGGTGGTGGTGGTGGTGGTGGTGGTGGTGGGGGGGGGGGGGTTGGGGAGAGTTGAGGGCCAGGACAGTTTGGGGAGAAAGAGTTACTGTGCTTGAAAGTTCTGGTGGGCGGTGACCCGATGGAAGTAAGTTTGAGGAAGCGGTTGCCGGCCTCCGGGGTGGGAGGGGCCTGTTGCAATCTTGATAGCTCTGGATTGCAAGTCTGGAGAAGTACAAGAGGTCTAGAGATGGGAGGGGTGACTCGATGATCTTTTCAGTGTTTTTTATGACTCTTCACTGTGACTCTCTGCAGCTTGAGCTTGTCTCTGGTGGAGGCACTTGCGTACCACACAATGATGAAGTTGATGATATCGCATGTCATTTCACATCTACACTCAATGTAATCTCACAACACTGCTGCATCTTCTTGAACAGTAGGAACTTGTTATTTTTACACAGATGACATTACTCTAGGACAAAAGAAAGTAGGAACACTATGTGGGCATTGAACACATTTTATTTTTACCAAATGTCATGGAAGACTGGGCCCTAGATGTATCAGGTGGTGAACTTAGATGTTGAGTTGGTCTTCTAATAAAAACAACAATGGGGTTCCTTCAGGTTCAGAGCATGCAGCTCCAATTACTACCTCCTTGCTAATCTCCTGCCATCAGCTTTTTTTTTACGGAAAAAAAAACATAAAGGGCCCAACAGGCTAATACGACATCAATTTCGCAGCTTTCCTTGTTATGAAATTGTCTTTTGGATATTAATCATCCGCTAAAGAAACTGACACGACACAAACGCTGATGCTGACCCAACAAAGCATGCACTAAGGACGGCAGCACCCAAAAAAAAGAGGGGCCGCTGGAGGGGGGGGGGGGGGGGGGAGAGAAAGCGAGGGAGCGCAAAGCTTTATTAACACCAGAGGCCTATTACAGTGCTCTGTGTTCACCTTCAGTGGAGCAATAAATGAAGAGAGGAGAGGGGGATGAGACTCCTACTGTCTCTGTCTTGGTAATGCACAGGCAAGCTGTACTCATGTTGTAACGCTTGTAAGAAACAGATGTTCCAGCCCTGACAAATCTCCTTTCTTGATTTATTATTCATTTGCTCAAATCACAATGGAAAGTCTTTGGGCCATTAATTAAATTCCAAGCAAAATAAAATTTGCTGCAGAACTCATTACCGCTAAATGACTTTGACACTTTATCAGATTTGAAGGTAAAGTAGGCGACTTTAGGAAGCAAAGAAGGGAGCGGGGAGCCCCAGCCAAATCTGCAGCCGCTGCAAGATGACAGCGCGGAGCCATGAAATTTTTATAGGGGCAAAAAGTTCCGCTTAAAAAAAAAAGTGAAAAAAAATCATCCTACTGTCCTGTAAAACAGACATACAAATCAATTCATTTTTTTTTCTCATCAATTTAAAATGAAGATCCGCGCATCTAAAAAAAAATTAACTGCACTCACCTGGGGCTTCTTCCAGCTCCTGGCAGTCGATCGGTACCCTCGGTGAAGCTCCTCTCCCTCTGGGCGTCCAGCGCTGAAGAAGCCGACCTCGCCAGGTCGGCTTCCGGGTCGGCGTCATGTGCGTTCCATGACCCGGGTCACGTGATGTACGTGACGTCATCGGGTCTCTACTGCGCAGGCGCAATAGTTCTGCGCCTGCGCAGTAGAGACCCGATGACGTCTCTACACCACGTGACCCCCCGCCGCGGAGCGCACGGAAGCCGACCTGGAAGCCAACCTGGCGAGGTCGGCTTCTTTACCGCTGGACGCCCGGAGGGAGAGGAGCTTCGCCGAGGGTACCGATCGACTGCCAGGAGCTGGAAGAAGCCCCAGGTGAGTGCAGTTTATTTTTTTTTTAGTTCCGCGAACCTTCCCTTTAAATAGACTCTGTAACAAAATTTTCAGCCTTAGTTCTTCTATTCTATAAGTTCCTTTGCCTGGTCTAATATGCTCTGGCTTACTGCAGCCTTTCCTAATTGCACAGTGGCTGTGTTATCTCTGGTATATGATCTAATCTGTTTTCTTCTGTCGGCTCTGTCAGCTAAGGCTGGAATGTGTGGAATGTGCAGGGTTGCTTGTGATTGGATAGAAGCTATACACACCCCCTCCAGGCCCCCTGCAGGCTCTGTATGACTCACACACTCCGCTTATGTGAGCCTATCACAAGCTGGTTAGTTTGTAAACACTGCCTAAAACTGTTAATTACAAGCCAGGATTGCAGCAGAGTGGCAAAAACAGCACAGAGGGGCCCAGAAGAACATAATGAATAGAATGGTATGCTTTTTGCTGTAAAAAATTTAGAGTACAGATTCTCTTTAAAGCCCAGTTTTAAAATAAAACCGTCCAGTAGCTTAGTAATCAGAATGTGGCGTTACCTATTTGAGTGAGAATCCTGACTTGCGGTTTGATCACATGACCAGAAATAGGGAGTTCAGTGAATCAGCTTTCAGGCTTTGTTGGTGTGGCTGCTGCTATCGCCTGGATTACATCACTTCCTCTGTGCAGACTGCAAAGGAGGAAGTCACAGGCTGAATCCGTCTGAGAAGAATGCAGCCTGTAGCACGGACAGTCTGTTGCACAAGAAGTGGATGGTGGCTGGGCTCCTGTGCAGGCAATTTAGAGGCGTATCATTGTTACAAAAAGTCAAATTAGTGTTCCCTGTGTACAAAGACTGAACGGGAGTCTCTACAGACATGCCCAGAGATTGATTAGGATGTAATCTGGCACTAGGCAAGGTAGTAGATTTGGGGCCCCTGCCCCTTGTGGTCTTTTTGGTAAATTGAAGTGGAGAGAGGTCAGAGAAGGAGGCCGGTGGGCCCCTTGACACCTACTAGGACCCAAGCACCTGCTTAAGTTGCCTGGTGGATGATCCTGATCTAGACACGCCCACAGACAGTATATCAGGCCTTGCTTTATTGTGGGAAATTAAATGTTGTTATTAGATTTAAAAACAGTATAAAGTTTCCATAAATATAGTTTGACATTTCAAAAGTATTTTTGCACTTCAGTGTTATTAAAGCAGAACTCAGTAAACAAACACTCCGCAGATCTGCACCTGACAGGACTAAAGATGTCACCACCAGTGATACAATTTCTTAATGTAAATCAGGGAGAAGAAAACATTTTACAAAGGGCAAACACTGACTAAATCATTTAGAAATTAAAAAAGGGGGTTGCAGGTTACTGTAGTTATACCCCCACCAATTTACTAACCTTCCATTGACCCTCTCTTAATTGGCTAGTGATCTCTAGAGAAGATCAAAGAGGTAACAATGTTTAGTTTATGCAAATTGTATGTTAATTGAATAGATGGGGGAGGGATTACTCAGTGCTTCTGCCTTGGATGCTGGAGGTCCTTGTCTAGTCCCTGCATACTAAAGACTGACAGTTATGATAGGTTATTCTTCTATATCCACATCTGTCCCACAGCAACCTCCAGCTGTCTGTTTACCTCTCTTTCTCCACCAGTCAGCTTAAAGAGAAACTCCGACCAAAAATTGAACTTTATCATAATCAGTAGCTGATACCCCCTTTTACATGAGAAATCTATTCCTTGTCACAAACAGACCATCAGGGGGCGCAGTATGACTGATATTGTGGTGAAACCCCTCCCACAAGTAACTCTGAGGACCATGGTACTCCTGTCAGTTTCCTGTCTGTGAACCTTGCTGCATTATGGGAAATAGCTTTTTACAGCTGTTTCCAACTGCCAAAAAAACATGCAGCAGCTACATCACCTGCCAACAGTAAACATGTCACCATGTAATAAATGTCAGAATGTAAATCAGGGATTTAAAAGATTTTACAATGGGCAAACACCGACTAAATCATTTATACATAATTATTGTAAAAATGAAGCACTTTTTTATTACATTATTTTCACTGGAGTTCCTCTTTAAAGCCACACCTCCCTGCTAGAACTAAGAGCTATAATAGGCTATGAGTCAACAGGGAGGCGTGTTCCTGGGTGATATAAGGGGAGAAAATCTGTGCTCCGCCTCCTCCTATGCTGTGATAGCCATTCTACCCAGGCAGGAGTTCTGCAAAATCCCACATAGGCTGTGGCTTAGACAATGTTGTATTTGGGGAGTTAGTGGTAGACAATGAAGCAATAAAATGGACCTGAACCTGAACTCTTGCACAGGACACAAGGAAAACAAAGAGAAATACACTCTGTGTGTTTTTTTTGGAGAGAAGAGCCTATCTGGTTCCTCTTCATCTTCAAGTAATCCCAAGTATAACTTGATCTCTCAGCTGTGTCAGCATAGAAATGTAGCAGTTCTCTGCAGACACCGTTTATATGGAAATACAGGATGCTAACCCTTTATCTGCTCTTCTTCCATGAAAGCAAGAAGTAGATACACTGCACTTTAACTGTAAGCTGTAACAAAGGATTGTATTTCTGTAACCACTTAAAGGATACCCGAAGTGACATGTGACATGATGAGATAGTGATGTGTATGTACAGTGCCAAGCACACAAATAACTATGCTGGGTTCCTTTTTTTCTTTCTCTGCCTGAAATAGATAAATATCAGGTATGTAAGTGGCTGGCTCAGTCCTGACTCGGACAGGAAGTGACTATAGTGTGACCCTCACTGATAAGAAATTCCAACTATAAAGCACTTTCCTAGCAGAAAATGGCTTCTGAGAGCAGGAAAGAGATAAAAAGGATCAATAGTTCATGGTTTTTAGCTGTGGCATACTTCAATGAGTCTTTGAGCAAAAACAATAAAACAGTTAAAACTTAAAAAGTAGATTTAAAAAGTAACTGTCAGGCTGCAAAAGCTAATTTAAACCTCTATTCTCCTGTGTTAAACAGTTTAGAAGCAAGCCAAAAAGGCAATACTGAAGTTAAACATCTCTCTTACTTTTGATGTGTGCTGACAGCAAGGCTCTGTATTCCCAAGCTCTTAAAAGGACGAGAGGCCGCATAACATACAGCAAAGCATTCTGGGGCCCTCCCCTCGGCTGCTAGTGAGAAGTTACAGGGTCAAGTTACAACAGCATGTAACTCAGTCCAGTGCACAGCACTGATAAATCTCCGGGCAGAGTACACTGCAGGAGTCCGCTATTGTTCCTAGCCACATGGCTAATTAATATTCACTGCACAGTAGTGTTATTCAGTATGAGCTTTTCTGTGAGTGGAATCATCAGGAAGCAGGGAGGACATGACGACACATTTGGCTTCATAGGAGACAGACAAACATGGAACCTGCCATGAGCTGTCAGGAGCATCATTCTCTGCAAATACTATATAAAAATTCTGTGAAATCCAAACGTGGACAGTGAAATGCATATATAATGTAAGTACAGCCAATATTTAGCTACTGATATATGTGTTTATTTTCTCTGAGACCTTATACCTAACAGCTCCTCTTTAAACATAAAATAAAACTGTAAAATATCTTAAAAAGTCATTTTAGGAGAAGGAAGATAGATACAATCATTTATTTCATTAGTTTGTTTTCGCTTCGGGTGTCCTTTAAGGACCGCAGTGTTAAAACCCCCTTAGAGACCAGGCCATTTTTTAATAATTAGGCCACTGCAGCTTTAAGGCCTCGCTGCAGGGCCACGCACATATCAGCACACAAGCGATTTCCCCCACTTTTCTGCCCACCACCACTAACAGAGCTTTCTGTTGGTGGGCTATGACCGCTCCCAGGACATTTTTTTTTTTTTTACAAAAATGTATTTCTTTTTCTTAATAATAAATAAAGCTATTTTTTTTCTTTTTATTACTCCCTCCCTACCCCCGCCAGCTAATCAGCCTGATCGGCTGTCATAGGCATCATGACAGTGGATCGCTTCTCTGCCGCCCAGGGCTGTCCCCAGTACAGCGCTGCCGTAGATCGCAGCGCTGGACACAGTAAATGGACGGCCGGTTTTGCCATCTGACAGTCTCCTAGCGGCGATCCTCGCCCCAGGACTTGACTCCAATTGGCGTTAGGTGGTCCTGGGGCTGCCACTGCGCACACGCCCGTTGGCGTGAAGCGGGTGTTAAGAAGTTAAAGGTAATTATATGCTGCTGATTATGTTTTAGAGCAGAGAGGAAGTTCTGAGTTCAGGTACTCTTTAACTTGAAACAGGGCCCTAGAGAAAATAGCAAATTTGGCTCCACCTGCTGGCCATCTGGCTTTTTTTGATGAATTAAAATAGGCAGTGGGGATCAGAAAAGGCACTAGCTAGGCCCTTGGATACCCAATAGGCCATAGGTACCTGCCTGAGTTGCCTTGTGGATGATCCGGCTCTGGTAGTCGATACGAGAGGGATGCTACTGCACACGAAACAGTAAGCTGCAAATGGAATAGAAGTTCAGTTCATGCATGGAGGAGGGGGCTACAGCAGGGTGGGATTTCACATGTGATAATGGGGCTGCCTATGAAATGGGGACTGCCCATGGAAATAGCAGCTGATGTAGACAGGAGAGGGGGTGACAGAACATGGGGGCTTGCACCAGGGGCGTAACTCTAAACTATGGGGTCCCATAGCAAAACATTGGTTGGGCCCCCACACAAAAAATGAGACCGGTTCATACCTCCCAACTTTTTGAGATGAAAAAGAGGGACACTTAAGCCACTCCCCTGCCACACCCCTAGTCACGCATACCATAACGATTTCATAAGAAAAATATTTTTTTTTTTTATAATTCAAACCACACTGGTCCTTTTTATCCTCGTTCATTTTTCTTCATATTAACATTTTAAAATGAGTTTGAAAAGTTTCAGTGGACAGCACTCTTGTATAGAAAACAAGTGATGTGCCACGGTCAGTGAGGCAGGCAGCATTCCTGGCTCATATCGTCATCTGTAGAAATCCCAGCACATAAGAGTACCATTAGGAATCAGTGCACTGAACTGTCTGTCCCCTATCATTTTATACAAGCAGGTCACACTGTTAGCCAATGAAGATTTCAAATATTGGAGCATGTTCCCCCTCTAAGAAGGGGTGGCAATGGACTCAGAAAGTTATTATACAGGGAGGCCGTTTGGATCAAAAAGTTTGACATGTTAGAACCACGGGGAATTAATAGAGAGTCCTCGCAGCAAGCGAGGTTCCCCATCTGGTCTACTCCTCTTGGGGGCGTTTCCAGAGTGATGTCACAGTACCTCGCCGCTGATTGGTCGGTGTCTTACACTGTAGGTGGGCGCGGCTCCCCGTCCCAAGTATGTGTTATGTGGGCGTATCTAGGTCTGCACACATTAGCATATTAGTATCCAAGTTCCCCATCAGGTCCGCCTGATAGTGCGGAAAGGGGATTGGTCGCCAAAGGCAAAATGCGGTGTGATTGGTTTAGACTCCATTGTCACTGTTCTGACACTGACATACGCTTGAAAAAGGAGGAGTTACCTCCGAAGCGTTGCTACCTTTTTGTCAATGTGTCTTTTTAATAAATAAAAGAGTATCATTTCTACAGATGATGCCGGTCTTCAATTTCTTCATTTTAAAATTAGTAATATATCAATTTAACGGAAGGGAATAAAGTTTAGTCAATCAAACAAACACATTTTTTAGTAGATATATATATATATATATATATATATATACAGTGGAGGAAATAATTATTTGACCCCTCACTGATTTTGTAGGTTTGTCCAATGACAAAGAAATGAAAAGTCTCAGAACAGTATCATTTCAATGGTAGGTTTATTTTAACAGTGGCAGATAGCACATCAAAAGCAAAATCGAAAAAATAACCTTAAATAAAACATAGCAACTGATTTGCATTTCATTGAGTGAAATAAGTTTTTGAACCCTCTAACAATAAAAGACTTAATACTTAGTGGAAAAACCCTTGTTTGCAAGCACAGAGGTCAAATGTTTCTTGTAATTGATGACCAAGTTTGCACACATTTTAGGAGGAATGTTGGTCCACTCCTCTTTGCAGATCATCTCTAAATCCCTAAGGTTTCGAGGCTGTCTCTGTGCAACTTTGAGCTTGAGCTCCCTCCATAGGTTTTCTATTGGATTAAGGTCCGGAGACTGACTAGGCCACTCCATGACCTTAATGTGCTTCTTCTTGAGCCACTCCTTTGTTGCCTTTGCTGTATGTTTTGGGTCATTGTCGTGCTGGAACACCCATCCACGACCCATTTTCAGTTTCCTGGCAGAGGGAAGGAGGTTGTTGTTCAGGATTTCACGATACATGGCTCCGTCCATTTTCCCGTTAATGCAATTAAGTTGTCCTGTGCCCTTAGCAGAAAAACACCACCAAAGCAAAATGTTTCCACCCCCATGCTTGACGGTGGGGACGGTGTTTTGGGGGTCATAGGCAGCATTTTTCTTCCTCCAAACACAGCGAGTTGAGTTAATGCCAAAGAGCTCTATTTTGGTCTCATCAGACCACAGCACCTTCTCCCAGTCACTCACAGGATCATTCAGGTGTTCACTGGCAAACTTCAGACGGGCCTGCACATGTGCCTTCTTGAGCAGGGGGACCTTGCGAGCCCTGCAGGATTTTAATCCATTGCGGTGTAATGTGTTTCCAATGGTTTTCTTGGTGACTGTGGTCCCTGCTAATTTGAGGTCATTCACTAACTCCTCCCGTGTAGTTCTAGGATGCTTTTTCACCTTTCTCAGAACCATTGACACCCCACGAGGTGAGATCTTGCGTGGAGCCCCAGAGCGAGGTCGATTGATGGTCATTTTGTGCTCCTTCCATTTTCGAAACAATCGCACCAACAGTTGTCACCTTCTCTCCCAGCTTCTTGCTAATGGTTTTGTAGCCCATTCCAGCCTTGTGCAGGTCCACAATTTTGTCTCTGACATCCTTGGACAGCTCTTTGGTCTTTCCCATGTTGGAGAGTTTGGAGTCTGCTTGATTGATTGATTCTGTGGACAGGTGTCTTTTATACAGGTGACTAGTTAAGACAGGTGTCTTTAATGAGGGTGACTAATTGAGTAGAAGTGTCTAACCACTCTGTGGGAGCCAGAACTCTTAATGGTTGGTAGGGGTTCAAAAACTTATTTCACTCAATGAAATGCAAATCAGTTGCTATCTTTTATTTAAGGTTATTTTTTCGATTTTCCTTTTGATGTGCTATCTGCCACTGATAAAATAAACCTACCATTGAAATGATACTGTTCTGAGACGTTTCATTTCTTTGTCATTGGACAAACTTACAAAATCAGTGAGGGGTCAAATAATTATTTCCTCCACTGTATATATACACACAAAGAAAGAGGAACAAAGTTTTCGGCAGCCAGAGGTGCCCCCCAGAATTAGGTACCCCTAGTATATGTAGCAAGAAGTGCTCCCCACTAAAGGTAGCCAAAGGTACCCCCAGTATTAGGTAGCTTTCCAGTATGGATAGCCAGAGGGGCCTATAGTAATAAATAGCCCTCCAGTATTAGGAATAGGGAGCCCCCCAGTATGAGTAGTCAGAGGGTCTTCCAGTAAAAGTCCCCCGATATAAGTAGTCAGAAGGGCCTCCAGTATTGGGTAGCCCCAGTATAGATAACTTCTCCCCTTTGCCCTGCTTGCATTACTTGGCCCCACTTCAAATCCAATATATGATGATCTCAGCGTTCAGACGTCCGATTGATGAATCGCCCCAGCGCTGACTTTTATTAGTCTAGATGTTAGCGTCAATTGAGGGTTTTCAATAGTCTTCAATATCGTTTAATCTCCCCTTTTCTGTTTACGTCTGCTGCAATCTCCGATCGTTTTTTTCCTTCACTTTCTCCTATTTTTCTTTCTTCTCTTCCTTAGCTGAGGAATTACTCTTCGGATTCATCAATTAACGTGCCACGCGTCTGTAATTAAACGCGGACAATGCAATTTCCTCCACTCCTGCCGCCACTTATCTCGATGCGCCATTGTCACCTGTCATTCCGATGTGTTTAGAAATGGATTCTAAATTGAAAGTAATTGACAAAAGCCCTGAAAGGGAAGAGAGAGCAAAAAAAAAAAATCTATAACGAAAGTGAGTGGCAGTGACGTCCCGTTCCTCGGATCGACTAAACACTTTAAAAAAAAATCAGACGGAGATGTCCCACAGCGCCGGGAATACTGCGTCCCTAATGGCAATTAGAGATGGGGCGGTTGGGGAGGCAGGGGTTAAAATATTCTGTTTATTGGGCTTAAGTGATTCTCTCCAGTCCCCCGAGCTCAAATTACCCTTATGTGGAAAGGCAATTATGCAATTAATAACTAAGAAAATCTTTTTTTTGTGGGTATTTGTATTTGGTCCTTCCGCAGGTCGATGTAACCGTGTAGGGCCCAGGGGAGCACAGGCAAAGTGGGGCCTCCTGTATGTATGTCAGATGTATATTTGGAAATTCTCGCATATGCAGATCACTTAGCGCGGACTGCAATTACAGAACCTAAAACCGGAAGGGACTGTGCTAAGCAATAATCATGTTTGGAACAGCCTTTTAACATAACTCCATTATAGTTTAAAAAAAAAAAAAAAGCGCGAGAGAGAAAACATCTTTGGTGAAGATGACATTATATAGCATCAGCATTCCTCTGACTGTCGGGAACGTAGGCAAAATTTTACATTTTAGGACCTTGCATGGCCACACCCCCCAAAGGACAACTGATCCGAGAGGTATATGGAGGTTGACCTATTTATTTATTTTTTTAAATAATGCAGATTTCCTGGCTGTCCTGCTGATCCTCTGCCACGAACAGGGGCAGTGCTGAGGGGGAGGGTTTTTTCCAGTTCTATAGCACCCCCTAGCTGCCCAATAGCATCCCCAGAGTACCTCCATTGAGTGGGGCAGTAAGCACATGGAGGAGAGAGGAGACAGCACATGGAGGCAGGGTTGAGCCGAGGCAGAGGCAAGAGAGGCTCCAGCCTCAGGGCGCATTGTAGGAGTCAGCTATAATTCCCCTATTGTGTTTGAAGCAGAGAGAAATAAGAGAAGGGCATACATGGCAGTGACTGCAAGCCACATAACTAGAGATTAAGGTGCTGGGGGGAAGGGGGGGGGGGGGTTGGGGGCCCTGGGGCGCCTTAGCCTAATAGCAGTCAGTGTGTGATGGCTGGGATGGGAGGAATGGAGGGGCACACTTTGGTGTCTCAGCCTTAAGTGCTGGAGGACCTTGTCCCGCCCCTGCATGGAGGAGAGAGGTGCAGCTTCTTTGGGCAGCAGATCCCCTCTTCCATGTGTTGCCCCCCATTTTACAGCCTCCCTTCTCCATTGGCAACCTCTTCTTCCACATGCAGCAACCCATCTTCCCAGCTCAGCTATCCTGTTAGGCCTCAGCTGCCCTAGGCCTGTGTTTTTGTACGCGCGACCCTGCTTGTAGTCTGTGTGTTTCAGTAAGATTTGTCATCAGCGTGACATGTTTTGGGAGGTATGCCCACCCTCCGAAACTCTTTTTAATTAATCCATGCACCTCCTGTTCATTCCTACTAAAGTAACAGGTCCTCTTTGCGTAAAAACTTTTGCGTCTGTGAGTCCTCTCCTCTCAGCACACAGGCTGTTCTTTCTTCCTGACACGGAAGAAGACAAAATGAAAACTGAGTGAGGGTAGAAGCAGCGACAGAGGGACTCAGACAGTCGCTCGCGGTCGGCTGACAGGGAAAAGGAGGTGACTCGCTGTGCTATGTGAGCGGACAAGATGTCAGACGGGCCCAGACTCTCCTCATCTGAGAACACTTCCCCTCTGTGGCAGTTCACTTCCCTCAGACGCGATGATAAGAGACAGGCCAAGACTGTTCTCTTTTTGAGACGTGTCACATGGAGTAGCCGAGCAGCCGACGCGGTGGAGAATCATGTTTTCTGATCCCTCCTGTCACTTGCCATTAGATTTGGGTGCTATTATCTGACTCTCTCAAGGCTGGTGCGGCATGTGATCAGCACAGCCACAGGTGAAATGTTAAACTGCAGACACTCCGCGAGAAGAGACTGGACTTCTCCTCTCCTGCCTGGTACGGGCATTTCCCTCTGTTTATTTGATATGTCCCAGAATAATGGGGTACTTAGAGGCCTTCACAAATGTTCACGTCAAGCTGACGCTCAGGAACAAAACATTTTTTACAGCAGCACGGAGAAGGCTCAGATATTTAGTTATTTTGCCGACATGTTTTTTTCTTAACCCTTTCAGGACCAGCATGTTTCCCCCCATTAAGGACCAGAGGATGCATTTTCCTGGTGATCTAGTGGCCCATTCGGATAACCTCCAGTGATCTAGTGTCTCCAACCCCTCCCTTAAACAAAACCTGTAAAGTAAAATAGTGCCCCTGGGGGGGGGGGGGGGGGGGGGGGGGGTTAGCCTCTGGATCCTGATCGAGGCTTCCCCCCATCCTCCTCTGTTTTCGGTGATCTCGCAGGGCCCCTCCGAGCGGCAGCCATGTGAATACAATGGGATGCAAAAGTTTGGGCAACCTTGTTATACGTCATGATTTTCCTGTATAAATCGTTGGTTGTTACGATAAAAAATGTCAGTTAAAGATATCATATAGGAGACACACACAGTGATATTTGAGAAGTGAAATTAAGTTTATTGGATTTACAGAAAGTGCACAATAATTGTTTAAATAAAATTAGGCAGGTGCATAAATTTGGGCACTATTGTCATTTTATTGATTCCAAAACCTTTAGAACTAATTGCTGGAACTCAAATTGGCTTGGTAAGCTCAGTGACCCCTGACCTACATACACAGATGAATCAAATTGTGAGAAATAGTATTTAAGGGGGTCAATTGTAAGTTTCCCTCCTCTTTTAATTTTCTCTGAAGAGTAGCAACATGGGGGTCTCAAAACAACTCTCAAATTGCCTGACGACAAAGATTATTCACATCATGGTTTAGGGGAAGGATACAGAAAGCTGTCTGAGAGATTTCAGCTGTCTGTTTCCACAGTTAGGAACATACTGAGGAAATGGAAGACCACAGGCTCTGTTCAAGTTAAGGTTCGAAGTGGCAGACCATGAAAAAAACACTGGTTTCATTTGTGCGATCTCGTTTGTCAGCATTAGCGATCGTTAAGTGCCGCGGTTGATAGCGGTCTCTGAGACGTCGCATGCGGCTTCTGGTGGCGGCTACGTTCAGCAAACGACAGTAGCAACCGCTCAAAATCGCCACTGACAGCGCACAAACGCTTTGGTTGTCTGTAGTAGGCATCCTGGAGGTATGCGCTGGACAGGAAATGGACCATAAATCATAGGGAAAACTACCAGAGCTCAAAGACAAGGGGTTTGGTTCACAAAAGAGTGCTAACACTTAGCACGCCCGTGCAAAGCTGCTTTGCACGTGATATCATGCGCGTAACGCTTTACGCGCGTAAACGAATGACATCGCGTGATGTCATACGTTTATGCGCGTAAAGTTTTGCTCACATTACATTGCGTGCAAACCAGCTTAGCACGGGCGTGCTAAGCATACACTCTAATAGACTAGCACGCCAAGCGCCATAGTTTTCACGTGCAAAGCGGACTAATCGCGCATATGTCGTAACGGTGTACGTGCATACAAGTTAATGCACGACACGCGTGCAAAATAGCTTGCATGCAAGTTTGCACGTGCAAAGCTTTTAGGCGTGATAACTCAGTTATCACTCTTTTGTGAATCAAACCCAATATGTCTCTATCACCCGGGAATACAGGAAGTACAAAGCTGTGACCAATTTGCTCTTCCTTGGACAGTATAGCACTGCCCCTTTTATGACTACTTCCTCTTTAAGAGGCATCTAAGCGATTAAACGCTTTCAAATGCGAAACCTTACCCAAACGCTAACAACCGCTAACAAACTATTTGACCAAACGACATGAGGATTTTTGTCGCTCAGTGATTAGCGGTTGAACGCTCATAAACGCAGACGACACACAGATGTCCGTGTGAACCAGCCCTTACAGGAAGTAAATATCTGATGAGGGACACAATGGCGACAGGCTCTCAGGAGGAAGACTCCAATGGTCAGTAGCAGAGGAGGTAAATGAGGAACCATACCTTAAAAATCCCTTTATTTGTCAGCTAGGCAAAATGCGCAATGCGCGAGGGTACTCAGGGAAAAGCTGTCAGGCTCTGAATAGCCTCAGACGAAGCCAAAGTACTTGTGAAACAGCTGTCAGGTTCCTCTGAATATTATTATTATTTATTGTATTTATAAAGCGCCAACATATTACGCAGCGCTGCACAATAGTTGAAAGGGTTAACATACAGGTAGAACATACGGAAACTCACAACAAAACAAGATCATGCAAATGATTTGATAACAATACAGTGTCATAGGTCAAAATAGAGACTGTTCGAAGAGGGGTGGTTGTGAGTAAGATTGCATAATCAAGCTGGATACGTTAGGGAGGAGGGCCCTGCCAGAGGCTTACAATCTAAAGGGTGGGGTGCAGACAACAGGTGCGTCTTTTGAGAGGGCGTCTAACAGAACATATTATGGTGCTGGTGTAGGGGGGTATGCGAGCGTGAAGAGGTGAGTCTTGAGAGCTTGTTTGAAGGTATTAAAGGTGGAGGCGAGTCTGGCGGCTGGTGGGAGAGAGTTCCAGAGAGTAGGGGCAGCCCTGGTGAAGTCCTGCAATCGTGCGTGTGACTGAGTTATGCGTGGTGCGACTAGGCGCAGGTCATTGGAGGATCGGAGGGGGCGGGCTGGTATGTGCCTGTGGACCAGATCAGAGATGTAGGTTGGGCAGGTCTTGTGCACTGATTTGTAGGCAAAGCACAGGATTTTGAAATTGATCCTAAAGCTGATGGGGAGCCAGTGTAGTGCTTTACAGAGCGGAGTTGTAGAGGCGCTGCGGTGAGAAGAATGTATCAGTCTGGCTGCCGCATTCATTACCAATTTAAGTGGGTCTGTACGGTTAGAGGGGAGGCCAGATAAAAGAGAATTGCAGTAGTCTGAATAGCCTCTGACGAAGCCAGAGTACTCACAAAAGCAGCTGTCAGGCTCCTCAGTATAGCCTCTGATGAAGCCATGGCACTCAGGAAAAAGCTGTCATTCTCTGAATAGCCTCTTACAAAGCCAGAGTACTAGCATAACAGTTGTCATGCTCTTTTGAATAGCCTCTGACACAGTACTTGGGAAACAGCTGTCAGGCTCCTCTGAATAGTTTCTGACCAAGCCAGAGTACTCATGAAACAGCTGTCATTCTTCTCTGGATAGTCTCTGATGAAGCCAAAGTACTCGCCAAATAGCTGTCAGACTCCTCTGTATAGCCTCTGATGAAGCCAGAGTACTTGTAAAGAAATAGCTCTCAGCCTAGCTTTTGACGAAGCCAGAGTACACACAAAACAGCTGTAAAGTTCCGCTCTATAGCCTCTGACAAAGCCAGAGTACTCGCGAAAAAGCTGTCAGGCTCTTCTGTATAGCTTCTGACGAAGCAAGTGTACTCGCCAAACAGCTGTCAGGCTCCTCTGTGGCATCCCCACTGTTTACCACTGCATTGTTTTGCTCAGCCGACAAATAAAGGAATTTTAAAGGTAGGGCGTCTCCTATACCTCCTCTACTACTGATCATGTAGGGGAATAGTTGAGAAAAACTGTGAGTGAGCAGGCATTGGGAGGTTGTTGAGGGTGAAATGAGCGAACACTGTTAATCCAGCACAGGAGACTTAGGCGCAGCCGGCGCCACCATAGGCCGTAATAAGTATTACGGCTGTAGCAGCGCACAGGGAGTAACTTTGGCGCCGTCAGAAGACGGAAGCTGAAGTTACTTTTTAAAACACAATAATTCGGCTTCCAGCAATAGCTGGAAGCCAAATTATTTCATTCCCCACCATCCATGGCGATCTGGAGGGGGAATAGTATTTAACACAGCCAGGGACTTGTGCAGCAGCAGGATCAGCCATATACCGGCTGTGTCCTGCGCCCAAGTCTCCTGGGCCAATACCTCTCGTATGTGAGATGAGGACCTATGTATGCAAAGCTTTTTATTTTACAAAAACAACAACAACGACAACAATAAAAAACTTCTTACAGAACTTTTTTTTTCAATGCGCAGTCAATTTAAAATAATGTTCTTTTAAATGTCTATAAAACACTATGCGTGAACCGAGGCTGTAACTGGTTACTTCACTGTACAAAAGAACCATTAGAAACATTAAAAACATCTGAGTGAGCCTATAAAGGCAACACTTAAAACATTAAGCACATTTGATTGAATCTTTTGGGAGCGCACTATACGTTTATGACAATTTATAGAACGCCGCCACACTAGGAAGTTCCTGAAGTTAGCCGGGTAATAGTCCCCGTGCTGCTTCTCATCTGTCCCTGTTCATTTACAGCTAAATGACATTTTATTTTCCTTTTTTTCTGCGTTTTGACTCATTTTAACAACTGCGACGATTTCACCGCTAAGGTGACCCCCGTAACGCAGCCGCCGAAGCCTCTCCGTCACGAGTCTTCCTAAACGCTGCCGTTATTTTCATTAAATAGTGGTTTGTAAGTACTCTTTTTTTGGTGGAGAAAACACAGCCGTTGACCTTCTGTTTTGCTGTTTGTTAATTTGCCTCCAGACAAACCTTTCCCGGTAAAGAATTGTTTTCCGAAAAGGCAAACGACCGCATAAAGCGGCAAATGACAGGCGTGTCGCACGCGGAAAGGCGATTGCGTGAATGGCGGCGGAACTCGGAGTAATGGTGCGCTTCCATATTAAGCAGTGGGGTAATTATGCCAAATAAGGGCTTTTTTTTGTAATTTTTGACATTTCCTTTATGGCCGGTGCACATTAATTCGACATATAGCGAGCCTGCTTAGCCCCTTGAGGACCAGAGCAAGTTTAAAGTTTTATCTAACTTTTTTTACACTTCACAAAATGTGTTTGCATTTACTGTAGGATTTTTTTGTTCTGACAAATAAAGATTTTTACTAGGAGAACTTTTATACAAATATGTCTCCATTTAAATGCATATTTAAAGGGCAACTATTGCAAACATTGTTTTTTAAAAAAAAATGAAGAGCATACTGTACATACAGTACATGTAAATGTACATTTCTCCGAGAGTAAGATGCACTATAAATTATATTTTCCTATGTCACTGTCACTTTAACTTACAGTAGGTAAGAACTAAAGGCCATTTTTCCTGAGACCGGTGATATTGTTCATGAAGAATGATCGTTTTTCACTAATGATGATCGTAATCAGCTAATTAAGATTATGCAAAATTTTGCATACATTTTTGCAATTACACCTATACAGTGGGTTGCAAAAGTATTCAGCCCCCTTGAAGTTTTCCACATTTTGTCATATTACTGCCACAAACATGAAACAATTTTATTGGAATTCCACGTGAAAGACCAATACAAAGTGGTGTACATGTGAGAAGTGGAACAAAAATCACCGTGTGTTTCGCGGCACTTTTTTTCCATTCAGACCACTGCAGCTTTTACGGTTTATTGCTCGCTCATACAACCTACCACCTACATGAATTTTGGCTCCTTTTCTTGTCACTAATAAAGCTTTCTTTTGGTGCTATTTGATTGCTGCTGCGATTTTTAGTTTTTATTATATTCATCAAAAAAGACATGAATTTTGGCAAAAAAATTATTTTTTTAACTTTCTTTGCTGACATTTTTCAAATAAAGTAACATTTCTGTATACATGCAGCGCGAAAAATGTGGACAAACATGTTTTTGATTAAAAAAAACCCCATTCAGCCTATATTTATTGGTTTGGGTAAAAGTTATAGCGTTTACAAACTATGGTGCAAAAAGTGAATTTTCCCATTTTCCAGCATCTCTGCCTTTTCTGACCACCTGACATGTTTCATGAGGGGCTAGAATTCCAGGAAAGTATAAATACCCCCCAAATGACCCCATTTTGGAAAGAAGACATCCCAAAGTATTCACTGAGAGGCATAGTGAGTTCATAGAAGCTATTATTTTTTGTCACAAGTAAGCGGAAAATGACACTTTGTGACAAAAAAAAAAAAAAGTTTCCATTTCTTCTAACTTGCGACAAAAAAAAATGAAACCTGCCACGGACTCACTATGCTCCTCTCCGAATACCTTGAAGTGTCTACTTTCTAAAATGGGGTCATTTGTGGGGTGTGTTTACTGTCCTAACATTTTGGGGGTGCTAAATTGTAAGCACCCCTGTAAAGCCTAAAGGTGCTCATTGGACTTTGGGCCCCTTAGCGCAGTTAGGCTGCAAAAAAGTGCCACACATGTGGTATTGCCGTACTCAGAAGTAGTATAATGTGTTTTGGGGTGTATTTTTACACATACCCATGCTGGGTGGTAGAAATATCTCTGTAAATGACAATTGTTTGATTTTTTTTTTGCACACAATTGTCCATTTACAGAGAGATTTCTCCCACTCAGCATGGGTATGTGTAAAAATACACCCCAAAACACATTATACTACTTCTCCTGAGTACGGCGATACCACATGTGTGGCACTTTTTTGCACCCTAACTGCGCTAAGGGGCCCAAAGTCCAATGAGTACCTTTAGGATTTCACAGGTCATTTTTGTTTCAAGACTACTCCTCACGGTTTTGGGCCCCTAAAATGCCAGGGCAGTATAGGAACCCCACTAATCACCCCATTTTAGAAAGAAGACACCCCAAGGTATTCCGTTAGGAGTATGGCGAGTTCATAAAAGATTTTATTTTTTGTCGCAAGTTAGCGGAAATTGATATTAATTGTTTTTTTTTCACAAAGTGTCATTTTCCGCTAATTTGTGACAAAAAATAAAATCTTCTATGAACTCACCATACTCCTAACGGAATACCTTTGGGTGTCTTCTTTCTAGAATGGGGTCATTTGTGGGGTTCCTATACTGCCCTGGCATTTTAGGGGCCCTAAACCGTGAGGAGTAGTCTTGAAACCAAATGTCGCAAAATGACCTGTGAAATCCTAAAGGTACTCATTGGACTTTGGGCCCCTTAGTGCACTTGGGGTGTAAAAAAGTGCCACACATGTGGTACTGCCGTACTCAAGAGAAGTAGTATAATGTGTTTTGGGGTGTATTTTTACACATACCCATGCTGGGTGGGAGAAATATCTCTATACATGACAATTGTTTGATTTTTTTTACACACAATTGTCCATTTACAGAGAGATTTCTCCCACTCAGCATGTGTATGTGTAAAAATACACCCCAAAACACATTATACTACTTCTCCTGAGTACGGTGATACCACGTGTGGCACTTTTTTTGCACCCAAACTGCGCTAAGGGGCCCAAAGTCCAATGAGTACCTTTAGGATTTCACAGGTCATTTTTGTTTCAAGACTACTCCTCACGGTTTAGGGCCCCTAAAATGCCAGGGCAGTATAGGAACCCCACTAATGACCCCATTTTAGAAAGAAGACACCCCAAGGTATTCCGTTAGGAGTATGGTGAGTTCATAGAAGATTTTATTTTTTTTGTCACAAGTTAGCGGAAATTGATATTAATTGTTTTTTTTTCACAAAGTGTCATTTTCCGCTAACTTGTGACAAAAAATAAAATCTTCTATGAACTCACCATACTCCTAACGGAATACCTTTGGGTGTCTTCCTTCTAGAATGGGGTCATTTGTGGGGTTCCTATACTGCCCTGGCATTTTAGGGGCCCTAAACCGTGAGGAGTAGTCTTGAAACCAAATGTCGCAAAATGACCTGTGAAATCCTAAAGGTACTCATTGAACTTTGGGCCCCTTAGCGTACTTAGGGTGTAAAAAAGTGCCACACATGTGGTACCACTGTACTCAGGAGAAGTAGCATAATGTGTTTTGGGGTGTAGTTTTACACATACCCATGCTGGGTGGGAGAAATATCTCTGTAATTGACAATTGTTTGATTTTTTTTACACACAATTGTCCATTTACAGAGAAATTTCCCCCACCCAGCATGGGTATGTGTAAAAATACACCCCAAAACACATTATACTACTTTTCCTGAGTACGGCGGTACCACATGTGTGACACTTTTTTGCAGCGTAGGTGCGCTAAGGGGCCTAACGTCCTATTCACAGGTCATTTGAGGCATTTGTTTTCTAGACTACTCCTCACGGTTTAGGGCCCTTAAAATGCCAGGGCAGTATAGGAACCCCACAAGTGACCCCATTTTAGAAAGAAGACACCCCAAGGTATTCCGTTAGGTGTATGGCGAGTTCATAGAAGATTTTATTTATTGTCACAAGTTAGTGAAAAATGACACTTTGTGAAAAAAAATCAATTTCCGCTAACTTTTGACATAACATAAAATCTTCTATGAACTTGTCATACACCTAACAGAATACCTTGGGGTGTCTTTTTTTCTAAAATGGGGTCACTTGTGGGGTTCCTATACCGCCCTGGCATTTTACGGGCCCAAAACCGTGAGTAGTCTGGAAACCAAATGTCTCAAAATGACTGTTCAGGGGTATAAGCATCTGCAAATTTTGATGACAGGTGGTCTATGAGGGGGCGAATTTTGTGGAACCGGTCATAAGCAGGGTGGCCTTTTAGATGACAGGTTGTATTGGGCCTGATCTGATGGATAGGAGTGCTAGGGGGGTGACAGGAGGTGATTGATGGGTGTCTCAGGGGGTGGTTAGAGGGGAAAATAGATGCAATCAATGCACTGGGGAGGTGATCGGAAGGGGGTCTGAGGGGGATCTGAGGGTTTGGCCGAGTGATCAGGAGCCCACACGGGGCAAATTAGGGCCTGATCTGATGGGTAGGTGTGCTAGGGGGTGACAGGAGGTGATTGATGGGTGTTTCAAGGTGTGATTAGAGGGGGGAATAGATGCAAGCAATGCACTGGCGAGGTGATCAGGGCTGGGGTCTGAGGGCGTTCTGAGGGTGTGGGCGGGTGATTGAGTGCCCTAGGGGCAGATAGGGGTCTAATCTGATAGGTAGCAGTGACAGGGGGTGATTGATGGGTAATTAGTGGGTGTTTAGGGTAGAGAACAGATGTAAACACTGCACTTGGGAGGTGATCGGACGTCGGATCTGCGGGCGATCTATTGGTGTGGGTGGGTGATCAGATTGCCCGAAAGGGGCAGGTTAGGGGCTGATTGATGGGTGGCAGTGACAGGGGGTGATTGATGGGTGGCAGTGTCAGGGGGTGATTGATGGGTGATTGACAGGTGATCAGTGGGTTATTACAGGGAAGAACAGATGTAAATATTGCACTGGCGAATTGATAAGGGGGGGTCTGAGGGCAATCTGAGCGTGTAGGCGGGTGATTGGGTGCCCGCAAGGGGCAGATTAGGGTCTGATCTGATGGGTAACAGTGACAGGTGGTGATAGAGGGGCATTGATGGGTAATTAGTGGGTGTTTAGGGTAGAGAACAGATGTAAACACTGCACTTGGGAGGTGATCTGACTTCGGATCTTGGTGTGGGTGGGTGATCAGATTGCCCGCAAGGGGCAGGTTAGGGGCTGATTGATGGGTGGCAGTGACAGGGGGTGATTGATGGGTGATTGACAGGTGATTGATAGGTGATTGACTGGTGATTGACAGGTGATCAGGGGGATAGATGCATACAGTACACAGGGGGGGGGGGATGTCTGGGGGGGGTGATCAGGAGGGAGCAGGGGGCAGTTTAGGGAATAAAAAAAAAATAGCGTTGACAGATAGTGACAGGGAGTGATTGATGGGTGATTAGGGGGGTGATTGGGTGCAAACAGTGGTCTGGGGGGTGGGCAGGGGGGGTCTGAGGGGTGCTGTGGGCGATCAGGGGGCAGGGGGGGGGAATCAGTGTGCTTGGGTGCAGACTAGGGTGGCTGCAGCCTGCCCTGGTGGTCCCTCGGACACTGGGACCACCAGGGCAGGAGGCAGCCTGTATAATACACTTTGTATACATTGCAAGGTGTATTATACACTTTGTATGCGGCGATCCGGGTGCTAGTAACCCGCCGGCGCTTCCGAACGGCCGGCGGGTTACAGCGCAAGGTGGGCGGAGCCAGTCCCCAGCGGCCGATCGCGTCACGAATGACGCGATCGCGCCGCCCATGCCCCTACAAGGACCGCCGCCTCTGTGCATGTGGCGGTCCTTGCGGGGTCCACTTCCCGACCGCCTCTGTGTGTTGGGCGGTCGGGAAGTGGTTAAGATGCAGTGAGGTGGGTTCTCACTCAACACAACAGGTAGTTAGATGCAGTGAGCTGGGTTCACTGAACAGTAAAGGTACTTAAGGTGCAGTGAGGTGGGTTCTCACACAACACAACAGGTAGTTAGATGCAGTGAGTGAGGTGGCCAGGTGGGTTCACTCAACACAACAGGTAGTTAGATGCAGTGAGCTGGGTTCACTCAACACAAAGCTAGGTATATGCAGTGATGAGGTGGGTTAAGTAAACACAACAGGTACTGGGGTATATGCAGTACTGGGTAGTACAATGTGCAGCTCCCTGTCACACACACAGGTAGTCACTGAATGTGCTGGGCTGCTGGCAGTGGCACACACACTATCAATTAGCAAGGCTGTGCATGCAACAAAAGTGTCAGTTTGACACAAAGAAAAAAAAACATATGTACAGAATGAGCTCTGAAAAGAGCTGTTGCTGTTGATGGGTGCTTTAAAAGCAATAATAATCAGTCAGGAGCAAGCAAAGCAGCCTAGAACCTAACTAATCTGTCCCTAGGAGAAAAAGTCTGCAGCAGCTGTCCCTTCCCTCTCTTTAGCAGGCACTCGAGTGAGTGTAATGGCCGCCGGAGCCTGCCTTATATAAGGGGGGGGGGGCTCCAGGGCTTAGTGTAGCCTGAATGGCTACAATGTGCCTGCTGACTGTGATGCAGAGGATCAAAGTTGACCCTCATAGTGCATTATGGGGCGAATCGAACTTCCGCAAAAGTTCGCCTGGTGCAGGCGAACGCGAACCCCCTAAGTTCGCCTGGAACCGTTCGCCGGCGAACCGTTCCCTACATCTCTATCCTTCTGTATTGGAGGCAGAGCCCTTAACCAGTACACTATCCAGCAACATAAGGCACCAGCACCCCTTTTCCTCCTGCAGTGTACTGGCAGTAGAACATTCTTAGCTGTCTGGCTATGGTGCTCCCTACCTCTTTCAGTGTCCTACTGTCACCACCCTCTCGATGTCTCTGGCCCCATGACCCGGGGGCGTGCTACGTGAGAAAGTACTTGCCTTCTTAGAAAAGAGAAGACGTGCCAAGGAGGACGCTAATGAATCCCACTGTCAGCACGCTGCAAAAAATCGAGGAGATGGGGGGAAAGGGGCCCACCATTAATGGAGGAGACTCGGGGGCCCGTACAGCCGGCTCTGTGGCCCATTTTGTCCTGATGGTAGCTCTTCCCCTGACAGGAAGTGTATACACTCCCTGAACTACCAAACAACACATGGCATAGATTTGCTATCAGGCCTTCACAAAGTGGTTAACTAGGCAGCCACTTTCCATGAATCCTAGTGCAGAATGAGATTTTATTATAATCTAAAACTTCAGCGCTCTCCTCGAGAGGCCATCTTAGACTCATTTATTTTCGAAAGGTGTTTTACTTTGGAAAATACAGAATCCATTCAATTAATGGTAATGTTTCAAAAGGCTGACCCAACCGCTGCTTCCCATGGAAACCAGCGTGCGCTTAACCTTCACGGTGTCCTTAGTGGCAGGATGAAATCCTTATGAAAGCTGTGGCCTTACTTAAGGTAATCTAATTTAGTCTTTGTTACTAGGCCCTGCCTCTGCTCACTCTATTGCATTAAACCAGAAATGGCGTTACAATAAAATTCTCCAGCTGAAATTGTTCACACGCTCTCGTCGGGGGAATACATTTAACAATTTTTCTCTGAGTTTACAACCGGGCCGCTGTAGACAGAATTGACCTTTCAGCTAAAAAGGGTCGCGACTTCTGTTCAAGGGGGAATGCGGTCATCAAAGTAACGCGGGATTAATTACCTTTCAACACGAGGCTTGTTTACTGGCGAAACTTTATCTGTATGTGGGCGCTGCTGCTGGCTGTGTGCTTATTGTCTAACTTTCCAGAGTACACTTGCGGTACAGTGTAGAGATGTAATCAATTTAGTATTATTGGTATTTTGCATCTGTATGGTGAGGACCTGCTATACAACGGTTCACAGGGTACACTAAACAATTCATGGAGTGTAATTTGCCTTCTTAGAGGGTACCTTAGATGGGGTGGGGGAATTATACATACCTGGGACTTCCTCCAGCCCCCTCCAGGCTGATTGCTCTCCCGTCGTCCTCCTCTCCCTCCTGGATTGTCCACAATTCACCCCGGAAAGTCCGGTCTGGGCCAGTTGGCGCAAATGTAATGCAGCCCAGACCGGAAGGACATTCAGTGACGAATTGCAGATGATCCAGGAGCTGAAGGAGGACTGCGAGGGAGCAATCAGCCTGGAGGGGGCTGGAGGAAGCCCCAGGTATGTATAATCTTTTTCTCTCCTTCCCGTCTCAGGTTTCCTTTAAAGCAGAAGGTGTTTGATATAATTTGGCGGCTTCAAAGGACAACTTAAGTGAGAAAAATATGGAGACTGCCATATTTATTTCCTTTCAAGCAAATCCAGCTACCTGGAAGTCCTGTTGATCAGTTTGACCCAGGAGTGTCGGAATCACACCAAAAACGAGCATGCAGCTAATCTTGTCAGATCTTATAATAAGCGGCACGACAGAGATCAGCTATTTCCACCTACTGTACTGTATGTCCGAGTGGAGAGCCAATACTGCGCCTGCGCTGGAGCCAGGAAAGGTAAATATTTACATCCCAGAGCAGAGGGCCAGAGCAAGACCGCCGTCAGACACAGGAGGACGGGGAAAGCCTCGATAGGATCCGGAGGCTTCCCCCTACCGAGGTGAGTACCCCCCCAGGGGAACTTTTTGTTGCTACAGGTTTTCTTTAAGGTGACAATACACCTATAGATATTGTTCACCAGATCAACTATTAGATAGATCCCACTCTGATCGAGTCTGATCTATTGTTTGCCCTCACACTGCACACCAATTTACAATAGATTTTAGCATGAAAATACATGTAAATACATGACTGTGCCATAAAGTTTAATATTGTGCATAATGTCATTTGAATGTACATAATTCCAGTTACTCAAACATTTCACATTCTGCACATTAGCACATACATTTTTACTGTTATCAAAAGGTTCAATATTATGCATATTTCTATGTGACTGTGAATTAGTCCAGTTACTGTAAAGGTTTGTCAAAATTATAACATTTTCCCTCAATTCAGGGCATCAAGCACCATATAGTATGAGAAGTCAATTAGACAGTTGCCTATAGCTTCAACAAGCTTTGGAAAAATGGGGTCGTTTCACAAATCTATTTTTTGGCAGATTCATATTCCCTACAGATGAATCACATTTTCTTTAAAGGACCACTATCGTGAAAAAGTAGGCAGTTAAAATCTGACAGAACTGACAGGTTTTGGGCCAGTCCATCTCCACGTGGGGGATTCTCAGGGTTTTCTTTGTTTTCAGCAGCATTTCCTGAACAGCAGTTGCAAAGTCTAACTGACAAAATAGTGTGCAAGTGATTAGGGAGGCTGACTGGTATCTTACTATTTTGGCAGTTAAACTGCTCTTCAGGAAAGCTAATGTTACTCATACACGGTACAATAAAAACGTTAGATTTTCCAGTTTTTTCGACCAAAATGCTAGCAACACACAAAAGAGCACTAAACTAAGACAAGTATCCATAGCCATGTATGAAATACTAAATTCAAATACAGAGAAAAGACATCCATGGCAATGTAATCAAATAAGCTAGATATCCATCCATCATGAGTAGCAAAAGTCTTTATTAGGAATCAAATTCATAAAATCAATTAAAAACCCGCGACAGTGAATACAAATGCAAGTCATGCAAAAATATTGAAAATGCGTGCTAATAATCACAATAGATCATATCCTTCAAGTAACAATAATAATGGCTTCAACCAGGCAAAAGTCAGCTCTATTTTGAATGGGGAATCCACAAAAATAACCTCTGACTTTTGCCTGGTTGCAGCCATTATTATTGTTACCTGGAGGATGTGATCTATTGTGACTATTAGCACACATTTTCAATATTTTCACATGACTTGCATTTGTATTCACTGCGGCTGGATTTTAATTGATTTTATGAATTTGATTCCTAATAAAAACTTTTGTTACGCATTATGGATGGATATCTAGCTTATTTGATTACATTGCCATGGATTACATTGCCATACATTGCTAGCACACGGTGGAGAGGGGGCCCAACTCCCGCCTCCCTCACCTGGACCCCCTTTCCTCCATCTGCCCTCCCCCCCCCCAGTTTTTATTGCCATGGCGGCAGCAGGCATGGAACGACTCACCTCATCCTGGATCCAGACGCCGGTGTTCTGCCGCAGAGTCTCTGCGTGTCACATATCTTTTGTCTCAAATGCCGCTCACTGTACTTCTGCTAATCAGGAAGTACAGTGAGAGGCATTGGAGATGGAAGACAAGTGACGCGCAGTGACGCAGATCCCCGGTGCCTTGAATGCGGAAGAAGTAAGTAGTTCCCTGCCTGGCCGCTGCCATTTGCCATTCTGGAGGGGGGAGTGCGGAACGGGGGACCCCCATGTGAGGGAGGGGGGAATTGGGCCCCTCCCCACCGCTGTGTGCCCAAGCCCCCCTTTCCTGTGCTCCTGCTGCTCGGCGGGGCCTGGGAGGGCCCATTTAAACGAAAGGGGCTAGGCCTACCGGGAATTCTCCCATGTTCCTGGTGGCCCAGTCCGACCCTGGCTGCACCCATGGAGACCCAACACTGAAGTGATTAGGCCAGCTGACTCACTCGCTTAGGCATGCTCGCAACTCTGCTGGGAGGTGGGGGGGGGGGGGAATAGTAGAGGAATGTGGCCCGTGGTCCACAGCCAGCCAAGGTGGTCAGTAGGTCCATCTAGCATGTGTACGGTGGACCTGTTATGTCACAGAGAAATCTCACACAGGCCAAAGCCAATGTTTTGCTCCTTATCCTTACAGGGGGACCGCCTGTACTGTCATGTGCCGTGCTCCGTACCACTGCCCCAGGTGCATGACTGGGCGGAGCATTCCCTGTGACTGCAGGGGGGTCCAGAGGTGTGGGAGGGGCCCAACCACTAACCTTTCCTTTCTCTGATACTCCAGATTAGGTGTTTTTGTGGCTACACTTGTTATGGGTGTGAAGATCCTGATGGCCACACTTGTATTATGACCCTTGTGAGATGGGCCCCAAGGCTGTGAGGGTCACCAAAAGAAAAGGCATACCTCCTAACTTTTTGAGATAAGAAAGAGGGACACTTAAGACATACCCCTGCCACACCCCTAATCACACCCCTGACACACCCCTAGTCATGTATACCATAAAGATTTCATAAGAAAAATATGTTGTTTTATAGTTCAAACCACACTGTTTTTTTCTATGCTGGTCCATTTTCCTTGACATTTACTTTTGAAAATAAGAAATATATCAATTTAAAGGATGGCAATAAAGTTTAGAGTCAATTAAACACATTTTTCAGTAGATAAAATACATATATTTGAACAGATCTGTACAACAGTCCTGACCAAATGCTGGGCCAAATGATGAGGAAAGAGGGACAGAGTCCTGAAAGAGGGCCAGATGATGAGGAAAGAGGGACAGAGTCCTGAAAGAGGGACAAATGATGAGGAAAGAGGGACAGAGTCCTGAAAGAAGGCCAGATGATGAGGAAAGAGGGACAGAGTCCTGAAAAAGGGACAAATGATGAGGAAAGAGGGACAGAGTCCTGAAAAGAAGAAAAATGATGAGGAAAGAGGGACAGAGTCCTGAAAAAGGGACAAATGATGAGGAAAGAGGGGCAGAGTCCTGAAAAAGGGACAAATGATGAGGAAAGAGGGACAGAGTCCTGAAAGAGGGCCAGATGATGAGGAAAGAGGGACAGAGTCCTGAAAAAGGGACAAATGATGAGGAAAGAGGGACAGAGTCCTGAAAAAGGGACAAATGATGAGGAAAGAGGGACAGAGTCCTGAAAGAGGGCCAGATGATGAGGAAAGAGGGACAGAGTCCTGAAAAAGGGACAAATGATGAGGAAAGAGGGACAGAGTCCTGAAAAAGGGACAAATGATGAGGAAAGAGGGACAGAGTCCTGAAAAAGGGACAAATGATGAGGAAAGAGGGACAGAGTCCTGAAAGAGGGACAAATGATGAGGAAAGAGGGACAGAGTCCTGAAAGAGGGCCAGATGATGAGGAAAGAGGGACAGAGTCCTGAAAAAGGGACAAATGATGAGGAAAGAGGGGCAGAGTCCTGAAAAAGGGACAAATGATGAGGAAAGAGGGGCAGAGTCCTGAAAAAGGGACAAATGATGAGGAAAGAGGGGCAGAGTCCTGAAAAAGGGACAAATGATGAGGAAAGAGGGACAGAGTCCTGAAAGAGGGACAAATAATGAGGAAAGAGGGACAGAGTACTGAAAGAGGGACAAATGATGAGGAAAGAGGGACAAAGTCCTGAAAGAGGGACAAATGATGAGGAAAGAGGGACAGAGTCCTGAAAGAGGGACAAATGATGAGGAAAGAGGGATTAGGACTGTCTCTCCAAAAGAGGGACAGTTGGGAGCTATGGGAAAGGCAAGGGGAGGGTTGACCCATCAAAGTTTTGCTGGTGGGGCGGGGCCCATGATTTGTAGTCACGCCCCTGTACACACTGTTAAAGGATCAGCTGCTATTGCCCAATTGATGAGCATAATGACCTAATTACGATTACGCACAATTTTGCGTAATTTGCGAAATTACAATTATGGGAATCGAAATTTCGCTAATTTCACAAAATTATGCGAAATTTCACGTTTATGGGGAATTTCGTAATCACGATCGTTTTTAGTAATTACGATCGTTTACGTAACACAATCAAATCAGAATTTCAGAAATTCGTCCGTTCTCAAAATTGTGTTCCAGTCCAGAGCCTCCTGATACATTTAAAGCAACAGCATTTGCAGGTACTTGTGCATTATCAGATATTGCAAGGCCCAAAACTAAGTGTCTCAACATGACCGCTAAGTGCACCATGGCAAAGAGCACCTGTCTTAGAAGTGGCTGCAGAGAGAGCCTGCTGATACATTTAAAGCAACAGAATGTTGCATTATCAGTAATCAGTGAGGGCCCGTTCACACTGCACGCGTTTCCAGCCGCGTTTTGGAAACGCGTGCAGGTGGCCAAAACGCACGACATCAGACATTGCATAGAGTGCAATGTCTGATGTTCACACAGCATGCGTTCCGGACCTATGCGGTCCGGGAACGCATGCTGCACGCAGATTTTACAAAAACGCGCGGCTGTCCCATTCACTTTTCAGTGATGGGATCAGCCACGCAACGCATACGAACGCGGACATGCGTGCGTTCGTACGCGTTGCGGTCCGCATGCGTTGCGGTCCGCATTTTGTAGTCTGAACGGGCCCTGACTTTCCTGAGTTTAGTCATTACCTAAATGTGCATAATTACTATTAGAAATTACGTCCATTTTTGTTACTAAAATACCTTTGTTTCTATAGAAAACATGATATCACGAAACTTCACGTTAAACACGAATTTGCGCTGAAACGTGAAATTCCGAAACCAAAATTTTGCTTACAGAATTCCGAATTACGGTTTGTATGGCAATTAAGAGATTACGAATTTGTGTCGTAGCGGCAAAATTCGCATCTGTAATTAAGGAAACATGAAATTATGAACATTTTGGCTCAGAGGTCTTTTGGAGTCTTTCACGGGTCAGAACTATATTGGTGGCAGAAGGGGAACCTACAGAGCATTAGGTAGGTCGTTTTAATGTTTCGGAGAAGTATCTTTTCCTGAGGATTCGCTTGTGTTTGTTTAGAATCCGTTTTTAGAGAATTTAGCAAAAAAAAAAAAAAAAATAGTAAACCACCGGGACGAAAGAAAAATAAAAAATGTACGTCTGGCCAACTAATTACTAGAACTTTGGCTATTACAGCTCTATCCGGGAGTGATTGTATATTCATGAAGTCGGATTGTTTGATGTCCTTCTCGCTGTCAAAGTCCCTCATGCAGCATATGCTTCGCTCTGTAGAGAATAAAATCAAATTTGTCTGTCTTGTCATATTGTCATCAAACTGATAGTATCACAATTAGATTAACATTTCGTCAAGAAGCTGAAGGGTTGGGGAAATGGAATTGGGGGGTTTGGCGGGGGAGGTGGCCGGGCGTACCTATTACACACAGTAAGGCCCGTTTAACCCTTCGAGCGGCGCACAGCAGCCCATCCGGCAATTCCTGGAGGCGAAGGAGCCGGAATTAGAATCCAGCGCCGGTGACACCATCAAATTAGAATGATCCATGTTAGTAGCAGGAAGGTCGCTTCGGAGGTCTGCGAGGTGCCTGTATGTGGGCAGAACTCATTAAGATTATTGACAGTTGTATTTAGGAAGGCTTCACACTTTTATGCACAAAAAAAGCTTTGCTCAGATCATATATAGAGAGAGAAAGCCAGGCACCAAAGGATGATGGGTAATAGACCAGTGTTGTAGACTTCTTTTCCATTAAGAAAAGTCCCAGCAATTATAGGACTTCAACCACTCGCTGATGTACAAAAGAACTATTATTAAATTGCGCGCTCTTGTGAGCTGGATCAGTTTAGTCTATCTATATGGCTATATAGAACTGCCACTGCATTGTAATGTCATATATTTATTCAACTTGGACATCCACAACTCAAATAAAAACAATAACAATAACATTTCTATAGCGCTTTTCTCCCATAGGACTCAAAGCGCTTAGGCTCTCTCAGATTCGGTAATTGGTAGTAGGATGAAGTATTAACAGAACAAAATCATATTCTTGCAAATGCCTGACTGAACAGGTGAGTTTTCAGTCTGGATTTAACTACGTAACGACCTCATCACGCCGATGGGCGTGACCACGGCGGCAGCCCCAGGACCACCTAATGCCGATTGCCGTCAAGTCCTGGAGCTGCAGTTTACCAGGGAACGTGCGTGCATGTGCGATCGTTCCTTGATCAGCCTGATAGCCCCAATCGCAGCTAGCAGACTGTTCAGAGACGAAAGGGGAAAGAAATCCCCTTTGTTTACATTTTTACAGCACTGCGACCCCCTGCAGCGCTGTACAGGGGACACTCAACTGTCCCTCAGAGAGGATCTAATGTGTGACCCTCTCATAGGCTGATGCCTATGAGGGGCGGGGAACAGTGCAGATCGCTGTCCTATGGCGATTTAGGATGGGGAAGGAGGGAGGGAGGGAGAGGGAGGAGGAAGGGAGGGAGGGAGAGGGAGGAGGAAGAGAGGGAGGAGGAAGTGAGGGAGGGAGGGAAAAGCCTTGCCTATTTCAATTTTTTTTAAAAAAGGGAGTCCTCTAAAAGAGTTTCCTATTAAGGACAATAAAAGGAGGCAAAATTAATTTGTGTTATGAGTTGTAGGGCTGTGCAGCATGCTGACAAAGCTGCACAGCCCTGTATTGTAAAAAGTGGCCTGGTCACCAGGGGTGTGTGTAAGCCTGTGGTTCTGAAGTGGTTAAACACGTCCAGAGATGGAGCTGTCCTGATCTGCTAAGGTAAGGTGTTCCATAATGTAGGAGCGTCATGACAGAAGACTCTGGGACCAAAAGTTTTCATGTGGACTCTGAGTGTGACTAGATTATTAGAACCTGTGGATCTGAGATTGCGGGGATTGCTACGCAGCTGCATCATTTCTTTCACGTATCCAGGGCCCAGATTATGTAGTGATTTAAATGTCAGTAGGCCGATCTTGAATAGGATCCTCCATTCTATAGGTAGCCAGTGAAGGGAGTGCAGGACTGGCGTTATGTGGCAGTGACGGGGTTGGTTAGGGAGCAGTCTGGCAGCAGTATTCTGTATCAGCTGTAGGCAGTATAAGTTCTTGAATAGAGTTTATCAGGGGTGCTGCTAGGATCTGAAACGATCCGGGGCACCAGGGGAGGTGTTGTGATACACCTATGTACCCTTTATCAGGGGCGTAACTACAAATCTTGGGGCCCCCAAGCAAAAATTTGATAGGGCCCTTTAACTACTTTAAGACCGCCTCACGCTAATGGGCGTGACCGCAGCAGCAACCTCAGGACCGCCTAACGCCAATTGACGTCAAGTCCTCGGGCTGCACTTTGCAGGAGATCGCAAGTAGGCTGCGCCCGCATCTCCTGATCAGGGGGCGGAGCTCCGCCCCGCCTTCAGTCTCTAAACGTCGATTGCAGTTCGGGAGACTGTTAGACACCGAAACCGCCGTCTTTACATGTAGTACAGCGCTTCGACCAGCAGCAGCCTATGACAGCTGATCGCCGTGATTGGCTGGCGGGTGTGGGCAGGAGGCACAGGGGGAAAAAATACACATTTTTAATAAAAATAAATAGAAATAAATATTTGTGAAAAAAACAAACAACTGGGGGGCGATCAACTTGGTCATCAAGTGGTTAATGTTTACAACTCTTCACTTGCCTCCCCTTGGTGACCCTCACGCAAATACCTTCTGTTTCAAGAAGGTAAACTTTTGTTTTGCATAGCATTTTAGTAAGATGGCTTTTTGGTCCTTTAGTAGCCCCTTACAAGCTTCTAGAGGTTCTGGTTCACCATGAGCTTGCTGGGTACTCTGTAACTCCGGTTGCTTCAAGTCCTACCCCATAGAGCCACATTAATCCATGCCAATGCCATGCACTAATGAGGATAAACCAATCCGAAACAGTCCATATGCATGTTGGATTATTGTATACAATTAACAAGCTAAAACATCATTGCATTCCAGTAGATCTGGAGGTGCGGTTAGCTTACAGGGACAACAAATGATGATTTGCATATTCAGCAGTGAAGCATTGTGGGAGACATCATATGTTCACTCCAATCTGAATAATCACAAATACATTTTGTTTTAGAAGGCAAACTTTTGTTTTACACCAAAAAAGACTAACTGCTACACTTTACCTAAAAGTGAACCTCCAGACTACAAATCTACTCAGCAGCACTGGAAAGGCTTGTTGTTTCTTTAACAGTTTCACAGCATCAGAACTTTGTTTTTCTTTCCAAAGCCTCATTTTTTTAGCTGCACAGAAGCTAAGCTCCGCCCCATCAAAGAAACCTGCCCGGGCATTTTTCCCCTGAAGCTGTGCAAAGAATGATGGGATTTCTGATGTTCTCGTTGCCTAGCAACTGGGAGGGGTGATCAGGACACAGGACAGTTGGAACTGTGTCTCATGCTCCCTGTCACCTCCTGTCATACAAAAAGATGGCTGCCATCATGAAATCACAAACATTTGCCTGTTCTTTTAAAACAGGGTGGGTAAGAGATTATATTACCTATCTATTTTAATTAACATAACTAATTAACTAATGTAACTTAATGACAGTATGTTTATTTAGGCTGAAGTTCCTCTTTAACCATTTCAGCCGCCCGGACATGATCATCATGTCCAGGCGCCTGCTCTCCTGCAGTGGAGTGCTTCTGCGCGCTCATATGCGCGATCGCAGGCGCACCCCTGTGCCGTTCCCCGGTAGCCCTGAGATCAGTGAACGGTAACATGGCTCCCATTCACCGATCTAAGTCCCCAGCAGAAAAAACGACGGTTTCTTATCAGAGGCCGCCGTTTTTCAGAAAACAAAAAAGTTTTCGTCCTCCTTATGCTTCCGGGAAGCGAGGAGGACAATTAAATGTGGCCATCTTGTAGCCAATTAGTCAAACTACATCTACATACATTTTCCAAATCAATTTACACACATTATAACATTTAAAATTAACTGTTTATTTCCCAACACCCAAAAATTACCCCAAAAATTTTTTAATGGAAAAAAAAAATTACAATAAAAAAAAAAAAAAAACATTAAAAGATACCTAAGGGTCTGAACTTTTTAAATATGCATGTGAAGGGGGATATAACACGAACATTTTTTTAAATTATAAGCTTGTAAATAGTGATGGACGCAAAACTGAAAAAAAATGCACCTTTATTTCCAAATAAAATATTGGCGCCATACATTGTGATAGGGACAAAATTGAAATGGTGTAATAACCGAGACAAATGGGCAAATAAAATGCATAGGTTTCAATTATGGTACCATGTATTATTTTAAAGCTATAATGGCTGAAAACTATTTAATAATGATTTTTTTCATTTTTTTTTCTTAATATTCCTGTTAAAATACATTTATAAAAAAATAATTCTTAGCAAAATGTACCACCCAAAGAAAGCTTAATTAGTGGCAGAAAAAACAAGATATAGATCAATAAATTGTGATAATTAGTGATAAAGTTATTAGCGAATGAATGGGAGGTGAAAATTGCTCTGATGCATAAGGTGAAAAATCCCTGTGGGCTGAAATGGTTAAGGGTCCTTTCACACTGGCACGGTGCGGTGCATCAAATTGATGCACTGCTACCCCAGCCTCCTGTAAGTGCCAAATCTAACGCTAGGGCAGAACTACATTACCGTGCGGGATCCGGGGCGACCTGTTGTGATCTGCGTCGGCCTGGAAGCCATGTATGTCTATAAAATATGCTTCTGGTCATGCACGCGGCGTGCATGCCCATATGCGTATTTTAACAATACGTTTCTGCATCCCTGAAGCAGGAAGTTGACTGCAAGCACGTGTCACTTCCTGCTTGGTTGGTGGCCAAACAGGGAACACTGTGTACTAACACAGTGTTCCCTGAAGGCGTGCCATGCCGCAACGCTACCACCAGTTTATAGTGTGAAATTGGCCCAAGGCTGGGAGCACACTAGGCAGTGCAGAAAACCATGTGATTTCTCCTGCTGTGCAATTTTTTATATTTTTAGCTGTAATTTGTAAGTGTTTGCATTTTTTCGTGCGTTTTCGTTTTCATTTTTTTCAATATCTTCCCTTTAGCATGGTAGTAAAATGCATTTACATATTTTTAAACAAAAAATGCACCAAAAACACATGTAGAGAAATTCTGTACTCTGCGTCTCTGTTGAGATACATTGTGTGCGTTTCACATGCGTTTTTTAAAACTATGAAGCAAGTTTTGCGTTTTGAAAAACGCATGCTGTAAATTGCACATAAATGTGTTTTTACATGCGGCTAACAGTCTTGCATTGGTGGCAAAATTTCCGCAATGCTGGCGTTTCTTTTTAATATATTCTCAGCCTAAAGAGTCCAATGCTTGGTTTAAACATTGGCATACATCATTGTCTTGCATATATACACAGTGCTGCACATTATCCTGCCCTGACACAATGACATATTACAAATATTTTCACGGTATGCATCTCCTGACTACCACTTCTGAAGTCCCCCACACTGAGATAACGAAACATAAGGAGGCAAATGTGCAATGTATGCTTACCAATACAGGGTATTCATATCTGAATGGGTACAAGGACACTTCAATTAAAAAGATAAAACAAAGTGTAGCCCAGGTAAGCCTGGTGCCTCTGAAGAAGTTCCCCAGGGCGATGTTAGTGACTCCTTGCATTATTAAATAGTCTAGTTTGGTATTATATCAACAGAATTATTACTTAAACTGCAGTATAGTAAAAACAACCAAAATATGTCATTGTGTGTAAAAATGATGCAGTGATCTCTTGATATTTCCTGTATTCACTCTCTGTGTTCCTCTCTGATATATACAGTGGCTTGCAAAAGTATTCGGCCCCCTTGAAGTTTTCCACATTTTGTCACATTACTCCCACAAACATGAATCAATGTTATTGGAATTCCACGTGAAAGACCAATACAAAGTGGTGTACACGTGAGAAGTGGAACGAAATCATACATGATTCCAAACATTTTTTTAAAATAAATAACTGCAAAGTGGGGTGTGCATAATTATTCATCCCCCCTGAGTCAATACTTGTAGAACCACCTTTTGCTGCAATTACAGCTGCCAGTCTTTTAGGGTATGTCTCTACCAGCTTTGCACATCTAGAGACTGAAATACTTTCCCATTCTTCTTTGCAAAACAGCTCCAGCTCAGTCAGATTAGATAGACAACGTTTGTGAACAGCAGTTTTCATATCTTGCCACAGATTCTCGATTGGATTTAGATCTGGACTTTGACCAACTTCCCTGTCCCTGCTGAAGAGAAGCACCCTCAGAGCATAATGCTGCCACCACCATATTTGACAGTGGGGATGGTGTGTTCAGAGAGATGTGCAATGTTAGTTTTCCGCCACACATAGCGTTTTGCATTTTGGTCAAAAAGTTCCATTTTGGTCTCATCTGACTAAAGCACCTTTTTCTTCTTCCACATGTTTGCTGTGTCCCCCACATGGCTTGTGGCAAACTACAAACGGGACTTCTTATGCTTTTCTGTTAACAAAGGCTTTCTTCTTGCCACTCTTCCATAAAGTCCAACATTGTGCAGTGCATGACTAATAGTTGTCCTATGGATAGATTTCCCCACCTGAGCTGTAGATCTCTGCAGCTCATCCAGAGTCACCATGGGCCTCTTGACTCCATATCTAATCAGCGCTCTCCTTGTTCGGCCTGTGAGTTTATGTGGACAGCCTTGTCTTGGTAGGTTTACAGTTGTGCCATACTCCTTCTATTTCTGAATGATCGCTTGAACAGTGCTCCGTGGAATGTTCAAGGCTTTGGAAATCTTTTTGTAGCCTAAGCCTGCTTTAAATTTCTCAATAGCTTTAGCCCTGACCTGTCTGGTGTGCTCTTTGGACTTCATGGTGTTGTTGCTCCCAATATGCTCTTAGACAACCTCTGAGGCCGTCACAGAGCAGTTGTATTTGTACTGACATTAGATTACACACAGGTGCACTCTATTTAGTCATTAGCACTCATCAGGCAACGTCTATGAGCAACTGACTGCACTCAGACCAAAGGGGGCTGAATAATTACGCACACCCCACTTTGCAGTTATTTATTTGTGAAAAATGTTTGGAATCATGTATGATTTTCGTTCCACTTCTCACGTGTACACCACTTTGTATTCGTCTTTTACGTGGAATTCCAATAAAATTGATTCATGTTTGTGGCAGTAATGTGATAAAATGTGGAAAACTTCAAGGGGGCCGAATACTTTTGCAAGCCACTGTATACTACTCAGTTACTCAATGACCTAGTTTGTGAGCTTTGCGGTCTTTGGCATCAATAATTTGCATTGAAATGAAACAAATCTGTTTGGTTGTTTGAGGCTCCAACCCCTTTTCTGAATTTGAACCCCAGTCTCCCAATGACCAACTGTACCAGGTTTGAGGCTTGTGCCATTAACAGTGCAAGAATGGCAGCAATGAAATATTCCCCTTGAAAATCAATAGGTGAATTTTGATTGGATTTTGTAGGCTCCACCCACTTTTCTGAATGTTAATCCCGGTCACCCAATGACCAACTGTGCAAAGTTTGAGAACCCTGCCATTAACAGTGTAAGAATGGCTGCTGTTTACATTTTTCCTTTGAAATTTGTATTTGGCTCCACACACTTTTTGTTAGGTTGATAAAAGGTATCCTATATGTTATTCCAGGTAATATACTATGTGTGTCCCAAGTTTCATTCAAATCCGTTTAGCCATTGTTGCGTGATTGAGTAACAATTATCCAAACGTTCGCATTTATAATATTAGTAAGATAAGATACAGTATATACTGTATAATCAGATTTAGTGTATTCACCAAATACAATGGGGGCTGTACCTGGAATTGTTTTTGCCACATATATGTCATTGATAGAACAATAACCTACGAGAATGTACATTACAAATATACAGAGATACAGTAGCATGAAAAAAAGATGGGGTGGAGTGAAGTAGGACTAGAGGGTAGTCAGAAGTGCTGTTCTAGTGGAGCTGCCGTCTATGGCGCTCAAACACTACACAGCAAGATCAGGTGCTTCACAACAGCCCATGGGGTAGTAGGGGCAGAGAGGGGACAAAGTAAAACAGAGTCCCTTTCCCATAACCCTGAGGACAGAGCCAGTGATGATGGCCTGGCTACCCTGGGGGAAAATTAGCGGTGGTAGTCCTGTTTCCTGTTTCCTCTGAGACAGGGGCAGCGGTGGTGACCTGGCCCCTCTAGGGCAAGAGTCTGTAGTGATGACAAAGCTAGTGGTGGTGACCTGGCCACGTTGGAGCAGAAAGTGACAAGCCTGGTTTTCTGATGGGACAGATCCAGCGATGGGGGCCTGGCTATCCTGGGGGCAAATTAGCGGTGGTAGTCTTGTTTCCTCTGGGACAGGGCCAGCGGTGGTGCCCTGGCCTCCTTAGGGCAAGAGTCTGTACTGATGACGGAGTCAGCAGTAGTGACCTGGCCTCGCCAGGGCAGAAAGTCTATGGTGATGAGCCTGGTTTTCTCAGGGAACAGAGCCAGCAATGGTGACCTGGCTACCTTCAGCAATGGTTCAGCAGAGGAGGGCCCAGCTGCCCCAGGGACGTGGACAGATATGGTGGCCTGGCTTTTCTGGGGGACTCGTCAGTATGCATACAATTGGTCCTCACACAGATCACAGCCACATGTGATTGATCTGGCATCAACAGAGGAGCAGGAGGGCTGCAGCACTGAGGCTGGCATGTTGGTGGTCTGACTCCCTACTCTGTTCACAAGGATGTTGATCATACTGGGCAGCCATGGAGTGGCTCCTGGGCTGTGGTACAAGCTGGGAGCCTAAGCAGCTGTGTCCCTAGTGGATGAGAAAGATCAGTGTGGTTGTGACAGCGGCCTGGGAGAGCTTGGATTACAGTGCAATTACTTCCCCGCAGGCGCCAGTAAATACAGAGGGATTTCCTAACTGCCGGTGGAGGGGGATCCACATGATACTTAACTTAATGCTGTGATATTAACTGCTCAGATATTGTTACACAGCTCTCTACATTGTGTTGTCATCTGCTCAGGTATAGTCACACCCAGAGCCGGGACAAGGTCCTCCACCTAAGGCTGAGACACCAAAGTGCGCCCCTCCATCCCTCCCACCCCAGCCGTCACACACTGATTGCTATTAGTCTAAGAGGCGACCCAACACCTTAATCTCTAGTTATCTGGATTACAGTCACTGCCATGTATCCCCTTTTCTTATTTCTCTCTGCTTCAAACACAATAGGGGAATAATTGCTGAGTAAGTTGTGCGCCCCCTCCTACACTGCACCCTGAGGCTGGAGCCTCTCTCGCCTCTGCCTCGGCCTGGCCCTGGTCACACCTCTTGAAGATTACCTGAGGCTAAAATAAAAAAGTTAGCTACTTACTTAAGAAGAGGGAAGCCTCTGGATCCTCTAGAGGCTTCAAACGTGCTCCTGGAAACCACCGTTGCTGCTCACAGCACCCAGAACATATTCAACAAGATCTTGTGGGATGTGTTACCATGGCCATGCTCCCTGCTGTGTACGAACGTACCTGTACTGCTCCCAGAGCAAGTATGAATGCACCTGCACAGTAGGCTGAAGCTGTGGAGGTGCAGCTGTACTTGCGCATGCCCAGTATGGCCATACACATGCATGAAGAGTAGTGCGATCACAATCTTCTAAAAGGTCCTGGGTGGCGACGGTGGTCTCCAGGATGACCCAGAGGCTTTTCTCTTCATAGGTAAGTATCTACTTTGTGTCATCCACCTCGGTTTCACTATAAATATTAGTGTTGTGATCGTTGGTTACTGCTTCCTGAACCAAAAGATTCAGCTCAGGAGGTGGACACCTACACAGGAGGGATCTCATTCAGTGCCGTAATGGGTGAGGCTAAAATCCAGTTCCTTGTCCTAAAACTGCTGAACTCAATAGGTCTCCCAGATAGAAAGTACTGGAGGCCTTCAAAATACAGACATCATTTGTAAAAGGCTATTATCTTTAGAGATAAAGCTTGTCTAGAAATCTGGCACCTAGAGTCCTGCCTTAATGAGGTCTTCTAGCAGAGCCTCCACAGAGCTGTTCCTGGAAGTCATCCTTTCCCAAGGTTTATGATGAATTCTTTGTCAATATTGCGTTGCTGTAGAGGAGTCGGTGATGTGTTTGGTGGCGGCCTCCCCTGGGACAGATTATTAGTTATTCCTGTGACTGGTGTCTCCTCTCCTGACATGCGGAGGGGTCGGGAGCCCCGTGGCCTGCTTCAGCTTGTCATTAAACAACAATGGGGAGAGAGGTGATCCATCAATTACGTCCAGCCACTCTTAACTGCTGCACCAGACCTCAACAAAAATAATCACCCTAGCTGCCAGGAAACCGCAGTATTAGTTCTATTCTTGTTCATTATTGACAAGGATATGGCCACTCCAAACCTTCCAGAGCCCCCGATTCTAAGTGTACCTGTCGCAAATGGGGATGAGCTAATATGCCGTTTTCATTTTCTGCAAATGCAGTAGGGAAAGAAAACAGTGATGAGCGAAAATGCTGATATAGTTTTTTGCATTAATTTTTTAACTTTCGAGTGAAATTGCCATCAAAAATTATTTTGTGATACACATATGATTATTTTCACAATTTTAGTAAATTTTCACTCTTAAAGAGAGTCTGAAGCAAATATAAAAAAAACCCCAAATACTCACTTACAGAGAGGCAAGGCTCTGGGTCCTATATAGCCTTCCCATTCCTCTCCTGGTCCCGTTGTTCTTGCGCTGGCTCACCGTTAGCAGTCTCCGACGGATCGGTCAAAGGCTGCCCTCTGCCACTGCCCGAGGCTTTGGAAGTCTTTGGGAGCCCGAGTGTTCCTACAGACTAACCACTCCATACTGCGTATGCACAAGCACAATGTCTTGTGCATGCGCAGTAGGAAGCCACCAATCTTTGGGAGCACTCTGGCTTTGGGGGTACTTTTAAAGATGCTATGCTGGGGCCTCGCTGCATGCACCTGCCCAGTGCCCACCCCCATCCAACACGCATAGCACCCACTGGACTTCTCAAGCCTTTCTACCAGGAAGCTTCTGCCGTAACATTCCAAAGTCTCTCCTCCTCTGACAGAAAGATAGACGGGAAGGAAAATATAAGAGTCCCATTCCCCAGAGCAGTGTTCATTTCAACTTATTAGTGTATGTGTAATATGAGGACACACACACATTATATGGAGAACGGACAGGGTGAGTGAGGAAGCCTTAGCCAAGGAAGGTTGCAAGAACTTATGGATGCAGTGCAAAAGCTGGACTATGCTGTGCTGTGCACTGCAGTGTGCCAGAAACAGGATTTCATTAACATAGTGTAGTATTGTGGACTGTGGAGGATGCTCAATGCCTTTGCCTGGTCAGCCTGAGCCCAGAAAAGCGAGCCAGTGAAAAATGGCACCCAGCACCATTAAAAGCTAGAAACACCAAATTTGCTGGTTATATTAAGAACGGTGGGAACAAGAGGAAAATGTTTTTTTTTCCAAAAGACCTTATAGTTTTTGAGGAAATCGATTTTAAAATTCTTCTCCAGACTGTGGGAAAATTAAACGCCCGCCGACTTTAGTGGTTAATAGCAAAGCCCCCTTAACTGCCAGAAACACCAAATTTGCAGGGAATGTTAAGAAGAACAGTGGGAACAAGAGGAAAAATACATTTTCAAAAAGACTTTATACTTCTTGAGAAAATCAATTTTAAAATTTCAAAGGAAGAAGTATACATTAAAATTCGGTAATAACTGTTCTTAGGGAAACAATTCCTGCTGACTTTAGCAGTTAAAGTGGACCCAAATTAAAAATACAAGATTTCAGAAATAAAATCTATTTTCTAAATTATAATAATAAATAGCAGCCCTTTTTCAGCTGCATGATGACAAATATAAAATATTTTACATTTATTGGAGAAACCCCTCCCTTCCTTTCAAATTGCCGGAATTTTTCCGGCAAACTGGTGGAGTAGATGGTGTCTGGCAATGGAGGAATTGCTAATGGCTGCCCCCAGTATAACCCTAGCTATGAAAAGAGAAGGGTGAAAAGCATGCACTGAAATGATCATAGGTTTGAAGGAGTGTTTATTTATATTTGTATGTGAAAGAGTGGTGCGACTAAATATTTTTAATTAAAAAAATGTTTGGTTTGGGTCCGCTTTAATAGAAAAGGCCCCTTAAGGGCTGGTTCAGACGAGCGTTTTTGTGGCGTTTAACGCAGCGTTTCAGACGCAGCGTTTTTTTCTACTGCCATCCCATGCAAGTGAATGGGAGCGTTTAGAGCTGGCTTTTGCAGGCTTTCATGAAAGCCTGGCAGTAGATCCCAGCGTTGCGTCTAGTCTCAAAAGCAACATGCTGCTTTCAGAGGCAGTAAACGCGAGGAAACAATAGCAGAGACCAGAACTGCTAGCCTTGAACGTGTAACGATCGGTGGGCGCAGAGAGTATCTGATTACCGGTGATCTGCAGTATCACCGGAAATACAGATATATACTAGATTATAAGTGAACTGCAGTCTCACCGATAATCCGATATACAACTAACCTCTGATCACCCGAGTAGAGTGTAGTGTTTGGTGTAACTGTAACACTAAGAGGACAAGGCCTCAATGCAGTAAGGAGTACTGCACAGATTCCTTCCGCAGACCTGAGCTCTCCAAGACGGGAGGAGTCAGTCTGACAGAAGGAAGGGATATCTGAAAGTGACCCTCAGGAGCAAGGATCGCTAACAGAGCGAGGAACCGCCTCTAACGGTAAGGTCGGTTCTCGAGGTCGGACAAGCCAGGTCGTACACACACGGACAGATAAAGTACAGGATCAGGAGGCAAAGGCAGAGTCAAAGTACAGGCAGGGTTCAGCAACGGGGTATCAGAAATATCGGGGTACAAAATCAGGAGGCAGAAGCAGAGTCAAGGAACGAGCCGGGGTTCGGCAACAGAGTATCAGAAATATCGAGGTGCAAGATCAGAGTTCAGGAGGATAGTCAAGGCAGGCAAAAGTCATAACAGATAATCACAATCAAACTAGTACTTTAGCTATCAACAGAATCTAGCTTAGTGTAGGATTACAGCTCCAGCTGGTCCCGGCACACTAACGGATCTGACTACGGATCTGGGTGCTCCCACATATGTGAACGCAACGCCAGACAAGGAGCAAGTGAACAACCAGCAGTATATATACTCTAGGACCTTTCCAGGACCTCCCTAATTGCTGGTCCAATGGGAGCAGTGGAATTTGTCAGCTGACCCAGCTGGTCAGCCGACACCCTTCTAACTGCTATTTAAACTCTGCCTCTGTGCTCGCGCGCGTGTAAGTCTAAATCTTGGTGGACTATCAGTCCCAGCCACACCAGTACTGTTTTGCAATGTATCTAATGCGGGGGTCGCCTCTGATGTGGATTCCGCCGTTACCAATGCGGATTCCGCCGCACTGCCCATGCGGCATGCAGCGTTTTTTCCGCGTTGTGACGCCACGCTGGACGCGGAAACAGCCGCCTCACCTCGAGAGACGGCGGCTTTTCCGCGTTTCCTCACAGAACGCTTTTCAAAAGCCTTCAAAAGCTAGCTTTTAAACGCTGGCGTTTAAACGCTGGCGTTTGAACGCAATGCCAAGCAAAAGCTCAGCAGACGCCCGTGTGAACCAGCCCTAAATCCTAGCAACACCAAATTTGCAGGATATGTTAAAAAGATAGTGGGAAACAATATTTAAATTTTTTTTAAAAAAAAAGGTAATTTTTTTTTACAAATGTATTTTTTTTTAAATGTTCACAGTGTGGGAATTTTTTTAAAAAAATGGCGTGGGTCCCCCTTCCCGAGCCTCTGTAACCCCTTGTCTCCCATGCAGGCTGCGATAGCCAGAATGCGTAGCCCCGGACGACTAGGGCTTCGCACCCTGAGCTATACCAGCCCGCATGGTCCATGGTATGGGTGGCCTTGTCCAATCCTTAGACAAGGGGCTCTTCCCCACCTCTGGTGCCCCAGGAGGAGGTGGGGGTGACAACTCCCTGGGGAGGGGTTCATGGTGGCATCTGGAACTCCAGATGCCCGCCCCCCTCCCAGGAGAAATGTGTATACCCATACCCTTACCCATTTCCACAAAGGGTTAAATGAAATAAAAACGCAACAATGAGAAAAGTCCTTTAATGTTCTTAATTAACCAGAAATACTTATCTGTACCTGTACCTTGCCCTCCCTGCCTCTCACCTGCTGTCACCCTCACCCATGCTGGTACCCTGCTGGCACTCTCAGCTATACTATAACTGAGAGCAGTTTGGCGGGGGCGGCGTCTGTGGTGGCGGTTCACTGTTAGAGATGGCTCGAACAGTTCGACGGTGAACAGTTCCCGGCGAATTTCGGTGGTTTGCGTTCGCCCACGAACGCAAACTTTATGGTGGTTCTATTCACCTCCTATACTACATCATTAGGGTCAACTTTGACCCTCTACATCACAGCCAGCAGGCACATTGTAGCCAATCAGGCTACACTCCCTCCTGGAGCCACTACCCCCCCCCCCTATAAAAGGCAGGCAGCGTCAGGCATTGGACTCACTCGTGTGCCTGCATTAATTAGAGTAGGGAAAGCTGCTGCAGACACTCATAGGGAAAGCTTAGTTACGCTCTTGTAGGCTTCTTAGCTTGCTCCTTGCTGATACTTATTGCTAAAAAAGCACCCCTCAACAGCTCTTTTGCAAGCTAATCTTGTTCTTGTGATCAAATTGTGTGTGTGTGTGTGTGTGTGTGTGTGTGTGTGTGTGTGTGTGTGTGTGTGTGTGTGTGTGTGTGTGTCCCGCAGATACTTGTGTTGCATAGACAGCCTTGGTAATTCCTACTGTGTGTGCCACTGCCAGGCCTAGCACATTCAGTGACTACCTGTGTGTGTGACAGGTGCACATTGTAATACCCATCATTGCATTTACCTACCTGTTGTTCACAGTGCACCCACCTACCTATGTGAGCGCACGTAGTGTCACTGTGCCTGTCCGGTACCTGTCTGTGTGTGACAGGTGCACATTGTACTATCCATCACTGCATATACCTACCTGTTGTTCACTTCAGTCAGTGCACCCACCTACCTATGTGAGCGCACGCAGTGTCACTGTGCCTGTCCGGTACCTGTCTGTGTGTGTGACAGGTGCACATTGTAATACCCGCCATCACTGCATATATATTATATTGTATTAGTCAAGTCAGTGCATACCTTTCACTTCATCATCCCCCCCCCCCCCCCCGGTATAGACAAAACGGACAAAACAGGTAGAGGCAGAGGTAGTGCCAGACCCAGAGGAAGGCCACGCGGCAAGTCTGTGCGAGGTCATGCTGATGTGATTTCATGTGGCCCTGGCCCAAAGTACAGTGCTCAGAAGAAGGCACGTCCCATCAACTCCCAAGATTGTCAGGACGTGGTTGACTATTTAACACAGAACACCTAATCTTCCGCAGCCACCAGTGCTGCTACAAGCACCACATCCGCTGCATTTGACACTTCGTAGGCGCTATTTGGTGGGGAAATCACTGATGCACAGACATTATTGTTACAACAAGATGAAGGCACTAAGCAAGTTACACCACCTCATATGTCTGAGTTAGGCAGCGACACTATGAACGTAACGTGTGAGGAGAAGGACGATAAAGTACCTGCTGTTGGTGCAGTTTATGAGGTGTCTGTCTGAGGCAAGCGAAGCTGGGGAGGATGATTATGATGATGACGATGATACGGATGCCACGTGGGGTCCTAAGAGAAACGATGACCAAGGGGACAGTTCAGAGGGAGAGTCAGAGAGGACTAGGAGGAAACGAGTTGCTAAAAGGAGCAGGGGGAGCTCGTCGTCAGAAACAGCTGGTGGCAGTGTCTGGCGCCATGTGTCGCCACCTGTGGACAGCCAGCCAACATGCCCTTCAATGTCAGCTGCTGATGCCACCATAGTGCCATCACCCCAGGGGGGCTCAGCGGTTTGGAAATGTTTTAATGTGTTTGCCTTAGATCAGAGCAATGCCATCTGTTCTCTCTGCCTCCAAAAATTGAGCAGTGGAAAGGCCAACACCCACGTAGGGACAAGTGCCTTATGAAGGCACCTGCAGAAAAGGCACAAACTGCAATGGGAAGAGCACCTGAGCAAAAGCAGCACACAAAAGCAAAGCCACCCTCCTTCTCCTCTTCCTCCTTCAGGTGCAGCATCTTCAGCCGCTTTCTCCCTTGCACCTTCACAATCACCCTCCTCCACTCCGCCTCTGACCTTGAGCGGTTCCTGCTCCTCTGCCCACAGCAGCCAGGTGTCTGTGAAGGAAATCTTTGAGCGGAAGAAGCCAATGTCTGCCAGTCACCCCCTTGCCCGGTGTCTGACAGCTGGTTTGGCGGAACTGTTAACTCGCCAGCTGTTACCATACCAGCTGGTGGACTCTGAGGCCTTCCGTAAATTTGTGGCCATTGGGACACCGCAGTGGAAGATACCAGGCCGCAATTATTTCTCTAAAAAGGCGATACCCAAACTGTACCATGAAGTTGAGAGGCAAGTGGTTTCATCTCTGGCACACAGCGTTGGGTCAAGGGTCCACCTGACCATGGATGCCTGGTCTGCCAAGCATGGTCAGGGCAGGTACATTACTTACACAGCCCATTGGGTCAACCTGGTGACCAATGGCAAGCAGGGAGTACGTGGCTGTGCAACGGACCAACTTGTGACACCTCCACGGCTTGCAGGCAGGCCTCCTGCCACCTCCTCTCCTCCTGCTACATTATCTTCGCTGTCGTCCTCCTCCTTGTGGCAGTTCAACTCTACTGGTGCTGCCATCTCTTCTCCAGCTACACAGCCCCAGCTCCCCAGCGCCTATGCTGCATGCCAGGAACGACGGTGTCACGCCATCTTAGACATGTCTTGCCTCAAAGCGGAGAGTCACACTGGAGCAGCTCTCCTGGCTGCTCTTAACAAACAGGTGGATCAGTGGCTGACCCCGCACCAGCTGGAGATCGGCAACGTGGTGTGTGACAACGGCAGCAATCTTTTTTCCACTTTGAATTTGGGAAAGCTGACACATGTACCCTGCATGGCACATGTGCTGAATCTAGTCATTCAAAGATTTGTGTCAAAGTACCCAGGCTTAGAGGACGTCCTGAAGCAGGCCAGGAAGTTGTGTGGGCATTTCAGGCGGTGGTCTTACACGGCCATGGCACACTTTGCCGAGATTCAGCGGAGAAACAAGTTGCCGGTGAGACGCCTCACTAGCGATAGCCCGACTTGGTGGAATTCGACCCTCCTTATGTTCTCTCGCCTGCTAGAACAGTACCTCTACAATTACAGTAGAAGGACACACTCTGGGGAGAACAGGAACAGTTACAGGAGGAAGCGTTGTGGGATCAATTCTCATCAGAACCAAATGTTTCCTCAACACCTGCAGCAGCACAGAGGGTGAAGGAGGAGGAAGAAGAGTGTGGGGAAGAGGAGTCAGACTCGGATGATGAGGAAAGTGTTTCTTTGGAGGAGGAGGGGGCGTCAGCAGAAGAACAACTGCAGCAGGCGTTGCAGGGGGCTTGTGCTGCTCAACGTTCCCGTGGTATTGTTCGTGGCTTGGGGGAGGAGGAGAACTTACCTGACGTCACTGAGGAAGAGCAAGAGGAGATGGATAGTACGTCTGGATCCAACTTTGTGCAGATGGCCTCTTTCATGCTGTCCAGCCTGTTGATGGACCCTCGTATAAAAAAACTCAAGGGGAATGACAATTACTGGGTGGCCACGCTACTAGACCCTCGGTACAGGCACAAAGTGGCGGAGATGTTACCAACTCACCTGAAGGCAGAAAGGATGCAGCACTTGCAGAACAAGCTGGCAACTATGCTTTGCAATGCATTTAAGGGTGATGTCACAGCACAACACAATAAAGGTGCCACTGCCAGTAATCCTTCTCCCATGTCCACACAGGTAAGGACAGGACGCTCCAGCGATCTCATGGTGATGTCGGACATGCGGACATTCTTTAGTCCAAAGCCTCGCCTTAGCCCTTCCAAATCCACCCTCCACCAACGCCTGGACCATCAGGTAGCCGACTACCTTGCCTTAAGTGTGGATGTAGACACTGTGAGCAGCGATGAACCCTTGGACTACTGCGTGCGTAGGCTTGCTTGACCTGTGGCCAGAGCTGTCCCAATTTGCCATCCAACTTCTGTCTTGCCCTGCCTCAAGCGTCCTGTCAGAAAGGATCTTCAGCGCAGCTGGAGGCATTGTCACTGAGAAGAGTACCGTATATACTCGCAAGCAAGCCGAATTTTTGACCCCCCAAAAGTGGGCCAAAAGTTGGGGGGTCGGCTTGCTTGCGAGTCATGTGTGGGTGGGTGGGTGGATAGGTGCTGTCCCTCCCCGCTCCCCCCGCGGCCACCGCTGCTATTACCTTAGGCGGCGCCGCTGCCTCTATCCCCGTCCTCCTCCGGTAACTCATTCACAGCAGCGCGCCCCCCGCTGCTGTGATGACGCAGGAAACCATAGAGAGCGGTTCCCATAGTAACGGCATCACGCTACAGGAAGCCGCTCTCTATGGTTTCCTCGTCATCACAGCAGCGAGAGGCGCGCTGCTGTGAATGAGTTACTACCGGAGGAGGACGGGGATAGAGGAAGCGGCGCCGCCTGAGGTAATAGCAGCAGCGGCGGCCGCAGGGGGAGCGGGGAGGGACAGCACCTACCCACCTATACTGGGGCACTATGCTAGCTATATGGGGCACTATACTAGCTATAATGGGGCACTATACTAGCTATACTGGGGGCACTATACTAGCTATACTGGGGGCACTATACTAGCTATACTGGGGGCACTATACTAGCTATACTGGGGGCACTATACTAGCTATAATGGGGCACTATACTAGCTATAATAGCTATAATGGGGCACTATACTAGCTATAATGGGGGCACTATACTAGCTATAATGGGGGCACTATACTAGCTATACTGGGGGCACTATACTAGCTATACTGGGGGCACTATACTAACTATACTGAGCACTATACTAGCTAAACTGGGGCACTTCACTAGCTATACTGAGCACTATACTAGCTATACTGAGCACTATACTAGCTATACTGAGCACTATACTAGCTATACTGGGGCATTTTACTAGCTATACTGAGTACTACCTACCTATACTGAGCACTATACTAGCTAAACTGGGGCACTTCACTAGCTATAATGAGCACTATACTAGCTATACTGAGCACTATACTAGCTATAATGAGCACTATACTAGCTATACTGGGGCATTTTACTTGCTATACTGAGCACTACCTACCTATACTGGGCACTATACTAGCTATACTGGGACATACTGGGGGGATCACGCGGCCAGCGTTTCCTACCCCCGGCTTACATGAGGGTCAATCATTTTTTCCTGTTTTTTGGGGTAAAAGTGGGGGGGTCGGCTTACATGCGGGTCGGCTTGCTTGCGAGTATATACGGTAGTCGCCTAAGTCACAAAAGTGTTCAGTACCTCACCTTTATCAAAATGAATGAGGCATGGATCCCGGAGGGCTACTGCCTGCCCCAAGACTAAGTCGGTCCCCACACAGCACCGCAGGCCGCTTCACTGCCTTCTCCTCCACCACCAACAGGGTCCAGGACACCAGGTGGATTCCTGAATTTTTAAGGTCGCTATACTAATTTTTCTGGTACGTGTACATGCCTGTCTAATTTTTCTGGCTGCACTGCAGCTGCAACAACAAAACAAAAGGCATGTACATGTGCCAATTCCCCTTCGTGATCATTACCTTGCCACGGTGAAGGGGCTTGCGTATCACAACAATGAAGCCGGCTGAATGACCGCCGGCTATATGAGTGTCTTAGGGGGGTGGCACACCAAAGATAATAAGGTCGATGCTTCATTGTGGACAGACCAAATTTGATCAGCTGGACAGTCACTGTTGTTCTATTATTGAGATACCACAGCCCGGCGACCATATGGGCTTGAAAACCGCCACGGCCTGCACTCTCTCGCCATGGTGCGCACCAGTCCAGCACGGCCGTCACAACACAAACAGCTGTTTGTGGTGCGTTACACAGTGAGTTTGGTGTGTCAGTGTGAAGCAGTGCTCTAATTACACTCCCTGATTGATGTATACACATGCAAGATGTTTTAAAGCACTTTAGGCCTGCAATTTAGCATTCAATGTGATTTCTGCCCTTAAAACCTGCTTTGCGTGAAATGCAGATTTTTACCAGGGACTTTTGGCGTCTATCCCACTCATCCATGTAAAAACTCCGATGTTAGACCCCTTGAAAGATCTTTTTCATCACTTTTGTGGCCAGCATAAGTTCTTCTAGTTTTCAAAGTTCGCCTCCCCATTGAAGTCTATTGCGGTTCGCGAAAGTTCATGCGAATCGAACTTTCGCGGAAGTTAGCGCATGCGAACCAAAAATCGGAGGTTCTGGCCACACTGTGATCTTTAATCAACGTAAAAGAAGATTGCAAGTTAGAGGATATTGGCTTGGGACCTTTTCCCGAGGATATTGGTGTGGGAACTTTTTCTTAAAGTTACAGGTAAGTATTTATGGTTAATTTAGATTAATAAAATACCTTTTTCGTAGTTGTCTTTTTATTACATTTTTAACCCTTTGTGGAAATGGGTAAGGGGTACCCATATACTAATTTCTCCTGGGAGAGGGGTGGGCATCTGGGGGTCCCCTTCTTAAAGGTGACTCCACCCTGAACCCCCCCCCCCAGGGAGTCATGCCCTCACTTCCTCCTGGGGCAGGTGGGGAAGAGCCCCTTGTCCATAGATTGGACAAGGGCTCGGGGGGAGAGGGGAAGGCTATGGACCATGCGGGCTGGCATAGCTCAGGGTGCAAAGCCCCAGTCGTCCGGGGCTCCGCATTCTGGCTATCCCAGCCTGCATGGGGGACGGGACAAGGGGTTACAGAGGCTCGGGAGGGGGGACCCACCATCTGAACATAAAAAAAAAAGTTGGTAGGAAATTTTTTTAAAACTTGACGTGGGGTCCCCAGTCCCGAGCCTCTGTATCGCCTTGTCTCCCACGCAGGCTTGGATAGCCAGAATGCGGAGCCCGGGCCATCTGGGGCTTCACACCCTGAGCTATCCAACTGTTCTTCTTAACATTCCCTGCAAATTTGGTGTTTCTGGCAGTTAAGGGGGCTTTGCTATTAACTGCTAAAGTCAGCAGGCATTTAATTTTCATACGGTCAGAAGAAGAACTTTAAAATCGATTTTCTCAAAAACTATAAGGTCTTTTTGGAAAAAAAATGTTTTTCCTCTTGTTTTCACTGTTCTTCTTAACATAACCAGCAAATTTGGTGTTTCGCTTTGCTATTAAACGTTAAAGTTGGCGGGCAGACATTTTCCAAAACGGCAGCAAAGCAGGGCTTAAAACGATAAATAACGTTCAGGCAGAACAAAAAAGCAGGTTTTAAAATGATAAATTACGTTCACAAGGTTTACACTATTTTAACCTTTAAAACAATAAATATCGTTTTAAACAAATATTGAGCAGAAGGGGGCGCCATTATTTAACCGGCGCCATTTTTCACTGGACGCCAGAAACGGCCCTGGAAGGAAGTGTATTGGGGTGGTTTTATGATAAATTGGGAAAATGTGGTAAATATTTCAGATGCCTTCTGGAAGGTGGCAGAACAGAGAGGATAAAATGTTGTATATTTCTACCTGGAAAACTTCTTTAAAGGGAACCAAGCACCACTTTTTTTTCTGCCATTTGTCCTGGTTTCTAATAGCTGTAGGAGCTGCCATGTTCCCCTTTTCCTTTCTAGCTGCCCATTATATATCCAGGGGAAGGTGTGAAGATAGCATCTGGGACTTCTTTAAAATGTTTGAAGCACAGTGTCCTATCTCTCCACTGGTCTCGCCTTGTACTGCTGCTGATGAAAGCTTTTGCTTGCTCTCTGCTAATGTGTGCAATAAAATAATTACATCAGTCCTTATCTGCCTGAAATTTCTGCAGTTGGACAGGCCTCGGAAGTAGGTTAATAAAAGCCTCTGCTAAACTTTTAAATGTTTAATAATGAGCCACATTACTGGCATGCATTTTTAATGTGCTATTGAGATGCCCTGGGTACTAAAAATGAAATATTTTGATGACAGGGCCACTTTAACTAGCATCTTGTGCTTCCTTTGTTCTGACTATCTTGTAACTCACAGTTTTGCTGGAAATGTTCCAAGGGGAATAAAGCACATTTATTCCCTTACCTGGTGTCTTCAAGGACATGTATGTGACATAGCGGGCTGTTCTTAAAGACAGGCAGCTTGGGGCCAGAAAGATGCTCACATCCGGATAAATTCAAAGTGACACAGCGAGCAAGTTGGATGCAGTTCCAAGTTACACACGTTCCCGCACTACCTGCAGACAAAGACGTTAGTTACAGTTCTCGCCTATAAGCTGCTCTCTCTCTCTGTAGCGACAGATGCTTTTATAAAGGATTCATAATAAGACTAAATGGTTGTGTACGATGGAAACACTAAAAACTCTCTCCAATTTAGTTTCAAATCAAGTCATAACTTAGACGGCTGGTTTGTTTCATTATGTCGTCTAAACAGAACAGTTGTGTCTCTGTATCAACTCCTCAGACTCAAAAACATTCATGTGCTGTATATGCAATTTCTTCAACGTCCTTTTTATAACGCCCCTTTTACACTTGCCTTGTAAACGTGGGGCCTAGCACACTTACTGCAGCATGTTTCGCCAGAAGGCGATGCGGTGCATATGCGACGGGAATATAACGGGGAAACCCAGCAATCCCAGTGACATACTTTCTGTCCAGCAAGGAGTACATCAATGGACGTGGGGCGTGCAGGGGGCGGCACTATGCATATGACTAGAGATGGCCCGAACCTCCGATTTTCGGTTCATGAGCCGCGAATGCGAACTTCCGCAAAAGTTCGGTTTGCGCGAACTTTCATGAACCGCAATAGACTTCAATGGGGAGGCGAACTTTGAAAACTAGAAACACTTACGCTGGCCACAAAAGTGATGAAAAAGATGTTTCAAGGGGTCTAACATCGGAGTTTTTGCATGGATGAGTAGGATAGACGCCAAAAGTCCCAGGGAAAAATCTGCATTTGGCACAAAGCAGCGTTTTAACCACTTAAGGACTGCAGTCATAAAACCCCTTAAGGACCAGAGCCTTTTTTTCCATTCGGACCACTGCAGCTTTCACGGTTTATTGCTCAGTCATACAACCTACCACCTAAATGAATTTTACCTCCTTTTCTTGTCACTAATACAGCTTTCTTTCGGTGCTATTTGATTGCTGCTGCGAGTTTTACTTTTTATTATATTCATCAAAAAAGACATGAATTTTGTCAAAAAAATGACTTTTTTAACTTTCTGTGCTGACATTTTTCAAATAAAGTAAAATTTCCTATACATTTGAGCGCGAAAGTTATTCTGCTACATGTCTTTGATAAAAAAAACAAACATTCAGTGTATATTTATTGGATTGGGTAAAAGTTATAGCGTTTACAAACTATGGTGCCAAAAGTGAATTTTCCCATTTTCAAGCATCTCTGACTTTTCTGCGCACCTGTCAGGTTTCATGAGGGGCTAAAATTCCAGGATAGTACAAATCCCCCCCAAATGACCCCATTTTGGAAAGAAGACATCCCAAAGTATTCAGTGAGAGGCATGGTGAGTTCATAGAAGATTTTATTTTTTGTCACAAGTTAGCGGAAAATGACACTTTGTAACAAAAAAAAAAAAAAAAAAGTTTCCATTTCTTCTAACTTGCGACAAAAAAAAATGAAATCTGCCACGGACTCACTATGCTACTCTCTGAATACCTTGAAGTGTCTACTTTCCAAAATGGGGTCATTTGTGGGGTGTGTTCACTGTCCTGGCATTTTGGGGGGTGCCTAATTGTAAGCACCCCTGTAAAGCCTAAAGATGCTCATTGGACTTTGGGCCCCTTAGCGCAGTTAGGCTGCAAAAAAGTGCAACACATGTGGTATTGCCGTACTCAGGAGAAGTAGTATAATGTGTTTTGGGGTGTATTTTTACACATACCCATGCTGGGTGGGAGAAATATCTCCGTAAATGACAATTGTTTTATTTTTTTTACACACAATTGTCAATTTATAGAGATATTTCTCCCACTCAGCATGGGTATGTGGAAAAATACACCCCAAAACACATTATACTACTTCTCCTGAGTACGGCGATACCACATGTGTGGCACTTTTTTGCACCCTAACTGCGCTAAGGGGCCCAAAGTCCAATGAGTACCTTTAGGATTTCACAGGTCATTTTGAGAAATTTCGTTTCAAGACTGCTCCTCACGGTTTAGGGCCCCTAAAATGCCAGGACAGTATAGGAATCCCACAAATTACCCCATTTTAGAAAGAAGACACCCCAAGGTATTCCATTAGGAGGATGGTGAGTTCATAGAAGATTTTTTTTTTTGTCACAAGTTAGCGGAAATTGATTTGAATTGGTTTTTTTCACAAAGTGTCATTTTATGCTAACTTGTGACAAAAATAAAATCTTCTATGAACTCACCATACTCCTAACGGAATACCTTGGGGTGTCTTCTTTCTAAAATGGGGTCATTTGTGGGGTTCCTATACTGCCCTGGCATTTTAGGGGCCCTAAACCGTGAGGAGTAGTCTTGAAACCAAATGTCGCAAAATGACCTGTGAAATCCTAAAGGTACTCATTGGACTTTGGGCCCCTTAGCGCACTTAGGGTGCAAAAAAGTGCCACACATGTGGTACCGCCGTACTCAGGAGAAGTAGTATAATGTGTTTTGGGGTGTATTTTTACACATACAGATGCTAGGTGGGAGAAATATCTCTGTAAATGACAATTATTTGATTTTTTTTACACACAATTGTCCATTTACAGAGAGATTTCTCCCACCCAGCATGGGTATGTATAAAAATACACCTCAAAACACATTATACTACTTCTTCTGAGTACGGCGATACCACATGTGTGACACTTTTTTGCAACCTAGGTGCGCTAAGGGGCCTAACGTCCTATTCACAGGTCATTTTGAGGCATTTGGATTCTAGACTGTAACGATTGTGGAACTTTTCCCGTGATCAGCGCACAACGCGTGCGCTGACACGGCGGAAATTCTCCACAAGCGTATAATTTGCAGGAACCCAGCAAAAGGTGCTACGCACCTGTAGAGGGAAATTCCTGTCGGCAGATGGCGCTGGGGATTGCAGAGGAACCAATCCTCTGTACCTCCAGAAATGCCAGACAGGAATTGTACAAAACGCAGAACACAATTGCAAGAGAGGCGATTGCGAATGAGAATGAGCAAAGGGACAGGTTGTATGTGTGTGTGCCAATCCAGTCGCCACCCCGCAACCGCACACACACAACAGCAGATATGAAATAGGAACGCGATCGCGGGAGGTGCGATCGCCAGACGAGACACAAGGCAGATCAGAACAGAATACGAGGTTAGCAAAGGCACAGCAAATAATACAATGAGGAGATACGGAAAATAACAAATGCTAGCTAACCGCGAACACCGCACTCATTCGCAACAGTGCACGCGGTTATGCGCGGTCTCCACGTGATAAGCACAATAGAGACAAGCACGCCTAACTAACCATTAACAGACAAACATGAAACAGAGGACGCGAGCGCTTGCTTAACGGTTACCTCACCGAGCCTCCAGCAAGCGTAGCAGACAGACACACGAAAACAGGGACAAGCGAGAGATAGGATCCACAGCACTAGCGAAAAGTGGCTAGCGCGATCCAAGTACAGAGTAGCAGAGCAGAAGGATCCCCAGCGCTAGCGAAAAGTAGCTAGCGCGATCCCAGGAGACAGAACAGAAGGATCCCCAGCGCTAGCGAAAAGTAGCTAGCGCGATCCCAGGAGACAGAACAGAAGAGATAGCTGGTAGCCACCGCTGCCACCGCTGCACCAGCTATACTCCAAGAACAGAGATCAGAACCATTTCCTGTCAACCACCATAGGGACAGGACAATGGCAAACAGGCAAGACAAGACAGAACAGGCAATACAGATAATACAATCCTAACAGCACTAGGGAAATCTGCCTAGCGCAGATTTAGGAATTACTCTAAGCTGATGTTCAAACAGAGAGCAAGGCTGACACCCCACCAGGAGTGTTACATAGGACGAAATCCTTATGAACAGCGAAGCATTGTGGGAAAGACATAGTACTTATAGTACACGCCTCCAATGAATGTGGCCAGGCAATTTGCATGACAACGTATGCAAATTCCTCTGCAAGCACAACCTGCAAAACTGACAGAAGCGGTTCTTTCCAGAGTCCTGCAGCATGCAAACCTACACAATGGTCAAAAGGCTGGCTGCCTGCACAGGCAGCTGAGCAAATCATCACAGTACCCCCCCCCTCCAGGGTCGAATTCCAGATGACCCTCAAAACTGCTATTAGCAACAGACTCAAACTGAAGACTCATGAAGGTCGGGGCAGCCCGACAAGGTCCAATTCCAGAGTCAGTCCACCCGAAACCGACCTCATCGGAAACAGAAGCCACCGAAACATGCCTATCATTACCACCAGTCTCAGTATAACACCCATCAGGACTGTGAACGCCAGAGAAGAAGCCATCGACACCCTCCAGACAATACCCACCACCTTCCAAGGAGCGTCCGAAAATACCAAACCTGCCACAATACCTGTTCGAAGTGTCCCTTACAACACAAAAGCCACCGTTGATCTTATCCAGGGGACCAAGCAAAATTTCTCCCGGAATCTCCCAGAACCTTTTGAAGCTCCACAGAGATCCCAAGAGGGCAGAACAATCACCAGGCTCACATGGAGAATTACCAAGAACCCCCATGGAACCAATGACAATTCCGGATTCAGAATTACGAGGACACCCATCAAGATCAAGACTTTCAGGGACCACTTCTGGGCATGCAAGCAGGCAGGCTAAATCAGAGCATGTCTCCACCGAGGAAGCATCTGAGTACGCTGGTAACCGAGGCACACTTGGGCTTTCTGGGTCACAGAGCACACTGGGGTACACCAGCACAGGAGAAACCTCAGGACATGTCGGGGAACTGCCAACCTCAGAGTCCGGCACGAGGAAACCAAAACCAGAACTGGGCAGAGAATCATCACGAGCAATGGTCTCAAGCACTGGACTTTCAAAAGAAGACTCAGATTCAAATTCGGAAATTTCTGTGACTGTAATATCATCATTGACTACACATGACTGAAGCTCCACCAGAGCTGAAAAGGTAGCCAGCAAGGCAGCAATGCCTACGGAAGAGGGCAACACCTCAGAAAGACTTGGGGGACAGGAGACATCTCCTACAAGTTCTGCACCCTTTGGGAGGAACTCGGAGACCTCCAGAACATCAAACAAGACCTCAGGAACATCATTTTTCAAGTTTTCTAGGAAGGATTCTGAACTATCCATGTTACAGGGCAAAACTGGAACTTTATTTTGTGGACAGGGCAGATGTCCCAGGAATGGTTCCACCATAACCTGAGACTGGATCTCATCATCATGAGGGGAATGTACAGGTATATTTACTGGAACACACACTGACTCCCTAACTTCATTCTCACTGTACCCAGAATTCTGTGTGGCAGTCAAACTAGCTTTTAACTCCAAAACTGCAGAAAAACAGGTGAGTATAGCAGCAATACCTAGACGAGCCTCTAGGGGCACTGCAGGAGACATTGTACAAGGCAATATTAACTCATCCAGAGTACAGGGTGCAGAATCAGCATTTTTCTCAAAACAAGAAAGGGACTCACAAATGTCAGTGCAAGTGGAGATCATGTTTTTATTCATGGTACAGGGCAGATTCAGAGAAAGCGTCTCTGAATAAGGCAAAGAGGGTTCAGCATCAGATTCGCAAAACCGAAGCGCTGTCTCACTCTTAGATTCGGCTAACAATGTCGAATCCGAGGAATCAGAACGCAAAACCTGCGAATCAAAATTCACTTTAGGTTGTGAAACTGACACTTCTATAGCGCAAACCTCCGCGATCTGCGGAGCAGACTGCAAGGCATCTAGGACCGAAACGCTGGAGCAACTGTCCCCAGGCAACGGGCCCTTACAGGTGTGAACAGGGTGAGACAGAGACTCATCTGCAGAAGAAATAGTGACATCAACAGGACAAACTTTATTAGGCATATTAAATTTACTTTTGACGCTGCATAGTCGAGAACTTTTCCCCATAGCAGGGTCACAGACGGAAGATCTCAAAGATCTGTTTCTAAATGACAAAGGATCCCACACATCCTTGAGGAAACCGGCAGACTCATGCCGATCACAATCTGCAGGAACATCCGAGAAACAGGCATCAGATCGCACAGATTCAAACTGCACACTGTCAGGAGCGAATCCTTCAGGATTCGCACAGGAATCAACCACAGCGGCACACTCATTCATTTCAGATTGCACAAAGTCAAGACTCACATGCTTTACCCCAGAAAGGCAGGAACAATCATCCGACAACGATGTCTCTTTATTGGAATCAATTGGTTGGTGTGTGCAACTCATCCAAAATCGTTTGCCATACATAGATCACCAGATCCACATCATCCTTGTCACATTCATCGGAATCAATCAGAAGGTACATAGAGTCAAGACAAGCATTCAAGACATCTTCGCTTTTTGCGATGTAAAAATCGCAAAAGGCTTTCCAATCAAAATCGAATTCCTCCAGCAAGGCCCCAACATCCCAGGAAGCAAATGGGGGTTCAAACAGGCCAGTATCCACATAATCTCCATATGGTTGGAGTTCAGGAACAATAACAGATTTTTTAACTGCTTTAATGTAGTGTGCGATCCTACCTATAGCAGGATCCACATAAGCTTTGGATTGGGGCAAAAAAGCCGGAGACGGAACAACATCATTACAAACATCAATAGGGAGTGTTTTATTCCGATGCTTGCGTTTTTTAGTTTTTCTCTTTTTCGCCACTTTGCATGTCTGCTGTTTAAAACCTGAAGTGGCAACAGACACATTGAACTGATTGTTATACTGAAAGGTTTTGCATGGAAGGGAAAGATCAGCTGACTTATCAGCAGCTACACACTCAATCAGAGCAGGTGGTAAGCCAGGCAGTTTAAACCAGTGAGAGAATATCTCTGCAAGCAACTGATACAGATTACCATTCCAAGAATTGATTTTTAACAGATTATATGCCCAGGTGAACAAATCGTCTTTTAAGAGCACATAGGCAAACAGAAGAGCCGACGTGGACGGATCAGAAATCTGAAAGGTGGGATTCAGGCAAAACCTCACACATTCAGAAAGAAATTCCGCCTTGGTCTCTGAATTAAGCCTTTTAAAGCTCTTAAAGACACAGGACCCAAACTCGACAAAATCGTACAAATCGGAATTTCCGTCTACACTGGGGTTTTGGGTTGCGCTGTTCATACTGTAACGATTGTGGAACTTTTCCCGTGATCAGCGCACAACGCGTGCGCTGACACGGCGGAAATTCTCCACAAGCGTATAATTTGCAGGAACCCAGCAAAAGGTGCTACGCACCCGTAGAGGGAAAATTCCTGTCGGCAGATGGCGCTGGGGAGTGCAGAGGAACCAATCCTCTGTACCTCCAGAAATGCCAGACAGGAATTGTACAAAACGCAGAACGCAATCGCAAGAGAGGCGATTGCGAATGAGAATGAGCAAAGGGACAGGTTGTATGTGTGTGTGCCAATCCAGTCGCCACCCCGCAACCGCACACACACAACAGCAGATATGAAATAGGAACGCGATCGCGGGAGGTGCGATCGCCAGACGAGACACAAGGCAGATCAGAACAGAATACGAGGTTAGCAAAGGCACAGCAAATAATACAATGAGGAGATACGGAAAATAACAAATGCTAGCTAACCGCGAACACCGCACTCATTCGCAACAGTGCACGCGGTTATGCGCGGTCTCCACGTGATAAGCACAATAGAGACAAGCACGCCTAACTAACCATTAACAGACAAACATGAAACAGAGGACGCGAGCGCTTGCTTAACGGTTACCTCACCGAGCCTCCAGCAAGCGTAGCAGACAGACACACGAAAACAGGGACAAGCGAGAGATAGGATCCACAGCACTAGCGAAAAGTGGCTAGCGCGATCCAAGTACAGAGTAGCAGAGCAGAAGGATCCCCAGCGCTAGCGAAAAGTGGCTAGCGCGATCCCAGAAGACAGAACAGAAGGATCCCCAGCGCTAGCGAAAAGTAGCTAGCGCGATCCCAGGAGACAGAACAGAAGGATCCCCAGCGCTAGCGAAAAGTAGCTAGCGCGATCCCAGGAGACAGAACAGAAGAGATAGCTGGTAGCCACCGCTGCACCAGCTATACTCCAAGAACAGAGATCAGAACCATTTCCTGTCAACCACCATAGGGACAGGACAATGGCAAACAGGCAAGACAAGACAGAACAGGCAATACAGATAATACAATCCTAACAGCACTAGGGAAATCTGCCTAGCGCAGATTTAGGAATTACTCTAAGCTGATGTTCAAACAGAGAGCAAGGCTGACACCCCACCAGGAGTGTTACATAGGACGAAATCCTTATGAACAGCGAAGCATTGTGGGAAAGACATAGTACTTATAGTACACGCCTCCAATGAATGTGGCCAGGCAATTTGCATGACAACGTATGCAAATTCCTCTGCAAGCACAACCTGCAAAACTGACAGAAGCTGTTCTTTCCAGAGTCCTGCAGCATGCAAACCTACACAATGGTCAAAAGGCTGGCTGCCTGCACAGGCAGCTGAGCAAATCATCACATAGACTACTCCTCACGGTTTAGGGCCCCTAAAATGCCAGGGCAGTATAGGAACCCCACAAGTGACCCCATTTTAGAAAGAAGACACCCCAAGGTATTCCGTTAGGGGTATGGTGAGTTCATAGAAGATTTTTTTTTTGTCACAAGTTAGCGGAAAATGACACTTTGTGAAAAAAAAAACAATACATATCAATTTCCGCTAACTTGTGACAAAAAATAAAATCTTCTATGAACTCACCATACTTCTAACAGAATACCTTGGGGTGTCTTCTTTCTAGAATGGGGTCATTTGTGGGGTTCCAATACTGCCCTGGCATTTTAGGGGCCCTAAACCGTGAGGAGTAGTCTTGAACCCAAATGTCTCAAAATGACCTGTGAAATCCTAAAGGTACTCATTGGACTTTGGGCCCCTTAGCACAGTTAGGCTGCAAAAAAGTGTCACACATGTGGTATCGCCGTACTCAGAAGAAGTAGTATAATGTGTTTTGTGGTGTATTTTTACATATAACCATGCTGGGTGGGAGAAATATCTCTGTAAATGACACATTTTTGATTTTTTTTACACACAATTGTCCATTTACAGAGAGATTTCTCCCACCCAGCATGGGTATGTGTAAAAATACACCACAAAACACATTATACTACTTTTCCTGAGTATGGCGATACTACATGTGTGACACTTTTTTGCAGCCTAGGTGCGCTAAGGGGCCCAACGTCCTATTCACAGGTCATTTTGAGGCATTTGTTTTCTAGACTACTCCCTACGGTTTAGGGCCCCTAAAATGCCAGGGCAGTATAGGAACCCCACAAGTGACCCCATTTTAGAAAGACGACACCCCAAGGTATTCCGTTACGGGCCCAAAACTGTGAGTAGTCTGGAAACCAAATTTCTCAAAATGACTGTTCAGGGGTATAAGCATCTGCAAATTTTGATGACAGGTGGTCTATGAGGGGGCAAATTTTGTGGAAACGGTCATAAGCAGGGTGGCCTCTTAGATGACAGGATGAATTGGGCCTGATCTGATGGATAGGAGTGCTAGGGGGGTGACAGGAGGTGATTGATGGGTGTCTCAGGGGGCGGTTAGAGGGGAAAATAGATGCAATCAATGCACTGGGGAGGTGATCGGAAGGGGGTCTGAGGGGGATCTGAGGGTTTGGCCGAGTGATCAGGAGCCCACATGGGGCAAATTAGGGCCTGATCTGATGGGTAGGTGTGCTAGGGGGTGACAGGAGGTGATTTATGGGTGTCTCAAGGTGTGATTAGAGGGGGGAAATAGATGCAAGCAATGCACTAGCGAGGTGATCAGGGCTGGGGTCTGAGGGCGTTCTGAGGTGTGGGCGGGTGATTGGGTGCCCGCAAGGGGCAGATTAGGGTCTAATCTGATGGGTAACAGTGACAGGTGGTGATAGGGGGTGATTGATGGGTAATTAGTGGGTGTTTAGAGGAGAGAAGAGATGTAAACACTGCACTTGGGAGGTGATCTGATGTCGGATCTGCGGGCGATCTATTGGTGTGGGTGGGTGATCAGATTGCCCGCAAGGGGCAGGTTAGGGGCTGATTGATGGGTGGCAGTGACAGGGGGTGATTGATGGGTGGCAGTGACAGGGGGTGATTGATGGGTGATTGACAGGTGATCAGTGGGTTATTACAGGGAATAACAGATGTAAATATTGCACTGGCGAATTGATAAGGGGGGGGGGGGTCTGAGGGCAATCTGAGCGTGTGGGCGGGTGATTGGGTGCCCGCAAGGGGCAGATTAGGGTCTAATCTGATGGGTAACAGTGACAGGTGGTGATAGGGGGTGATTGATGGGTAATTAGTGGGTGTTTAGAGGAGAGAATAGATGTAAACACTGCGCTTGGGAGGTGATCTGATGTCGGATCTGCGGGCGATCTATTGGTGTGGGTGGGTGATCAGATTGCCCGCAAGGGGCAGGTTAGGGGCTGATTGATGGGTGGCAGTGACAGGGGGTGATTGATGGGTGGCAGTGACAGGGGGTGATTGACAGGTGATCAGTGGGTTATTACAGGGAAGAACGAATGTAAATAATGCACTGGCGAATCGATAAGGGGGGGTTTGAGGGCAATCTGAGCGTGTGGGCGGGCGATTGGGTGCCCGCAAGGGTCTAATCTGATGGGTAACAGTGACAGGTGGTGATAGGGGGTGATTGATGGGTGATTGATGGGTAATTAGTGGGTGTTTAGAGGAGAGAATAGATGTAAACGATGGATTTGGGAGGTGATCTGATGTCGGATCTGCGGGCGATCTATTGGTGTGGGTGGGTGATCAGATTGCCCGCAAGGGGCAGGTTAGGGGCTGATTGATGGGTGGCAGTGACAGGGGGTGATTGATGGGTGGCAGTGACAGGGGGTGATTGACAGGTGATCAGTGGGTTATTACAGGGAAGAACGGATGTAAATAATGCACTGGCGAATCGATAAGGGGGGGGGGGGGGTTGAGGGCAATCTGAGCGTGTGGGCGGGCGATTGGGTGCCCGCAAGGGTCTAATCTGATGGGTAACAGTGACAGGTGGTGATAGGGGGTGATTGATGGGTGATTGATGGGTAATTAGTGGGTGTTTAGAGGAGAGAATAGATGTAAACGATGGATTTGGGAGGTGATCTGATGTCGGATCTGCGGGCGATCTATTGGTGTGGGTGGGTGATCAGATTGCCCGCAAGGGGCAGGTTAGGGGCTGATTGATGGGTGGCAGTGACAGGGGGTGATTGATGGGTGATTGACGGGTGATTGATGGGTGATTGACGGGTGATTGACAGGTGATCAGGGGGGATAGATGCATACAGTACACAGGGGGGGGGAGGGTCTGGGGGGGTCTGGGGAGAATCTGAGGGGTGGGGGGGGGTGATCAGGAGGGAGCAGGGGGCAGTTTAGGGACTAAAAAAAAAATAGCGTTGACAGATAGTGACAGGGAGTGATTGATGGGTGATTAGGGGGGTGATTGTGTGCAAATGGTGGTCTGGGGGGTGGGCAGGGGGGGGTCTGAGGGATACTGTGGGCGATCAGGGGGCAGGGGGGGGCAGATCAGTGTGTTTGGGTGCAGACTAGGGTGGCTGCAGCCTGCCCTGGTGGTCCCTCGGACACTGGGACCACCAGGGCAGGAGGCAGCCTGTATAATACACTTTGTAAACATTACAAAGCGTATTATACGCTTCCTATCCGGGGATCGTCGGGTTAACAACCCGCCGGCGCTTCCGATTGGCCGGCGGGTTGATGTCGCGGGTGGGCGGAGCTTATTGCCGGTGGATGCGCGCGCATCCCAGTGCGCGATCCCCGGCCAGAGAGTGCCCCAGGACCTGATGCCAATCTGCGTTACGTGGTCCTGGGGCTGCCACTTTGCCGCCGCCAATATGAAGTAGGCGGTCGGCAAGTGGTTAAGGGCAGAAATCACATTGAATGCTAAATTGCAGGCCTAAAGTGCTTTAAAACATCTTGCATATGTATACATCAATCAGGGAGTGTAATTAGAGTACTGCTTCACACTGACACACCAAACTCACTGTGTAACGCACCGCAAACAGCTGTTTGTGTAGTGACGGCCGTGCTGGACTGGTGCGCACCATGGCCAGAGTGCAGGCCATGGCAGTTTTCAAGCCCATATGGTCGCCGGGCTGAGGTAGCTCAATGACAGAACAACAGTGATTGTCCAGCTGATCGAATTTGGTCTGTCCACAATGAAGCAACGACCTTATTATCTTTGGTGTGCCACCCCCCGAGACACTCATATAGCCGACGGTCAATGCTTCATTGTGATGTACAAGCCCCTTCAGGTAATGATCATGAAGGGGAATTGGCACATCTACATGCCTTTTGTTTTGTTGTTGCAGCTGCAGTGCAGCCAGAAAAATTAGGCAGGCATGTACACGCACCAGAAAAATTAGTATAGCGACCGCTGCTAGCAGCGGCCTTAAAAATTCAGGAATCCACCTGGAGTCCTGGACCCTGTTGGTGGTGGCGGAGAAGGCAGTCAAGCGGCCTGTGGGCAGAGGTGCTGTGTGGGGAGCGACTTAGTCTTGGGGCAGGCAGTCACACAGGTGCAGTTAACAGGTATGCACGGAGTGGTATATCAAACTGCGTGCACTCAAGTAGGTAGGTGGGTGCACTGAACACAACAGGTAGTAGGTATATGCAGTGATGGGTATTATAATGTGCACCTGTCATACACAGACAGGTACCGGACAGGCACAGTGACACTGCGTGCGCTCACGTAGGTAGGTGGGTGCACTGAAGGGAACAACAGGTAGGTATATGCAGTGATGGGTATTATAATGTGCACCTGGCACAGTAGTAATTATACCACCAAGGGGCCAAAGGCCAGCTGCGACTGACTGACAGGGCTGTATATAATGCAAGTGGGCCACACAAAAAAAAAAAAAAAATAGATCACAAGAACAAGATTAGCTCACAAAAGAGCTGTTGAGGGGTGCTTTTTTAGCAATAAGAATCAGCAAGGAGCAAGCTAACAAGCCTACAAGAGCCTATCTAAGCTTTCCCTATAGGTCTCTGCACAGCAGCTCTCCCTTCTCTAATTACTGCAGGCACACGAGTGAGTCCAATGCCTGATGCTGCCTGCCTTTTATAAGGAAGTTTTGAGTTCAGGTCCGCTTTAAAATAGCAAAACTATAGCAGTGATGTCCGTTTAACAACACACAGCTGCTGATAATAATAATTTCTTCTCTTTCCCCTCTTTAAATCCATAACTACTTTTCACGTACCACAGTGTACAGAGTGGTCCATTAAACTTTTGTAATTAAGCTCCTGTAATACTCCCACACAGAACCATTATCTGGATGGTGTAATTAACAGAGCGGTGGGAGTCTCTCTAACCACTCCCTCCATCAGTAATGACACTAGATAAACCTTTATAACTGGTGAGGTGGATCATTCCACTTACTGATCCCATTGTAAACCTTGTTCTTTATTCTTTCGTTAAAGAGAAACCGCCTTGTATATTAGCTGAAGGCGTGATTATAGCCATTGCAGCAATGATTAACTTAATATCGTTTGTGATGTACCTTCACGTTTCTTGTAAACTTTCCCTGGCTTATCACTTCACAGTATTATGTATACAGATTTGTAGCTTAAAGGGAACCAGAGACGAAGCACCCTTGTGTATTTTACCATATATATCAGTAAGAACATTAGAGAAAACACTTACCATGCTCTCTGTTTCATCCTCACTGCTAAAATTGCCTGTTATCAGCTGTGATAAGAATCCCAGACTGAGCATTCAGTCTGGCTTTGCAGGAAATAATTATACCTGAGTCATTATAGGAGAGCCACAAGGGGGCAGGCTTGGGTTTGAAAAGACACCAGAAAAGACAGACTCAGCTATAATCTTTCCGTAGCAAAGCTAGACTGAGTGCTCAGTCGGGGTTTCTTATCAGAGGTGATAACAGTCAGATTAAACAGAGAACAATGAAACAAAGAGCAGATTAGGTGTTTACTGTCATGTTCCCACTGATTTATAAGGTAAAATACAAGAGGGTGCTTCATCTCTGGTTCTCTTTAAAGGATACCACAACTGAAAAAAAGGAAGGTGCGGTGGCTCGTGAGGGAAAATTAGATACTTACCGCCTCTCTTGTTTCCTGCCGTCAGCTGCCAGTCTTCTGCAATAGATGGCGGTGTCAGGCGACTCTCCTGACCTCTAACCCGGACATACTGCGCCACGAATGCGCAGCATGTCCGTTCTTCACCGCTTCTGCTGGCTCATCATTTCGGCAGAAGCAAGTTCACTCCCCTGGCTCCTCCTTCATAGCGTCTTGCGCTCCACAGAAGGAGGAGCCAGGGGAGCGAACTTGCTTCTGACAAAATTATGTGCTTGCAGAAGCGGTAAAGGACGGACATACTGCGCATGCAGAGGTCAGGAGAGTCGCCCGACACCGGCATCTATTGGAGAAGACCAGCGGCTGACGGCGGGGAACAAGAGAGGCGGTAAGTATCTAATTTTCCCTCCCTAGCCACCGCACCTACCTTTTTTTCAGTTGTGGTATCCTTTAAGGTGGAACTGCAGGCACAGAAATGGTACAGTACTTTAAATGTGGATGGACCAAAATCCAATATCTTGCTGCAATTCAGAACAGTTGTTATTAAATTCTGAAATTGGTGGACATTAAAGATTGGTCAATGAGATGCTAATTATTATTAATCTTATTATTCATATAGCGCTGGTATCTGCTGCAGCACTTTACAAACTACATAGTCATGTCAACAACAACAACAATAAAAAAGAAAAGGACACCGAGAGCCCAATATAGTGTAGTAAGTCTTGATACCAAATTATAGGTAATCACAAAGAAGTAATACTCACAAACCAGCGTTACCACAAAGGCAATGGAAGGTGGGGAGATTAGACCTGACTAGAGTTGGGCCGAACGGTTCGCCGGCGAACGTGGTTCGCGCGAACGTGGTTCGCGCGAACGTAGGTGGTTCGCGTGCGGGTACCGCACGCGAACCTTTTGCGGAAGAAGTTCGGTTCGCCCCATAATGCACTGAGGGTCAACTTTGACCCTCTACATCACAGTCAGCAGGCCCAGTGTAGCCAATTAGGCTACACTAGCCCCTGGAGCCCCACCCCCCCTTATATAAGGCAGGCAGCGGCGGCCATTACGGCCACTCGTGTGCCTGCATTAGTGAGAGTAGGGCGAGCTGCTGCAGTCTCTCATATAGGGAAAGATTAGTTAGGCTTAACTTCTTCCTGGCTGCATACCTGTTCTGTTCAGTGAGCCCTCAGCCCACTGCATACCTGTACTGTGATCCTGCCACTGCATACCTGTTCAGTGATCCTGCCACTGCATACCTGTTCTGTTCAGTGAGCCCTCAGCCCACTGCATACCTGTACTGTGATCCTGCCACTCCATACCTGTTCAGTGATCCTGCCACTGCATACCTGTTCTGTTCAGTGAGCCCTCAGCCCACTGCATACCTGTACTGTGATCCTGCCACTCCATACCTGTTCAGTGATCCTGCCACTGCATACCTGTTCAGTGATCCTGCCACTGCATACCTGTTCTGTGAACCCGCCACTGTATACCTGTTCTGTTCAGTGGACCCGCCACTGTATACCTGTTCTGTGAACCCGCCACTGTATACCTGTTCTGTTCAGTGGACCCGCCACTGTATACCTGTTCTGTTCAGTGGACCCGTCACTGTATACCTGTTCTGTTCAGTGGACCCGCCACTGTATACCTGTTCAGTGAACCCGCCACTGCATACCTGTTGTGTTCAGTGAACCTGCCACTGCATACCTGTTCTGTGAACCCGCCACTGTATACCTGTTCTGTTCAGTGGACCCGCCACTGTATACCTGTTCAGTGAACCCGCCACTGTATACCTGTTCTGTTCAGTGGACCCGCCACTGTATACCTGTTTAGTGAACACGCCACTGCATACCTATTGTGTTCAGTGATCCTGCCACTGCATACCTGTTCTGCGAACCCGCCACTGTATACCTGTTCTGTTCAGTGGACCCGCCACTGTATACCTGTTCTGTTCAGTGGACCCGCCACTGTATACCTGTTCAGTGAACCCGCCACTGCATACCTGTTGTGTTCAGTGAACCTGCCACTGCATACCTGTTCTGTGAACCCGCCACTGTATACCTGTTCTGTTCAGTGGACCCGCCACTGTATACCTGTTCAGTGAACCCGCCACTGTATACCTGTTCTGTTCAGTGGACCCGCCACTGTATACCTGTTTAGTGAACCCGCCACTGCATACCTATTGTGTTCAGTGATCCTGCCACTGCATACCTGTTCTGTGAACCCGCCACTGTATACCTGTTCTGTTCAGTGGACCCGCCACTGTATACCTGTTTAGTGAACACGCCACTGCATACCTATTGTGTTCAGTGATCCTGCCACTGCATACCTGTTCTGTGAACCCGCCACTGTATACCTGTTCTGTTCAGTGGACCCGCCACTGTATACCTGTTTAGTGAACACGCCACTGCATACCTATTGTGTTCAGTGATCCTGCCACTGCATACCTGTTCTGTGAACCCGCCACTGTATACCTGTTCTGTTCAGTGGACCCGCCACTGTATACCTGTTCTGTGAACCCGCCACTGTATACCTGTTCTGTTCAGTGGACCCGCCACTGTATACCTGTTCTGTTCAGTGGACCCGCCACTGTATACCTGTTCTGTTCAGTGGACCCGCCACTGTATACCTGTTCAGTGAACCCGCCACTGCATACCTGTTGTGTTCAGTGAACCTGCCACTGCATACCTGTTCTGTGAACCCGCCACTGTATACCTGTTCTGTTCAGTGGACCCGCCACTGTATACCTGTTCAGTGAACCCGCCACTGTATACCTGTTCTGTTCAGTGGACCCACCACTGTATACCTGTTCTGTTCAGTGGACCCGCCACTGTATACCTGTTCTGTTCAGTGGACCCGCCACTGTATACCTGTTCAGTGAACCCGCCACTGCATACCTGTTGTGTTCAGTGAACCTGCCACTGCATACCTGTTCAGTGAACCCGCCACTGCATACCTGTTGTGTTCAGTTAACCCGCCACTGTATACCTGTACTGTTCAGTGAACCCACCGCATCAGTGCGCATACCTGTGCAGTTAAGTGAACCCACCTACCTACGTGAGTGCACGCAGTGTGATATACCACTCCGTGCATACCCGATATGGACAAAACAGGTAGAGGAAGAGGAAGAGGTAGTGGCAGAGGCAGTGGAAGGCCACCCGGCAGGTCTGCGCGAGGTCGTGTAAATGTAATTTCGTGTGGACCTGGCCCACAGTACAGTGCTCGGAAGAAGGTACGTCCCATCACCTCCCAAGATTGTCAGGACGTGGTTGAGTATTTAGCGACACAGAACACCTCATCTTGCTCAGCCACCAGCGCTACTACTAGCACCACTTCCGCTGCATTTGACACTTCGCAAGAATTATTTAGTGGTGGTGAAATCACTGATGCACAGCCATTGTTACAGCCAGATGAATTTTCACCAGCTCATATGTCTGCGTTACGCGGCAACACTATGGATGTAACGTGTAAGGAGGATGAAGGACCTACTGATGGTGCATGTTTGGATTTTTCTGAGTCAAGCGAAGCTGGGCAGGATGATTACGATGATGACGATGATAGGGATCCTCTGTATGTTCCCAATAGAGGAGATGAAGAGGGGGACAGTTCAGAGGGGGAGTCAGAGAGTAGTAGGAGGATAGAAGTTGCTGAAAGAAGCTGGGGCAGCTCTTCGTCAGAAACAGCTGGTGGCAGAGTCCGGCACCATGTATCGCCACCACCTATGTACAGCCAGCCAACTTGCCCTTCAGCATCAGCTGCTGAGGTCCCCATAGTGCCCACATCCCAGGGTGGCTCAGCGGTGTGGAAATTTTTTAATGTGTGTGCCTCAGATCGGACCAAAGCCATCTGTTCGCTCTGCCAACAAAAATTGAGCCGTGGAAAGGCCAACACTCACGTAGGGACAAGTGCCTTACGAAGGCACCTGGAGAAAAGGCACAAACAGCAATGGGATGGCCACCTGAGCAAAAGCAGCAGCAGCACACAAAAGAAAAGTCACCCTCCTTCTCCTCTTCCTCCTTCAGGTGCATCATCTGCTTCTGCCGCTTTCTCCCTTGCACCTTCACAGGCACCCTCCTCCACTCCGCCTCTGCCCTTGAGCGGTTCCTGCTCCTCTGCCCACAGCAGCAGTCAGGTGTCCGTGAAGGAAATGTTTGAGCGGAAGAAGCCACTTTTGGCCAGTCACCCCCTTGCCCAGCGTCTGACAGCTGGCGTGGCGGAACTGTTAGCTCGCCAGCTGTTACCATACCGGCTGGTGGACTCTGAGGCCTTCCGTAAATTTGTGGCCATCGGAACACCGCAGTGGAAGATGCCAGGCCGCACTTATTTTTCGAGAAAGGCCATACCCCAACTGCACCGTGAAGTTGAGAGGCAAGTGGTGTCATCTCTTGCGAAGAGCGTTGGGTCAAGGGTACACCTGACCACGGATGGCTGGTCTGCCAAGCACGGGCAGGGCCGCTACATTACCTACACAGCCCATTGGGTGAACCTGGTGGTGAACGATGGCAAGCAGAAAGCGGCGGACCAAATTGTGACACCTCCACGGCTTGCAGGCAGGCCTCCTGCCACCTCCTCTCCTCCTGCTACATGCTCTTCGCTGTCCTCCTCCTCCTCCTTGGCTGAGTGGCAGTTCTCCTCTCCAGCTACACAGCCCCAGCTCCGCAGGGCCTATGCTGCATGCCAGGTACGACGGTGTCACGCCATCTTAGACATGGCTTGTCTCAAAGCGGAGAGTCACACTGGAGCAGCTCTCCTGGCTGCTCTTAAGAAACAGGTGGATGAGTGGCTGACCCCGCACCACCTGGAGATAGGCAACGTGGTGTGCGACAACGGCAGCAATCTGCTTGCCGCTTTGCATATGGGGAAGCTGACACACATACCCTGCATGGCACATGTCATGAATCTAGTGGTTCAAAGATTTGTGGCAAAGTACCCTGGCTTAGCGGATGTCCTGAAGCAGGCCAGGAAGTTCTGTGGGCATTTGAGGCGCTCTTACACAGCCATGGCACGATTTGCAGAAATTTAGCGTAAAAACAACATGCCGGTGAGACGCCTCATTTGCGATAGCCCCACTCGCTGGAACTCGACCCTGCTCATGTTCTCCCACCTGCTAGAACAGAAGAAAGCCGTCACCCAGTACCTCTACAACTGGAGTAGAACGAAACAGTCTGGGAAGATGGGGATGTTCTGGCCCGACAACTGGACACTGATGAAAAATGCATGCAGGCTCATGCGGCCGTTTGAGGAGGTGACCAACCTGGTGAGCCGCAGTGAGGGCACCATCAGCGACTTAATTCCCTACGCGTACTTCTTGGAGCGTGCTGTGCGTAGAGTGGCGGATGAAGCTGCGAATGAGCGTGACCAGGAACCGTTACGGCAGGAACAGGCATGGGACCAATTTTCATCAGACCCAGCTGTTTCCTCAACACCTGCGGCAGCACAGAGGGGGGAGGAGGAGGAAGAAGAGAGGTCGTGTGCAGAAGACGAGTCAGACTCAGAAGATGATGAGCAAGGTGTTTCTTTGGGGGAGGAGGAGGAGGAGGGGACAGCGGCAGGAGAACAACCGCAGCAGGCGTCGCAGGGGGCTTGTGCTGCTCAACCTTCCCGTGGTATTGTTCGCGGCTGGGGGGAGGAGTTTGACTTACGTGACGTCACTGAGGAAGAGCAAGAGGAGATGGAGGGTACTGGATCCGACTTTGTGCAGATGTCGTCTTTTATGCTGTCCTGCCTGTTGAGGGACCCCCGTATAAAAAACCTCAATGGGAATGAGCTGTACTGGGTGGCCACACTACTAGACCCTCGGTACAGGCACAAAGTGGCGGACCTGTTACCAACTCACCGGAAGGTGGAAAGGATGCAGCACATGCAGAACCAGCTGTCAACTATGCTTTACAATGCCTTTAAGGGTGATGTGACAGCACAACGCCAGCAAGGTACCACTGCCACTAATCCTCCTCCCGTGTCCACGCAGTCAAAGACAGGACGCTCCAGCGATCTCATGGTGATGTCGGACATGCGGACGTTCTTTAGTCCAACGCCTCGCCGTAGCCCTTCCGGATCCACCCTCCACCAACGCCTCGACCGGCAGGTAGCTGACTACCTGGCCTTAAGTGTGGATGTAGACACTGCTGTGAACAGCGATGAGGAACCCTTGAACTACTGGGTGCGCAGGCTTGACCTGTGGCCAGAGCTGTCCCAATTTGCCATCCAACTTCTCTCCTGCCCTGCCGCAAGCGTCCTCTCAGAAAGGACCTTCAGCGCAGCTGGAGGCATTGTCACAGAGAAGAGAAGTCGCCTAAGTCACAAAAGTGTTAAGTACCTCACCTTTATCAAAATGAATGAGGCATGGATCCCGGAGGGCTGCTGCCCGCCCCAAGACTAAGTCAGTCCCCGCACACACAGCATCTCTGCCTGCACGCCGTGTGACTGGCTGCCTGGCCTGCCCCAAAAAGACTAAGTCGCTCCCAGTCCCTCCACACAGCATGTCTGCCTGCAGGCCGCTTCACTACCTTCTCCGCCACCACCAACAGGGTCCGGGACTCCAGGCGGATTGCTGAATTTTTTAGGCCGCTGCTAGCAGCGGCCGCTGTAATAATTTTTATGGTGCGTGTACATGACTGCCTAATTTTTCTGGCTGCACTGAGGGCAGCTGCAACAACAAAAGAAAAGGCATGTACATGCGCCCATTCCCCTTCGTGATCATTACCTTGCCGTGGTGAAGGGGCTTGCGTATCACAATGAAGCAATGACCGGCGCCTAGATGAGTGTCTCGGGGGGCACACAAAAGATAATAAGGTCGTTGCTTCATTGTGGTCAGACCAAATTTGATCAGCTGGACAGTCACTGTTCTGTCATTCAGCTACATCAGCCAGGCCGACCATATGGGCTGTAAAGCCACCAAAACCTGCACTCTCGCCATGGTGCGCACCAGTCCAGCACGGCCGTCACTACACAAACAGCTGTTTGCGGTGCGTTACACGGTGAGTTTGGTGTGTCAGTGTGAAGCAGTACCTTAATTACACTACCTGATTGATGTATACACATGCAAGATGTTTTAAAGCACTTTAGGCCTGTCATTTAGCATTCAATGTGATTTCTGCCCTTAAAACGCTGCTTTGCGTCAAATCCAGATTTTTCCCGGGGACTTTTGGCGTGTATCCCACTCCGCCATGCCCCCCTCCAGGTGTTAGACCCCTTGAAACATCTTTTCCATCACTTTTGTGGCCAGCATAATTATTTTTTTTTTCAAAGTTCGCATCCCCATTGAAGTCTATTGCGGTTCGCAAACTTTAACGCGAACCGAACGTTCCACGAAAGTTCGCGAACCCGGTTCGCGAACCTAAAATCGGAGGTTCGGCCCAACTCTAGACCTGACCCAACTCAGGTTAAGAAGTCGCTTTCCGTTGAGCGGAAAAATGGGGCAACACCCCTCCACCAAGGGTGGGCTACTAGACAATATACTAGGATGTATAACAGAGGCACCAACGTAGTATAAAAACGTTTAAAAACAGTTTAAGAAGCGGAGGTAGCGCCTGTCACAGAGGCGCTTGGTTCTTCTACTGACCCTAATTGCTATTACTCTGATGTTATTACCTGATGAAGTGGGATCAAACCTGCGAAATGTGTTGCACTTTTGGAGCATTGTGAATAAATTGTTGTTTACTATAAACCAACAATTTTTGGTGTCTTCGGGGTGGAGGTAAGTTCACCACTACCTCCTCTTTTTAAACTGTTTTAAATGTTTTTATACTACGTCGTCACATCTGTTATACATTCTAGTACAACAGCAATAAAATATTTGTGAAGCGCTTTTCTCCTGCAGGACCCAAAATGTGTAATCTTGTCTCAGATCAGTACATAGTAATGTGTTACAGGGGAAAAGTTATGTGATCATAAATGCCAGACTAAACAGGGGGCTTTTCAGTGTTGATGTAAAGGAAGGTGAAGATGAAAAAAAAGTAATTTATACGTACCGCATATACTCGCATGTAAGCCGACCCCCGTATAAGCCGAGGTACCCACTCTTCCCTCAGAAACCAGGAAAACGTGATTGACTCGCGTATAAGCCCCCTACCCAATATAGCTACCTCCACAGTAGCCAGACGTGCCCCCAGTACAAGTCAGCCCCTCCCCATAGCCAGATGTGATCCAAGGATGATACAGCTGTGTGTCAAGAGTAGACATCATTAGATATGAGACACAGCGATTGCCATACGGGAAGAATCCCCGATCGTTGCATCGCTGACATGTTGCTTGCACACTGCACTCCACAAGTCAGGGGACACAGGTAGTCTTGAGCAGCGCACTCTGCACACCATGTTGCAGGGGATGGGGGGGCAGAGACGCAGCAGGGCGCCAGCTGGTAAGATCAGAATCACTAGTGCATGATCCTCATGCTCCTAAAACCTGCTCCACCATCCGTGCTGCTCCACTGTCTCGCATATAAGCCAAGGGGTATCTTTTCAGCACATCATTTGTGCTTAAAATTAGGCTTATACACGAGTATATAAGGTACCTGGGGCTTCCTCAGGCCTCCTTCATGCTGATGGCTCCCTCGTTGTCCTCCCGGGCCACCTCGATACTACCCTAGCTGGCCCAGTAATTTGTGTAGTTGCCGCATACAGTGCATTCTGTATTATTGCGCAGGTGCAAAATGTTCCTGCCAACACAAGCACAATGGGGGCGCGCACGTCACTGGACTGCACATGTGTCGACTCAAGCTGACCGAAGAAATTTACCAGACCACCTAGTAGAGGATAGAGGCCGCCCAAGAGTACAAACAAATAGGGATTTCAATTTACCTGGGACTTCTTCCAGCCTTCCATAGTCCATCAGGTCCCTTGGAGTCCTCTGGGTTCTTCCCATTGCGTTGCTGGCAGCTCCGAAAGACCGGCATCTACAGCTATAGTAACTGTTAACTGTGCAGTCCTTTCTGTGCTCCTCCTCAATTGTGCTCCTGACGGTAGGAACGTTTGCAGGACCTGACTTAATGAGACACTGAAGCGAAAAAAAATTATGATATAATGATTTGTATGTGTAGTACAGCTAAGAAATAAAACATTAGGAGCAGAGACATAAGTCTAATATTGTTTCCAGTACAGGAAGAGTTAAGAAACTCCAGTGGTTATCTATGCAAAAAATCCATTGAGCTCCATGACTTGTTATCTCAAGTGTCAGTCATTGTATCTTCTTTTCCTCTCCAGAGGACAGGTCAATAGTTCACAAGACTGCTCTGTAAAAAAACATTTAGAATGCTAAGCAGTGTGTAAACTGCAAATATTAGAGAATGATGCAAATTTATAAAAAAAAAAAAACACTATATAACTGAAAATAAAAATATGAGAATATTTTCTTTGCTACTAATCTTCTAGTAATTATCCGTACTACACAACCAATTAATTATGTCATAAGTGTTTTTCCGCTTCAGTGTTTCTTTAAGTGTTTGTGTGTGTGTGTGTGTGTGGGGGGGGGGGGGTGGAGGGGGGGGGAGGAATGGCTGCAAGAAGCATCAAGTAAGTTAAAATCCTCATTTATTTGTCCAGTTCAGGTGTGCTTTAAATAGGCCCCTGAGCTCCATCTTCGAGCAATGTGGCGAGTGGAGTGCCCATTCAAAAGTTTTGCAGGGGGACCCAAAGATTTCTAGTTATCCCTCAGCCTACAAGGAAAAAAAACCTTCCCAACTTCAGGTGGCAGTCAAACAATAACTTTGGATCAACTCTGCTGGAAATGACCTAGTAATTATAGCCGTGGATGCCCTTCAATGCAAGGAAAGCATCCAAGCCCCCTTTAAGTGCAGGTATAGAATTTGTAATAACTACTTCCTGTGGTAAGATGTTCCCCATTTTAACAACTCTTACTGTGAAGAACCCATTATTGCACAGTATGTCTAGACTCAGTCCCAGTATTCGCTGCAAACGATGCTCATCCACTGGTCACCTGTCCAATTTTGAAACTTTCAGGGTAGTATTTTATTGGTCCTTTTTCCAGCTGCATAAATATCCATACATTATTTGCATAATCCTGCATCACATCAGAATTATTTGCATCTCACTGACACCCCTCTCCCCCCCTGTATACAGTATGACTGTATTATAGTAAACTCCAAGGGACCGGAAAAAGTGGTTTACTATATCAGAAATTGTCCAAGAAATAGCTAGCATGCCCTGGTACCTTTTCTGCTGCACAGGACCAACTCTGTCCTCCCATAGGATGTACAGTACGAGCACTTGCACATTTGGTAGACTAAGAAAAGAAAACAGGAGCGCACCGCTGGTGCAATAACTTTTTTACTATGGTTTGACACGCTGGTAAAAGTTACACTTACAGTGTATGGATAATAGATGCGCCTGTCAGGCCTGCCGTCTATCCTCTCCTGTGTCCCGCGCTTGGCCAGAGCAGCGGGATACGATGGAACTGGCGTGGGAGTCGGAGGCGGTCGGCGGAGCCAGGATGCGGGGATGCCGTCTGACGTCACAAATTTTCGGCGTAGACCACGCCTTCATCAGGTCATGTGACTATATCCAGAGTCAGTGTCAAGTAGCTGCCAAAAAACTTGTTTACTATAACAGAAGTTTTATTATATCCAGGTACCAGGCGTTGCTCCCATAGACTTATATAGGGAGGACCTGGAGAGCGAACACGTATCCAGCGCAGGACATTTGGACGCAGCCGGCACCATCGTAGAGCTTAATAGGTATTACTACTATAGCGGCGCACAGTGAGTAACTTAGGCGCCGTCTCAAGACGGAGCTGAAGTTACTTTTAAAACACTGTAATTCGTCCGCCAGCAATAGCTGGAAATAGTGTTGGGTGAACAGTGTTCGCCACTGTTCGGGTTCTGCAGAACATCACCCTGTTCGGGTGATGTTCGAGTTCGGCCGAACACCTGATGGTGTTCGGCCAAACTGTTCGGCCATATGGCCGAACTAAGAGCGCATGGCCGAACGTTACCCGAACGTTCGGCTAGCGCTGTGATTGGCCGAACGGGTCACGTGTAGTGTTGGGCAAATATCTAGATGTTCGGGTTCGGGCCGAACATGGCCGCGATGTTCGGGTGTTCGAGCCGAACTCCGAACATAATGGAAGTCAATGGGGACCCGAACTTTTGTGCTTTGTAAAGCCTCCTTACATGCTACATACCCCAAATTTACAGGGTATGTGCACATTAGGAGTGGGTACAAGAGGAAAAAATTTTTTAGCAAAAAGAGCTTATAGTTTTTGAGAAAATCGATTTTAAAGTTTGAAAGGGAAAACTGTCTTTTAAATGCGGGAAATGTCTGTTTTCTTTGCACAGGTAACATGCTTTTTGTCGGCATGCAGTCATAAATGTAATACATATAAGAGGTTCCAGGAAAAGGGACCGGTAACGCTAACCCAGCAGCAGCACACGTGATGGAACAGGAGGAGGGTGGCACAGGAGGAGAAGGCCACGCTTTGAGACACAACAACCCAGGCCTTGCATGAGGACAAGAAGCGTGCGGATAGCAATTTGCATTTTGTCGCCATGCAGTCATAAATGTAATAGAGATGAGAGGTTCAATAAACAGGGACCGGAAACGCTAACCCATCACAGATGTTCATTGTTCATGTTACTTGGTTGGGGTCCGGGAGTGTTGCGTAGTCGTTTCCAATCCAGGATTGATTCATTTTAATTTAGTCAGACGGTCTGCATTTTCTGTGGAGAGGCAGATACGCCGATCTGTGACGATGCCTCCAGCAGCACTGAAACAGCGTTCCGACATAACGCTGGCTGCCGGGCAAGCCAGCACCTCTATTGCGTACATTGCCAGTTCGTGCCAGGTGTCTAGCTTCGATACCCAATAGTTGAAGGGTGCAGATGGATTGTTCAACACAGCTATGCCATCTGACATGTAGTCCTTGACCATCTTCTCCAGGCGATCGGTGTTGGAGGAGGATCTGCACGCTTGCTGTTCTGTGTGCTGCTGCATGGGTGTCAGAAAATTTTCCCACTCCAAGGACACTGCCGATACCATTCCCTTTTGGGCACTAGCTGCGGCTTGTGTTGTTTGCTGCCCTCCTGGTCGTCCTGGGTTTGCGGAAGTCAGTCTGTCGGCGTACAACTGGCTAGAGGAGGGGGAGGATGTCAATCTCCTCTCTAAAGTCTCCACAAGGGCCTGCTGGTATTCTTCCATTTTGACCTGTCTGACTCTTTCTTCAAGCAGTTTTGGAACATTGTGTTTGTACCGTGGATCCAGAAGGGTATAAACCCAGTAATTGGTGTTGTCCAGAATGCGCACAATGCGTGGGTCGCGTTCAATGCAGTCCTAGGCCGAAGAGGTCATAGCCTAGGGTCACAAAAACCTGTTTATTTGGGCTATTTCAATGGTAGTGATGGTGACGTACATAAATCTCAGCCATGGCCGTTAGCAACGTCTGAATTTCACGAAATGTCTCATGCAGGTAGAAGACATATTGTTAGACTTGGATTCCAAAGATGGGGTCCCTACATCTCTGCAAACCAGAGTTACAGGGGTCCAAAATTGGTAAAATCCCCCATAGGCTTTCATTGCCTCCCTATTTCACTTTCCAAAATCTCACATCTTTTCAAAGGGCAATTGCTCAGCAGTGGCAAATTTTCTAGCATTGTAGAAACCCTTAGGGGGAACATGACTGGTGAGTTTCGGGCCCCTAGGCCGAAGAGGTCATAGCCTAGGGTCACAAAAACCTGTTTATTTGGGCAATTTCAATGGTGGCGAGTCTGACGAACATAAATCGCAGCAATGGCCGTTAGCAACGTCTGAATCTCACGAAATGTCTCATGCAGGTAGAAGACATATTGTTAGACTTGGGCTCCAAAGATGGGTTCCCTACATCTCTGCAAACCAGAGTTACAGGGCTCCAGATTTGGTAAAATCCCCCATAGGCTTTCATTGGGCCTCCTATTTACAGTTCCAAAATCTCACATCTTTTCAAAGGGCAATTGCTCAGCAGTGGCAAATTTTCTAGCATTGTAGGAACTGTTAGGGGGATCATAACTGGTGAGTTTCGGGCCCCTAGGCCGAAGAGGTCATAGCCTAGGGTCACAAAAACCTGTTTATTTGGGCTATTTCAATGGTAGTGATGGTGACGTACATAAATCTCAGCCATGGCCGTTAGCAACGTCTGAATTTCACGAAATGTCTCATGCAGGTAGAAGACATATTGTTAGACTTGGATTCCAAAGATGGGGTCCCTACATCTCTGCAAACCAGAGTTACAGGGGTCCAAAATTGGTAAAATCCCCCATAGGCTTTCATTGCCTCCCTATTTCACTTTCCAAAATCTCACATCTTTTCAAAGGGCAATTGCTCAGCAGTGGCAAATTTTCTAGCATTGTAGGGACCCTTAGGGGGAACATGACTGGTGAGTTTCGGGCCCCTAGGCCAAAGAGGTCATAGCCTAGGGTCACAAAAAACTGTTTATTTGGGCTATTTCAATGGTAGTGATGGTGACGTACATAAATCTCAGCCATGGCCGTTAGCAACGTCTGAATTTCACGAAATGTCTCATGCAGGTAGAAGACATATTGTTAGACTTGGATTCCAAAGATGGGGTCCCTACATCTCTGCAAACCAGAGTTACAGGGGTCCAAAATTGGTAAAATCCCCCATAGGCTTTCATTGCCTCCCTATTTCACTTTCCAAAATCTCACATCTTTTCAAAGGGCAATTGCTCAGCAGTGGCAAATTTTCTAGCATTGTAGGGACCCTTAGGGGGAACATGACTGGTGAGTTTCGGGCCCCTAGGCCAAAGAGGTCATAGCCTAGGGTCACAAAAACCTGTTTATTTGGGCAATTTCAATGGTAGTGATGGTGACGTACATAAATCTCAGCCATGGCCGTTAGCAACGTCTGAATTTCACGAAATGTCTCATGCAGGTAGAAGACATATTGTTAGACTTGGATTCCAAAGATGGGGTCCCTACATCTCTGCAAACCAGAGTTACAGGGGTCCAAAATTGGTAAAATCCCCCATAGACTTTCATTGCCTCCCTATTTTACTTTCAAAAATCTCACAACTTTTCGTGTGCAAAGAAACATGACATTTCCCGCATTTAAAAGACAGTTTTCCCTTTGAAACTTTAAAATCGATTTTCTCAAAAACTATAAGCTCTTTTTGCTAAAAAATTTTTTCCTCTTGTACCCACTCCCAATGTGCACATACCCTGTACATTTGGGGTATGTAGCATGTAAGGAGGCTTTACAAAGCACGAAAGTTCGGGTCCCCATTGACTTCCATTATGTTCGGAGTTCGGCGCGAACACCCGAACATCGTGGCGATGTTCGGCAAACGTTCGCAAACCCAAACATCTAGGTGTTCGCCCAACACTAACTGGAAACCAAATTACATCATTCGCCACCATCCACGTGGACCTGGAGGGGGAATAGTAATTAACGCCGCCTGGATTTGTGCAGGAGCATGGTAAGCCGTATATCGGCTGTATCCTATACCCAAGTCTCCCGGCGGCGATTTCACTCGTACTCTTCGAGAGGTAGTTCACTATACCCGGATGTTTACTATAACCAAGTTTATTATAATGCTATTATACTGTAATTGCAAATTGAATAAATAATAAAAACATGTAGAAAGGTCCTGTGAAAAAGCTTATATACCTAAATTTGCAAGCAGAGTAATTTTCCTTTAAAATGTGCTCCGATAGAGGTCTGACTATACACAAGAGCAATTTAATCTGGAGAAATTAGTTGCCCTTTAAATCAGCTTCGTCATGCGGCGAGATATATCTCACTCCCGCGACTGATCTCTCTTTTTTTTTATTCTTCCAGGCCGGACGGCTGCCTCTCCCAGCCGTGGCAGTGCTGCATTTTTAATGGGGGAAAAGCAGTAAAGTATGATAAGGGTATATTTGGTGTTGGAGTATCAGCAGAAACGTTTAATTAATAACAATCTTCATTCACACCTGGTAGAGCTCTGCATTTAGATGAGTAAAAGGAAGCTATTAAGCGGACGTATTACGCTTATTAAAAAGACGATTTTATGGCAGTTGACTCAGTTTGCTGATGTTTTAGAATTTAAACTTAGGAACCACTCATAAAAATAAAATAGTAAAAAAAAAAAATCAGTCTATATGTTAATTTACTAATGTTTGTCTGTTTTATAGAAAAGGGAAGGCGTAGTAGAATGGAAGATTCTATTAACATAATTGTCAACCATATTTATATTTTAGGGGCAGATTTATGACAGACGGTCTGCTAACAGATCTACTTTGCTCACCTGTTTGAGGATGCAGATCATCCCTTAAAGGACACCCGAGATGAAAATAAACTAATGAAATAAACTATTGTATCTATCTTCCTTCTCCTAAAAATGACTTTTTACTATATTCCACAGTTTTAATTTATGTTTAAATCTACTTTTTAGGTTTTAACTGTTTTATTGTTTTTGCTCAATGACACTTTCATTGCAGTATGCCACAGCTAAAAATCTATGAACTATTGACCCTTTTGTATCTCTTTCCTGCTCTCAGAATCCATTTTCTACTAGGAAAGTGTTTTATAGTTGGAATTACTCATCAGTGAGGGTCACACTGTAGTCACTTCCTGTCTGAGTCAGCCACTTACATACTTGATATTTAACTCTTTCAAGCAGAGGGGAAAAAAAAGGAAAAAAGCATAGTTTTTTGTGTGCTAGGCACTGTACATACACATGTCTTTCTCATCATGTCACATGTCACTTCGGTTATCCTTTAAGGGGCCTTTCACACTGGGGCGGGGCAGGGAGGTGGGGTATTACCGCACCCCACAGCAGGGCAATGAAAGCCTATGGGGACTTTCATACTGACGTGTTGCGGCGCGTTGCAACAGAAGTGACTGTTTGCCACATCCCTGATGCTAGGGCAAACCTACGTTGCCGCACAGTTTTGCGTTGATCTGGGGGCGACGTGCGGCAGACCAGAAGTCATGTAAGTCTATGGGTGTGTGTGTGTGTGTGTGTGTGTGTGTGTGTGTGTGTGTGTGTGTGTGTGTATGTGTGTGTGTGTGAAAACCCGCCGCAAGTTTTACGACACGCGCATGCTTGGAAGTGTATTTTAGCAATATGCTTCTGTGCATTTGATTGCTTCAGCCACAGGAAGTGAGTGTAAAGCGAGTGTGTACCGCTTACTAACCCCTGAAGGCTTGTTTTTGGCGGCGCTGCCAATCCCTAGTGTGAAACCGGCCTTAACTTAAGCTCAACATTTCCAAAAAGGGAACAACTTTTAATTACCTTATTTAGCTGCCATTGCATTTTATGGCATAGCTCCTGTATTTATATATTAAAATCTATCTAGTGTTGACTTCTCAGCTCGTTACGCTTCTAGGCTGAGTGCAGCTCGGTTTTTGCCCAAATTTTCCTCGCTAGTAGGGCACGGGGGTTAGGGATTAGGAAGGTTTGTACGGGGGGGGGGGGGGGGGGTTAGGGTTGGGCACCAGGAAAGGTGTTTGAGCAAAGGTGCGGTTAGGGTTATGCAGGAAGTTAGTGTTAGATATTAGAGGATGAATTTGCTTCAAGTGGGGGGGCAGAATTGGGTGTTTAGAAAGGGGTGTGCTTAAGGTAGGAGGAGTTAGGGATAGGTATTTAGATAGGGGAATGATTAGGGAAGGGGACTAGTGCTAGGATATTAGAAAAAAGACATTAGGATAGCCTATGGTGGCCTATGGTAGAATAACAGTAATATTGTAACAATCGGCATCACCTGACGCTCAATTCACCAAGCAGTGATGTCATATGTACTCCCTGCTGATGGATACTGGAAACACATGCAAGCACAGTCCAAAGATCGGCGCCACCCATAGGTAGAGCAAGGTACTGCATGTTAATCACAGCTTCTGTTCTAATGCATATTTCGTTTTTTGGGGTGCAAAATAATTTGCAAAGATGCTGTTTTTTTGTGTGGAATTTTTAGCAAAATGAATGACCCTTTCACTGCAGAATTGGTGTGTTTTAGCTAGAACGAGGCAACGTGAGCAGCAGCTGCACTGAACCTCCCACAAGCCATCTCCCCAGAAAGGTGCAGCGATGAATTATGGGATGACCCCCAGGAGGAATACCGCCTGCCTAATGCTTTTGTGTTAGAGGGAAAGCCGCCACGGCCTCTACTGTACACACACCTGCTAGGAGATGCAATGTTTTACATATTTGACCCTTAAGATGGCATCATTCAAGGAATGTCATGTTTATCCCCACGAGTATCGCCATACGTAGAACTTGTAGCATAAGCAGGATTTGCAGATGCTGTCTGCTCCTCATTTTTCAATTATTTTTCTTACAGTACATTAGAGGGGTTTGTGTGTGTATGTCTGTGCTTGTTTGTTTGTGCCTGTGGGTGTGTGGTGTGTGTTAGTGTTGCTTGCGTGTATAATTGCGTGTGTGTGTGTGTGTGTGTGTGTGCGTGCGTGCATGCGTGCGTGCGTGTGTGTGTGTGTGTGTGTGTGTGTGTGTGTGTGGTGTTTGTGTGTGTGTTTTTGCATGTGGATATGTATTTGTGCATGTGTTTGTTTGTATATTGTGTTTGAGCGGTTTGTGCAGGCATTTTTGGTTGTGTACATTTGTATTGTATTTGTGTGGTGTGTGTGTGTGTGTATTGGTACCCTAAATTGATGCTGGGGCTATTGTTGCACCCCTAATTTAAAGGGATACTGTAAGGGGTCGGGGGAAAATGAGTTGAACTTACCCGGGGCTTCTAACGGTCCCCCGCAGACATCCTGCGCCCGCGCAGCCAGTCACCGATGCTCCGGCCCCGCCTCCGGTTCACTTCTGGAATTTCCGACTTTAAAGTCAGAAAACCACTGCGCCTGCATTGCCATGTCCTCAATCCCGCTGATGTCACCAGGAGCGTACTGCGCAGACACAGACCATACTGGGATTGTGCTATACATTCCTGGTGACATCAGTGGGATCAAGGACACGGCAACGCATGTGCAGTGGTTTTCTGACTTTAAAAGTCTGAAATTCCAGAAGTGAACCGGAGGCGGGGCCGGAGCATCGCGGAGTGGCTGCGCGGGCACAGGGTGTCTGCGGGGGACCATTAGAAGCCCCGAGTAAGTTCAACCCATTTTCCCCCGACCCCCTACAGTATCCTTTTAACTCTCTTTTCAAAGTAAAAATAGCCAGGCAGCCCAAACCTTAGTTCGGCTCTAATTAGAGTAAGTGAAAAATACATACTTCCCAACTTTTAGAGATAAGAAAGAGGGAGACTTAAGCCATGCCCCTACCACACCCCTAACCACACCCCTGGCACACCTCTAGTCCCGCATACCATAATTATTTCATAAGAAAATTATGTAGTTTAATTATTCAAACCACACTGGTCCTTTCTTCCTGGCTCATTATCCTTCATAAGAAAATAAGAAATGTATCAATTTAATCAATCGATTTTAAGTTTAGAGACAATTTAACACTTTTTTCAGGAGATAAAATACATATATTTACAATGTGTAATCTGTACATAAGTCCTGAAAGAGGGACAAATGAGGAAGAAAGAGGGACAGAAGGATTTGGTTCCAAAAGAGGCACTGTCCCTATGAAAAAAAGACATTTAGGGAGCTATGCAAATAATTTACAAATACAGCAGCAGGGATACTGTTATCAATGAACAGCAAGTGAATAGACTCGAGTCCTGGGCATGGAAGGTTACCCAAAAATTAAACTGATATATAAATGATAAATAAACAAAGGAAATGTGCAAAAAAAAAATCACTATACAGTTCCTTTAAAGCAAACTTAATGCGAAAAAAAAACAACTTATGATATAATAAATTGTAACGTCATGTGTCATTTTTTAAAATTTTAATTATACTATATTTTTTTTTTATAACATTGCATCATACTGTCACAGTTGCAGTTTTAAAACCACACTCTGGGCTTGATTCTCGAAAGCGCGATAACTGCTTTCATACAGTTATTACGCGATATGCCGCCACAAGGTTACTCTACAAGATAAGCTGAGGTTTGCACGCGATCACGTGCGCGCTTATTGCGCAGAGTAACCTTGCGCCGGCAGATTGTGTGATAACTGCTGTGAAAGCAGTTATCGTGCTTTCAGGAATCAAGCCCTCTGTCTTTTAGGCTATAAAACAAAGCAGAAGTAAGGACATACATGAAATAAAGGCGCCTGGAGAAAAGGGCGCAGGGATTGCCACTAGTAAAATATCACTGAGGTTAGCGACCTAGTGAATTTTGATAGTAAAATATTGGTAATAATTAATGATATTTTACTATGCCTAAACCTATCCCTTCTCTCAGTAGTAACATATTGGTAATAATTAATGATATTTTACTATGCCTAGACCTATCCCTACTCTCACTGCGCCCACTATGCAATGCCGCAATGTAGTTATCCGCAAGCCATTTTTTTTTCTTGCAAGCCTGTCTGCAAAAAAAGGCCCCTCTTGCTAATCGGGCATCCAAATTTACCTACATAACTGCATATCATTGCTTTGCTATTAAAAAAAAGTAAAATTGGGCACCCTGAAGTGCCCGCTGATGGCCGTTGCCAAGCGCCCAAATTTACATGTTATGCTGCTAAATGTGGCTTTTATCATAAGCACCTATGCCGCCTCTGTTTTTTCTGTAAGGGCTCCTGCACCCTTTTTACTGCTTCGGAAATAAGGACCCTTTAAGACTTTCCTGCAGTAAAACCTTTTCTCAAGCTGTCTCTCTCTGTTTCTTGATTAGGGACGACTCCTGGTGATTGAACTTTCAACCGCCAAGATTCTGTAATGAGAGAGACCCGGAGCTCGATGGTGCAGTATCGTCAGGTATGTGGATGAGAACAGAGTAATAATTTATACTCACAAAGGTAGGTTGCACTCTTGCAACCACCAACAGAGCCTACAGGAAATGAACCGTTCCCGTTCGGTATCCCGGGTCTGCTGCTGCAGCTGCTGGTTGGTCGCTTCTCCTTGAGTTATTGAAACACGTGGTGTCCATTACTTTACTCTGAAGGGTTGAACTATTGCTGAAGAAACTGGTGCCCAAAGATATTCTATACTCTAAGTCAGTGGTCCTCAAACTAAAGGTGGCCACTAACGGTCTGATTTCTAGTGAAAAATTGTTTGAGCGATCAGAAATTCTAATCGGATTGGTTGTAAATAATCTCTATTGGTGGACATAATCGATTATGAACGAGTGAAAAAAAATGTCGTCTGAATGAATTTTAGTCGAACCAAAAATTGGATTTTCTTGTTGGTTGCGATAGATAGGAAGCAAAGATTGGTTAGTTGATGGTGTAGTGAACGATGTATTACAATATTTCACTTCCAATCAGAATTTCTGATTGCTCGAACGATTTTTCGCTAGACATTGGACCGTTAGTGGCCAGCTTTAGGCCGTATGTGGACCCCTGAGCCTTTTTTTTACTGCCCCCCCCCCCCCACACACATACACACACACACACACACACAATGTAGATGCGGTCAGCTACATCTTTAAATATTGTTGGTCTGCATATACAGTAGAATGAAGCCAGAAAGCAGTAATTTGCTGGTTTCCAATCACATTACACATCAGGTGACACTGTTGTCCAATTGGACTGCAGGTTGTCACCTGGGTATGCTTCACTGTCTTGCCCTCAAAGACTTCTACTTCTTTTTCGGTACACTCTGGACCCCCAGCAGTCTGAAATATGTTGACCCGGCCCTCGACTCAAAACGTTTGAGGACCCCTGCTCTAAGTCATAAACTATAGGAGTAGATTTATGGTACCTCCAGAAAGGAACAAACCAATAGGTGTAGATATACATTTTTAATGATGCGCCTATTGGTTTGTTGCTTTATGGAGGTAGGACAAATCTACTCCTATAATTTATTACTTAGAATATAGAATATCTTTGGGGGCCTAACTGTTTCTTGGCTGTTTAAGTACTTCAGAAAACAGGACTGTATTCGACCCAGTGTGTCGGATAGCTCAGAGGATCTTTAAGGACCAGGACATTTTTCACTGATCTGTGCTGCGTGGGCTCTCCAGCCCGCAGCACAGATCAGGTTTGAGGCAGGGCGATCAGACTCTCCCCCCCCCTTTTTTTCCCCCACTAGGGGGATGTCCTGCTGGGGGTTCTGACCACTGCAGCTCTGTGTAGCCGAGCGGGGGGGGGGGGGCTCCTCAAAGCCCCCCTCCACAACTCTATTCCCCCCTCCCTCTCCTGCTCACTATGGGCGGTACAGGACGGCAATCCAATCAGAGGCCGGGGATTTCTTCCCCGCGTGTTTATATTCCGCCTGCGAGCCGTGATTGGAGGCTCGCAGACTGTTCACGGAGACGCCGTCCGTGAACTGACATGGAACGGCCGCTTCCATGGAGACCCACAAATGACCAGCCGCCACCTATCGGCGTTAGGCGGTCGTTATGTGGTTAACGCTTCGTGTACTGCAAATCAATGTGAGACTCCTTTCTTTGCTACTAATGTTCTATTTTTCATCCATACTACACATACACTTCATTATCTCATAAGTTTATTTTTGCTTCAAGTTTGCTTTAGGACATTGCTGAGATTCTGGGATACAAAGCTGGCTTTTGTGTGTAATTAAACATATTATGCTTTTACATAACTCGGTGTGTCTCCCTGTCTTCCTTCTGGAGAGCGTTTTTAATGGACAAAGTCTGCGAACAATTCTGGCCTTGCCTCAATAAGAGCGATGTGCAGAGGCTTTGCTTAGCGCTTATTGACCAGGCTGATGAGTATAACAAATCTAACAGCGGTAAGCTTGTTTAATGATATGTAGCCGGGATCTGCACCTCGCTGAGGCTGTGATTCTTCACCGCCTGAGTCCACATGATAGATCACGGTGGGAGGCTGATAGCGCAATCGCTCACCGGCAAGAGCTGTCACCTGCACCAGCCTAACAGCCGTCCCTTCTGGAGGCAGCATCTCACCGTGGGGGACACGGCTGATCTGCAATGCCACAAACCTGTGCTGTACACTGACCGGCGTACATCATCAGCCTGCGCTATCGCTCCTTGATGCACGCCGCTCACAAAGAAGAGGAGAAAATGATTTGTTTTTATTTATATAGCACCAACCTCTTCGGTAGCGCTGTATATAGTACAGGACAATTATGGGGAACATATATACATGAGAAGATCAAGACACTGTACAATCAGGACATCCAATAAAACAAGTACAAATACATAATGTGTGGTTTGCGATATCACTAAAATTGGAAAACAATAAAATGGAAAGTTACAGCCAAACAAGAAACAATTGGAAGAAGTCCCTGTCCTTCTGAGCTTACAATCTAGAGCAGTGGTCCTCAAACTAAGGCCCGCAGGCCGAATGTGGCCCCCTGAGGCTTTTTTACTGGCCCCCCACACACAAAATGTATTACTTATAGATGCGGTCAGCTACATCTTTAAATATTGGTGGCCCGCATATAGAATAGAAGAGCTGGCACCACCCATCCACATGGAAGCCAGAAAGCAATCATTCGCTGGTTTCCGATCAAATTCCACATCAGGTGACACTGCTGTCCAATCGGACTGCAGGCTGTCACATGGGTATGCTTCACTGTCTGGCCCGCAAAGACTTCTACATCATTTTATGTATACTCCGGCTGCCTAGCAGTCTGAAGTATGTTAACCTCTACCCAAAGCGTTTGGGGACCCCTGATCTAGAGGGTAGTAGGGAGGAAACAATAGGCAAGGGGACAAAGGGGTTAATGTATAATGCAGTGAATCTCCAATGCTACCTTATAGCAACTTATAGGCTTGAAAAGGTGCGTTTTGAGCGTAGGTTTGAAGGTTTCCAGGCTCGGAGCATGACAGGCATGCTGTGGGAGAGAGTTCCAAAGGAGAGGGAATGCCCATGAGAAGTCCTAAATGCGAGAGTGAGAGAAGGTGACCAAGATAGAGAACAAGAGGGTCTCCTGGGAAGAGCGAAGATTCTGGGCGGGGAGGTATCTGCAAAAATAAGAACTTAAGAACTTTTCTTATTTTACAGAATTGGTAGAATTGCTTGGAAATTCCATCACACGGTACACACGTTTTCCTAGATCTGCCAGGCACTTAATGGTTCTATTCTATAACATGCATTATACAAGCAACATACACATATTGAGGCTGACTTTAGGGTTAATATACTAAGTAGGAGCTCAAGCAGCGCGGGTTATTATTATTATTATTTATTATTATTATTTATTGTATTTATAAAGCGCCAACATATTACACAGCGCTGCACAATAGATAAAAGGGTTAACATACAAGGTAGGACATACAGGAAACTCACAACAAAACATATATTAAGGAACTCAAACAGCGCGGGTTAACATACTAAGGAGCTCAAGCAGCGCAGGTTAATACTAAGGAGCTCAAGCAGCGTGGGTTAATATATTAAGGAACTCAAGCAGCGCGGGTTAACATATTAAGGAGCTCAAGCAGTGCGGGTTAATATGCTAAGGAGCTCAAGCAGCGTGGGTTAATACTAAGGAGCTCAAGCAGTGCGGGTTAGTATTAAGGAGCTAAAGTAGCACGGGTTAATACTAAGGAGCTAAAGCAGCGCGAGTTAATACTAAGGAGCTAAAGTAGCGCGGGTTAATACTAAGGAGCTAAAGTAGCGCGGGTTAATACTAAGGAGCTAAAGTAGCGCGGGTTAATACTAAGGAGCTAAACTAGAGCGGGTTAATACTAAGGAGCTAAAGTAGAGTGGGTTAATACTAAGGAGTGCACGCTATGGGCTTGATTCACTAAACTGTGATAACTCATATATCACACCTTATCAAAGATATCACACCTTATCAAAGTTAACATGCCTTATCAGAGTAACATAGCGAGCACTACAAATTTATGCCTTCTAATTGGCAATGGCACTCGTCCTGCCCTGAGCCCCTGCGGGTTTGTAGCGCTCGCTATGCTACTATGATTAGGCGTGTTAAGGTGTGATATATTTGATAAGGTGTGTTATCTTTGATAAGGTGTGATATTTGAGTTATCATGGTTTAGTGAATCAAGCCCTAGGTCCTGTCAGCATAGCATGCACTCTTCACTTACGTGTGAACGTTACTACTGCCGCACAATGGCCTTGTGGCATGACCACGATACTTCAGCAGTGTGGCTGCTACTACGTTAATTACTGAAGTATTGCAGATGTGCTATAAGGCCATCGCGCGACGCTGACAGGACCGCGCATAACATCCGCTTGTTAGTATTAACCCGTTCTACTTGAGCTCCTTAGTAATAACCCATGCTGCTTGAGCGTGGTAGCGTTAATAAATCATCCCCATTTGCCCTTATTCAATTCACTTTTTTCTCCCAAGTTGCCTCCTGGGAGATAATGGTCATGATCATCTTGCGTTGAAACAGTACTGTCAAAATTATTAATATAAGAGTAATTTTAATTAATTATTAATATAAGAGTATTTTTTTGCTTAAGGCTGCTTACACACCAAGACGTTACAGGCGCACGTTAGTGCGCCTGTAACGCTCCCCCAACGCACAGCAATGTAACACAAGTGGGCTGTTCACACAGCCCACGTTGCGTTACATGTAACGCTGCACGTTCGGTGCAAAGTGCAGCATGCTACGGCGTTGGAGCGGCTATAGCCGCGTTAGACTGTTTGCACATGCGCAGTGGGGGGCGGAGAGGAGGCGGGGAGAGCCAGCTACAGTAGCCGTGCACATGGCTACTTAATATTCACTGCACTGGCAGTAGCTGATTGGCCGGCGGGACCACGTGATGCGGAGTGTCTCGCTCCGCATCACGTGGTCCCGCTGGCCAATCAGCGCCACTCTGGGAGACATTATAGGAATCGAGCCGCCGAACGCGGCTCACTCTACCGTCGGCTTTTGCAGCACCATACGTTGTGTTAGGTGCACGTTATGCGACCTTAACGTGGCACCTAACACAACGTCTTGGTGTGCAAGAAGCCTAATGGTAGCTTAAAGAGGCCCCCAGAGTAAATAAAAAAATCCAGCAGCCTGCAAGTGAAAGAAAGTTATATTTACCCAAGACACCTTGTCCCGCGATGCCGTCCCGAAGTCCCTGCATCACCCGACTTCTGGCGCCTGGCCCCGCCTCCTCTCTCTCCCCGGAGAAAAACGCCAAGCTAGTAAATACTTAAAGGGGTTCTGTGGAGTCATCCAATAAACAAAAACAGACACTTATCTGGGGCTTCTATCAGCCCCTGTAGCTGTAATGTCCTGCGCCGTCCTCCTCCGATCACCCATTCCCCGCCGCCGGCACCGGGCAATTATTGGTCTAACAAGGCACTTGCATCTCCAGGAGCTTACTGCGCAGGCGCAATATGGGGTTTTCTTGTACTGCGCCTGCCCAGTAAGCTCCCGGTGACGCAAGCGGGAGCGTGCACATTGACCGGGACCGGTGGCAGGGAACGGGTGATCGGAGGAGGACAGCGTGGGACATTACAGCTACAGGGGGCTGATAGAAGCTCCAGGTAAGTGTCTGTTTTTGTTTATTGGATGACTTCACAGAACCCCTTTAAAGTTTACCTGAGACATAATAAACACAAGCCTTTATACTTACCGGGGCTTCCTCCAGCCCCCTGTAGGCTGTGGTCCCCTCTGCGATCGTTCGGTCCTATCTATTCTTCTGCTGTCCACTCTAGTAAAGTCCCTGACTTAGCCAGCAAGTGACGCATATGCGCGGCCCTGGCAGCAAGCATCCTGGCAGCAAGAAGCAGCGTTCTGCTCCTGTGCAAATACAAGCCTTAACTAACTATGCAGGCACAGAAAACTCCTGGCCACAGGGGCATGACCAAGGATGCACGTGGCACACATGTGCAGTAGTCCCCGACTACAAGGGTGGACAGGGGAGGAACGGGACAGGACAGACGCAGAGGGAGCCCATGGCCTGCACGGGGCTGGTGGAAGCCCTAGGCAAGTAGAAATGCTTGTGTTTATTACATCTCATTTCCTTTAGAGTACATTTAAACTTAAAAACTGATGAGATTAACAATTGTCTCTGTAGTTCTACTCATAAATAGGATTTTCTTGGAATCTTACAGTCTTATTTTGTGTTTAAAAGTTTAAAACAAGGGTTATTCAGAATATTAAGTTTTTATTATGTCTTATGATGACAGGTGTACAGGTGACAGGAAATTTGGGTGCAGAAGGTGCTGCGAAAGTTTGGGTGCCTCACGGGTGCCTATGTTAATATCAACAATTTTATTAGACGTACAAATTTCTCTTAATTGCCAATACTATTACCAACACAGGCACTTGTGGGGTCTCCAAACTTCCACGTTGCCAAATATTTATCATGCACAGTGGAAAAGGCGTCACAGTTATCATCGGGCATTTACACCTACCAACGAAATAAAACAAAACTTAAAGTGGACCTAAACTCTTGCACAGGACAGAAGGAAAACAGAGAGAAATATACCCTGTATGTATTTAGAGAGTTTAGCCCGTCTAATTCCCCCTCATCTTTGACTAATCACAAGCGTAATTTGATCTCTCAGCTGTGTCAGCACAGGATTCTCCCCTGCCACAGCAGAGCAGCTTATTTGTAAACACAGGATGCTAACAATATGTCTGCTACCATGAAAGAAGTAGACACACTGTAGATTTATTTCAGGATTTGTATCAGCTGTAACAAAAAATGTTTTTCTTTAAAGGTTATTATGCTGTTGCTTATACGAGGTCTGCTTTAAAGAAAAATTCATACATTCCCTGTAAATTAAAAGGCATCTTATTCCGTTTGTCTTTCCCCTCTCCTCTTTGCTTGGATGCTGAATTTCATCTCCAGACTAACATTTATCTACTGAATATTCAGTGAAACCCGCGCTTACAAAAAAACAAACTTTTTATTTATTGCAATTTATCTGTTTATGATAAATTAAAAATTCCCAGCAATTTTCCAGTTTCACGATTTCCTCTCACACTCAGTAGGAATACGTTCTTAGCAATGGAAAAGGAAAGAAACAAATAATCTTTATATTGCTAAGATTTACAACAGCCTAACAGAACGTGCCATGTGCTTATATATTATATATGTCTTCTGATGAGCTCATAAATGGGAGTTTTGGTTAAGATTTGAAATTAACTCTAAAGTGGGGTTCTGGGGCCAGTATGAAAATCATTTTATTTCTGAGTTTTCTCCAAGGGGATATTTTCAGCTTTTAGCTTCCTCCAGCACCCTGCGCATGGATCTCTCCCACGCCGCCCTCCTCAGTCTTCTGTATCGCCGGTACTGGGTCTCGTAACTTTCTTCAGTCGCAGCCAGTCTGCGCAAGAGAAGAGCGCCCTCTACGTATCTCTCTGGCAGTCGGTGAAATTAATTTTTCTTTTGCACCTGAAGGCCAGCAGAATTTGACAAACTCTCTTTACACTTTAAAGCAATGTTCCCCAACTCTGTCCTCAAGGCCCACCAACAGTGCATGTTTGTGGAGATCCACAGAGGTAGTTAATCATCTATGTCACATAGATCACACTAATTACCATAACTGTGTAGGTTTGTGGTTTTCTGCAAAACATGTACTGTTGGTGGACCTTGAGGACAGGGTTGGGGAGCTCTGCTTTAAAGCATGAAGATGTCTAAACATTTCTTCTCAACTGAAATGATCATTTGTGATCAAGTTAAATTCTAGAGGGTGCACACTGCACAGGTGTCCTCCAATGTGGCTGACAAGATCATGATGATGCATAGTACTGGATCAACAATCACTGATGGCAATTGTTGTTGTAAGGCAGTATGGTGGCGTAGTAGATAGCACTCTCGCCTTGCAGCTGGGTCCCCGGTTCGAATTCCAACCAGGGCACGATCTGCACAGAGTTTGCATGTTCTCCGTGGTCGGCACAAGTTAACTGGCTTCCCCTAAATTGGCCTAGACTATGATACATACACTACACTATATACATAGACATACGACTATGGTAGGAATTAGATTGTGAGCCCCTCTGAGGGACAGTTAAGTGACAGGACAATATACTTTAAAGAGGAGCTGTCAGCCATACTATCTCAGGAAAAAAATATATATATAAGTAGATAAATACTTGCTCTACTTACATAACATATGTATTGCACTGTCCACGTTATGATTCCCTTGAAGTTTATAAAGGAAAAGTAGAGAATCCTATTTTAGACAGTTTCCATATTTACTGTGGCTATTTTGAAGCCAGCCCTGATTTAATATCCACCCTTAAGGCCCATACACACGTCGGATTTTTGCGAACGACCCGTCGTTTGAACGTTCCGTCGTTCCGTTGTTCGCACGTCAAATCCGGCGTGTGTACAGACTATCGTTCGGGTGATAAGACTGGTTTTCAGCGATCCGGATCCTCTGCCTGATTTGCCCGCCCTTCACTATAGAAAGTGCATTGTTTCAGCCTGAGAAATTTTGGCCAATCAGAGAGGAACATAGGTGTGGGAGGGGAAAACAGGAGGGAAAGAGGTTTCAGCCAATCAGGCTGCATTAGTTAAGTCTGAGGGGAAGTAGGGAAGCAAAAAAAAAGACAACCCAGCATGCCCTGCAACTTCTCTTTTGTGTACCAAATGAGAGTCATGTAAACTGGGGAATGATAATTAATCAACAAGAAAAGTAATAGTGATTTTAACTTTTGGATTGCCTGATTTGCATCCTTATTACTTGTTTACCAGATAAAAATAAAGAATTGATTTTTGATTTTATGCCCGACAGTTACTCTTTAAACAAGACAATAAACTTCTTTTGAAAGATGCTACATCCTTTGCTTCCCAAACCCAACCCCCACCCTTCTTGGCGCATTCATGTGTGCACATTGCCATTTGCCACCACTATGCATCAGATTCTGATGCATCTTCCAAGCTTATAATTAAATAAAGCGTTTATATAACTTTCAAGAACTTATAGTTGACGCAAACATGTGTGAAAAAATTCTAAATAAGTTGAATGGATGCATGAATATAACAAAGGTAATATTGTGGTCTATAGATATTAATATTATTATTATTAATTTTTTATCTCTTATGGTGGATCAGGACGTCTCTGGCTCAGTGCCTTCCTGTACATGTGAGAACCACTCTGTTGAACATTTTTTCTGCTTCCAGTGGTAATTTTACAGGACTGATTTGAAATTGAAGCAAGAAATATCATTGTACTTTCCGCCGTAAAGACAAACTTTTTCTCCCACAAAAATGTGGAGAAAAATGAGTCTTATACGGCAAAGGCAGGGAATCCCTGACTTATGACAGCCCGCCAGGGTTGCTCTCCAAAGATCGCAAATTCGAATTTACCCGTGATCACAGGTAGATTTTCATGATTGCCGAACTCGAATTCAAATTCGAACAGCGATACTACTCCCGAATTCGAAGTGATGGCGGAGCAGCAAGCAACCGTTTCCAGCCAGACCTCCAGCACCAGCGAGACCAGTGCCGCAACCACCACCAGCACTCCGGTCCGCAGCAGGCCTCCACCACCGCTTGAGGTCATGTTGACCCCAGCGGCAAGCCTACCCTCAATGAGCGCACTCTTTACACCAGGGACCGCAAGCGTTTTGAGGGATGTGGTTGCCCAGTTTGAGGAGATGATGATGGGGGCATGCAAAGAGGAGGAGGAGGAGTATGAGGTGGAGGAGAATGTTGTTGGCACACAGCAACCAAAATTTCATGAGGAGAAGGAGGGGGCCTGATGTAGGGGATGTTGGGGCAGAGAAGTTGGTTGAGGGCTCAGAGGAGATGTTTGGGGATGATGACGATGAGGTGGGGGACCGTCCCTATGTGCTACCACCAGCACAGTTGGTTAAAAGCAGCTCGTCATTGGAGGAGGAGGCGTCTCTGGCACAGAGGCGCGGCAGCAGCATGGCAGCCAGCACAGGGCGTGGAAGGCAGGAGCCACAGCCTGCTGCTTCAGCTGCTACCACCACCCGCACCAAAGCTTCTCCAAGCAAAGGGGAAAAAAACGAAGCCCTCCAAAGGCAAAAAACCTCCCCAGCCCTCAAGCTTGAAGGGCAAGTTGAAATCCCTAGTTGAAATCCCTAGCGGTACTTCACTGTGTGCGTTGATGACAAGACCAGTGCCATTTGCCACAGTTGCGGTGCCAGCCTGAGCAGAGGTCGCGATCTGAACAAGTTGGGTACCTCACGCCTGCAAACTAGTGATGGGCGAACACCTGGATGTTCGGGTTCGGGAAAGTTCGCCGAACATGGCCGAGATGTTCGGCATGTTCGGGCCGAACCCCGAACTTCCCGAACATTCCTATTTTGGGGGCCCTATGGGGTCGCAGGCATAAGGGGGGAGCATGCCCCGATCGCGGGGGGGGTCGGAAATTCCCCCCACCCCCTCCGCTAGCGCTCCCCCCTCTGCCCGCTTCCCCATTCAAAAGTTTCAAGAAGTACCTGTATAGCGGATGGCCTGGCAGTGGCACTGTGGAGTGAGGAGGAGTCCGGAGAGTGACGAGTTGAGGGAGGCCGGGCAGCGGGCGTGAGGTCAGAGAAAGGGCGGAACTCGCCCTTTCTCTGACCTCACGCCCGCTGCCCGGCCTCCCTCAACTCGTCACTCTCCGGACTCCTCCTCCTCCTCACTCCACAGTGCCACTGCCAGGCCATCCGCTATACAGGTACTTCTTGAAACTTTTGAATGGGGAAGCGGGCAGAGGGGGGAGCGCTAGCGGAGGGGGTGGGGGGAATTTCCGACCCCCCCGCGATCGGGGCATGCTTCCCCCTTATGCCTGCGACCCCATAGGGGGGCCGTATTGCGGCCTGTTCGGCCGAACAGGGCCCTGTTCGCCCGAACAGGGGCCCTGTTCGGCCCTGTTCGGGGGCATACAGAAGTTCGGGGCGAACCCGAACTTAAAAGGCCGAACACCATGAGGTGTTCGGCCGAACTCGAACATCACCCGAACAGGGTGATGTTCTGCAGAACCCGAACAGTGGCGAACACTGTTCGCCCAACACTACTGCAAACCCACTTGGAGACCAAACATTTTCAGGACTACAGTGAGTTTCTGAAGCTGAAGGACAGTGGCGCAGGCAGTGGTCAGAGCCAGACAGCCACTGCACAGACTTTAGCAGCAGCTGCAGCATCCCACCCTCCTGCTCATCCAGCATCAGCAGCAGGAGCACAGAAACTCACTGCTCCCCCCCAGGCAACTAGTCCTCAGTGACCTCATCTGCTCTCTCCACAGTTGCCTCCTCATCCTCCCGTGCAGGCAAACGCCGCCAGACCCTGCTCAGCGTGTCCTTTCCCGGTGTGACCAAGGTTCTGCCTCCCACCAACAGGCGCATCTGTATGCTGAATGGATTGCTTGCCCGGGCCATGTGCTCCCAGCTCCTGCCATACTCCTTTGTGCAGGAGGGGAGTGACATGAGAACGCTCCTGCAGTATGGGAACCCAGAGTGGCAAATTCCCAGCCACCACTATTTCTCCCGCACAGCGATCCCAGCACTGCACCAGTTCGCTATGGCAAACGCGGGCCGCTCCCTCAATCACGCCGTAAGTGAATGGATCCACATCACCAAGCACTCCTGGAGCAGCCGTTTCGGGACAGACCGCTACCTGTCCTTCACGGCTCACTGGGTCAGCATGGTGGAATGCACCAGCGAGAAAGCAGCAGGTCCATCCTCAGGCGCATCAGCAGCAACAGCACCAGTAGTCCACTATGTGGTGCCACCACGCATGCTCAGGGGAGAAGCAGCAGCTCCAGCCGCCAAGCGACCCCGCCTTAACATCAGCGTGAAGGCCCGCCATTGCCAAGCGCTGCTGGAGATGAGAAGCCTGGGGAAGAACAGTCTGATGGCAGCCAATGTGCTCTGAGGCCTCAGAGTCGGATTGGTGGTGTCTGACAATGCGGCCAACGTGCTGGCTGCCATCTCCAGGGGACACTTGACCCACGTCCCCTGCTTGGCCCATGTCCTGAACCTGGTGGTGCAGAAGTTCCTGCGCACCTACTAGGAGATGGACAATCTGTTGGAAGCGGCTCGGAAAATTGTGCACAGTTTCCGCTGCTCAGCTGCTGCCGCAGCAAACCTTGCCGACATGCAGCAGCTTGAGGGCCTGCCATGACACCGCCTTGTCATCGATGTGCTAACTCGCTGGAACTCCACCCTGGTGATGTTGGAGCGGCTGGTTGAGCAGAGGAGGGCTGTCAACTGCCACATCGTTGAGGACACTCTCGCCGGCACCACCAAACTCCAGCTCCTCTCCAACGCACAGTGGGGGCAGATGCAGCTGGAACTCCACCCTGGTGATGTTGGAGCGGCTGGTTGAGCAGAGGAGGGCTGTCAACTGCCACATCGTTGAGGACACTCTCGCCGGCACCACCAAACTCCAGCTCCTCTCCAACGCACAGTGGGGGCAGATGCAGCAGGTCTGCTTGGTGTGTTGGCTCCCTTCCTGCAGGGAACCAACCTGGTCAGCGAGGAACGGGCATTCCTCTGCAAGTGGGTGCCCTTTGTTTGTCTGCTGGACAGGGCACTTTGTGATCTGCTGGATGTGGGAGAGGAGGCCCTGATCCAGCTGGAACAGCAGCCACCTGCGCAGTCCACTTCTGCGCAGGATTTTGAGTTGATGGAGGAGGAGGAGTTGGAGGTCCTGGACGTTGGTGTTGAGGGGGAACAGCAGAGCGCTGCTGCAGTGGTGCAAGGGTGGAGAGAGGAGGAAGAGGCTCAGGGGCCAGAGGAGGACAGCGAACATGAGGCCACTGACCCTGATGTCTCTGCTGGACGGACCACCCTGTTCCCCATGGCAGCGCACATGCTGTGGTGCCTGCGCACAGACCCCAGGGCGAAGCAGATGCAAGCTCGGGGGGATGCCTGCATCAGCATGATCCTGGACCCACGGCTGAAGGGGAAGATGGCTCAGTTCCTGCCTGCTGGAGACCCTGAGCAGTGAACAAGGGAGTTGTAGGGCATCCTTGTTTGGCGATTGGAGGAAGTCTTCCCCCAGCCTCCCACCACCTCTGTCCCTGCCCAGGCAGCACAGCAACCTATGTCTGCAGCCAGCAGCAGCAGCATCAGGTGCCCAGGAGACCTGCTGTCCTTGACAAAGGCACGCTACATGACGGTAGAGCAGCCGAGGGAGGAGGTGCGTGCAGCAGCATCCTCCTCTCAAAGTCACAGCCAGCACCTGACCCGGATGGTGACCGACTACATGGGGTACTTCAGTGGGCTTGACACCGGCGAGGAGCCTGTGGACCCCTAGGAGTACTGGGTCGAGCGATTGCAGATCTGGAGTAAGCTGGCGCAGTACGCCCTGGAAGTCCTGTCTTGCCCTCCTTCCAACGTGCTGTCCGAGAGGTGCTTCAGTGCGGCTGGAGGCGTGGTCACGGAGAAGCGCTCTCGTCTGTCCACAGAGTCCGTGGACAGACTCACATTTTTGAAGATCAACCAGGCCTGGATTGAAGGCACATTCCAGGCACCTGTTGTCGGTGAGAAGAGGACATGAGGTGCCTGGGAATTATATTTTCACATCAACCTTCAGTCCCCTGCTAATTTGGCCTGGTTTTTCTGTAGGTGCTTTGGTATCACCGCTAGGTACCATGGCCCGTTACATTGCCTGCTGCCACACGTCACTCCTCCTCCTGCTGCTGCTGCAGCTGTATTTATCCTACTGCTGTCTGTGTTCCCACCACCAGGGTCCACAGAATTATGCGCCACTACTAGCTATTACACCACTACAATAGCTACAATTTTTGTTAAAAAAATATGTATATATTTCTGAGGTGTCTGTGTTGAAAACTGTGCTGTCCCAGTTGTATATTGGACACAATGTGGGCTTCACGACTGCTGTCCGGAACCTCCTGCTGTTGGTGTTTATTACTACAGCCGTGGTACCACCGCTAGGTACCATGGCCCATTACATTGCCTGCTGCTACACGTCACTCCTCCTCCTCCTGCTGCTGCTGTATTTAACCTCCTTCTGTCTGTGTTCCCACCGCCAGGGTCCATAGAATTATGCGCCACTAGCTATTACGCCACTACAATAGCTATATTTTTTTGTTAAAAAAAAATATATATATATACATATATATATTTCTGAGGTGTCTGGGTTGAAAACTGTGCTGTCCCAGTTATGTATTGGACACAATGTGGGCTTCACGACTGCTGTCCGGAACCTCCTGCTGTTGGTGTTTATTACTACAGCCGTGGTACCAATGCTAGGTACCATGGCTCGTTACATTGCCTGCTGCCACACGTCACTCCTCCTCCTGCTGCTGCATTTAACCTCCTGCTGTCTGTGTTCCCGCCGCCAGAGTCCACAGAATTATGCACTGCTGCCATGTGCCACTAACTATTACGCCAAAAATTTAGCTATGCTGTTGAAGAAATGTTTTTACAACACTTGAGTTCTGTAAGGGAGAAAGCAATAAGTTGGGTACAAGAGGAAGAATATGAACACAAAAAAAATAAAAAATTGGGGTACGTTCGAGCATCCCTGCAACCTGCCGATACGAACCGTCAGCCTGCCGCCACGTCGGAGATTCCCTGCCTGTGTGCCTGGCTCCCCCTGCATGCCTCCGCCAGGAGGACACATGGGGAGACAGGAGGACACATGGGGGACACAGGATGACACAGGAGGACACCACCTGTAGGAGAACATGTACAAGACGCTCCTGGAATATGGATCCACCAGGTTTAGTATATATTTTTCACCTTGTTTTTGTCTTCTAAACCTCAGTGCATCTTATATTCAAGAGCGTCATATATGGCAGAAAATACAGTAATACTGGCTGCTATAAGCACTGACAACAAATACAGTTTTATCTTTCTCCCACAGATAAAACTGAAGACTGGTGCTCACCAATCCTGTCATCAATATCACATGATGACTTGAGCTGGTGACAGTTGGCGAATGAGAGCAGCTTTGTGAAGCATGAAGTGGTGGACACAATTTACTACTCAAGCTTGAGTCTCACTCCATACACTGAAGGCAAATTTAAGAGGCTAGGCTGCTTCTACGAAACACCTCCACCTCAACATGAACGCCCTATATGACATCAATTCTGGTGCTTTCTGGGGTTTATGTAAATTAGAACATCGGATTTATGGAAAGGCCACAAAGGCCTGGGCCTCTTGCAGTTGCTGGCCAAGGAGGTGGTTGACCATGGAAGAAGGGTTGCTGCATATGGGAGAGGAGGCTGCAAAATAAAAAGTGTGGTTGCAAATGGGGAGGATACAAGGATAGTATGCATGAAAGAGGGGGCTGCACACGGAAAGGGGGGGGGGGGCAGCTGCTATACTTGGAAGGGGACAATTATGTTAACCTAGGAGCTTAAAAAGCATAAATCCGGCCTTGTGCAAATATGGAGTCCTTGGATGGGGGAATCCCTTTTCGTGGTAAGTGAGCAGGAAACAAGAAGGAAAAATAAACAGTTAATTGGAAACTATTTTTAACCATTTTAGCCTTTTGGACATTACTGTCACGTCCAAAAGACTGCTGCTGCACTGCTGCGCGCTCCCACGCAAGATTGCTCGTGCATCCGCGTGCGATTGCACGTGCATCCCCGCACTTCCGTGCTGCCGCCCATTAGCGCGGAGATCAGTGAATGGGAAAATAGTTCCCATTCATTGATCTAAAGCCCAATCTACACGATACGATTCTTTATACGATTCGATTACGATTCTATTTACGATCTGATTAAATCCAACATGTCAGATCGGGATTCGATTCGCCATTGCAAAACAATGGCAAATTGAATTGAATCTAATTGAATCCTGATCGGACATGTTGGGTTTAATCGGATCGTAAATAGAATCGTAATCGAATCGTATAAAGAATCGTATCGTGTAGATTGGGCTTACAGAGACACTGAAGAGAGTAAAAAACTCGCTTCTTCTCTTATATTCACCAGGAGCATGTGTGCCCCTGCTAAACCGCCGCTATCCCGTCGCTATCCCGCCAAACAACGGGGGTCCCTTACCCCCCAATTCCCCCCCCCCCCCCCTGCAAAATCAACGACGCACAAAGGGACCCCCATTTTGCCGGGCGATAGCGGCGGTTTAGCAGGGGCACACATGCCCCTGCTGAATATAAGAGAAGAAGCGAGTTTTATACTCACTTCAGATGCTCTTTAAGTCCCCGGTAGAAAGACCGACAGCTTTTTATGATAAGCCGCTGTCTTTCTGAACGAAAAAAAAAATCACGTCCTCCGTATACTTCCTGTGAGAGTGCTCGTTTACAGGATGAAATTTAAAAAAAATGACTAGTAAAATAGTAAGACTACATGTACATACATTTTTTTTCCACACAAAACAAAATAAATTACATTTAAAATTACCTGTTTACCTTCCACACCCAAAAAATACCCAAATAACATTTTTAAATAAAAAAATTAATTAATAAATTACAATTTAAAATAAATAAATAATTAGTTAATAGTTACCTAAGGGTCTGAACATTTTTTTAATATGCAAGTCAAGATGGTATATTTCTAATATTATTTTAAATTATAAGCTTGTGATTAACGCAAAACTGAAAAAAATGCACCTTTATTTCCAAATAAAATATTGGCACCATACAGTGTAATAGGGACATCATTTAAATGGTGTAATAACCAAGACAAATGGGCAAATAACATGTGTGGGTTTTAATTATGGTAGCATGTATTATTTTAAAGTTATAATGGCCGACAACAGAGAAATAATGATTTTTTTCCATTTTTTTCTTAATTTTCCTGTTAAAATGCACATAGAAAAAAAGAATTCTTAGCAAAATGTACTACCCAGAGAAAGCCTAATTGGTGGCAGAAAAAATAAGATTTAGATCAATTCATTGTGATAATTAGTGATAAAGTTATTGGCAAATGAATGGGAGGCAAAAATTGCTCGGATGCATAAGGTGAAAAACGACTGAAGGCTGAAGTGTTTAAAGATGTCCTTAGGTCAGGGGTCCCCAAACGTTTCGGGTCGAGGGCCGGGTCAACATACTTCAGACTGCTGGAGGGCTGGAATATACATAAAATGTCGTCTTTGCGGGCCATACAGTGAAGCATACCCAGGTGACAACCTAAAGTCCAGTTGGACAGCAGTGTCACCTGATGTGGAATTTGATTGGAAACTAGCAAATTACTGCTTTCTGGCTTCCATGGGGATGGGTGGGGCCAGCACTCCTATTCTATATGCGGACCACCAATATTTAAAGATGTAGCTGACCACATCTATAAGTAATACATTTTGTGTGTGGGGGGCTGGTAAAAAAGCCTCAGGGGGCCGCATTCAGCCCGCGGGCCTTAGTTTGAGGACCACTGCCTTAGGTCATCACCCTTGTGAAGCAGTTACACTGAAATAGCAAACTCCAACAAGGTACCCTTTATGGGCCTCAGTGCTCTGATTGAACAAGCATTACCAGTTAACAGCCCGCCACCTGGGGCTACAGGTTAACCATCAAACAAAAGGCAGTAAGAGAAGCAAAACATTTGACAGACATCTAGTGTAATCAGACTTTTCTAGAATCTCTAAAAGGTTAAATAGCAAACATGTTTATTGGAACTCTGCTCCAATATTTTCTGCCCCATTTTGTTTTGTTTTTTTAAGGAGAAGAGCAAAGTGTTGCAACAGACCAATTAAAACATAACAACACATTGATCCAGGAAGTGACCTGATTGGCCTTAGTAGAATTGATGTTATCCATCAGGGAGACCAGCTGTACACAGTGCTGTTTTGCTTCTGTTGAAATAAAGTTTATGGGAAAAAATAACGTATGTTTCAGGTATAAAATTGCATTTAAGGGGAACTATGGCGAAAAAATGTAAAATTCATATTTATACCGCCATATAAGTTGTACATTTGTCCAAGAGTAAATTCACTTTAATTTTTGTATTGTCTGTGTAGCTGCCTACCTACCCCTAACACTAACCTCCCCCTCCCCTATACCTACCCCTAACACTAACCTCCCTTCTACCTACCCCTAACACTAACCTCCCTTCTACCTACCCCTAACACGAACCTCCCTTCTACCTGTCGCTAACACTAACCTTCCCTCTACTTACCCCTAACACTAACCTCCCCTCTCCTCTACCTACCCCTAACACTAACCGCCCCTCTACCTACCCCTAACACTAACCGCCCCTCTACCTACCCCTAACACTAACCGCCCCTCTACCTACCCCTAAAGCTGGCCACTAACGGTCCAATTTCTAGCGAAAAATCGTTAGAGCGATCAGAAATTCTGATCGGATTGGTTGTAAATAATCTCAGATGGGCACAATCGATAATGAACGATTATAAAAACAATAGTCCGATTGAATTTTCGTCGAACCAAAATTTGGATTTTCTTGTTGATCGTGATAGATAGGAAGCAATGATTGGTTAGCTGATGGTGTACTGTACGATTTTTTTGTCCGATCAGAATTTCTGATCGCTCGAACGATTTTTCGCTAGAAATTGGACCATTAGTGGCCACGTTAACACTAACCTCCCCTCTACCTACACTTAACACTAAGCTCCCCACCTGCCTACACTTAACACTAATTAGCACCCCCCAGCCTTCCCACCCTGGCGCTAGGCTATAGTATAGCGAAGCACCCACTGCTCCAACATAAAGGTTGGCACCCACTGTAGCTGAACCCTGGCGCCCAACATAACTCCACCCCCCATTTGGATTGCGAACCCTCCCCATAACCTTTCTGATACCTAATTATTTTCTCTAACTTTTTCCGTCTTTTGCACCCAAATCTAAACTCCCCTCTCTTGTACGCGTCCCTAACCTCCCTCACACCTTTGCCTAATCCTAACCTCCCCCCAAAAAAAGAATACAATTCTCACAGCTAATTAGTTTACCTTGCCAGGTCAGGACAATGTCGAAATCTCCTAAAATCTAATTGAGATTGAGCAGACAAAGAGGCTAAATTAATCACTACTACCCAATTAATACATAAATGTAGCCATACACTGGTCGATTTGCCATCAGATTCGACCAACAGATAGATCCCTCTCTGATCGAATCTGATCAGAGAGGGATCGTGTGGCTACCTTTACTGCAAACAGATTGTTAACTGATTTCAGCCTGAAACCGTTCACAATCTGTTGTGGTGGTGGTGGTGCTGCCGCCGCTCCCCCCGCCCCCGCATACATTACCTGCCCCCGGTCACCGCTGCTCCGTCTCCGCTCTGGTCTGGTCTCCGGGTCCGGCATGCTTCACTTCCTCCTGCCCGGCAGGAAATTTAAACAGTAGAGCGCCCTCTACTGTTTAAACTTCCTGCCGGGCAGGAGGAAGTGAAGCATGCCGGACATGGAGACCAGACTAGACCGGAGACGGAGCAGCGGTGACCGGGGGCAGTCGCACCGGCGGAGCAGGTAATGTATTGCCGCTCTATTGCGTCGGTCATCGGGCACTCGATCGGCCGAAATAGATCGAAATTTTGCGTGTAGCGAGAACGATGTGACAGCAGATTCGATCCCAGTGATCGAATCTGCTGTCGATCGGCGGGAAATCGGCCTAGTGTATTGCCAGCTTAAGTGTGGAGTTGTGGATTGCTTGCACTATGAATGTTGTAACTCCGTCTACTGCTGGCTTCCACCTCAATCAGCAGTCCAAAATGTGATCAGAGAGGGATTTTTACATGAAAGAATTCCTCAAACTACAAATGAAAGTCATTGGTTCCTTTATGACAGTGACACACATTTCATAAGCCTATTGTGCAAACATACCCACTAACTGCATTATCTCTACTACATCTCCTTCCTCTCTCCTTCTCTCTCCTCTTCTCCTCCCACCCCTCCCCATCTTACAAATGTCTACGGGTAGCACCATCCAATTTTGATTGCCCAATGAGTGATCAATTTTGACATTTTCATGTTGTATAAAGCCTGTTGCACACTGTCAATTATAATTGGCTAATTACTGACCCATTTTACCACCTCCGTGTAGTGTGAGGGTTTACCTACATGATCACATGATCAGCTCCTAGTATTCAATATCTGGTGATCCTCATATTACATGAAGGTGGTACAGGTGTCCCTTAGCATTAGGTAGCCAGAGGGACCCTCAGTATTAAGTAACTCATGGTGCCTCCGACTGAAGGGAGATCTCGTTAGTGGAAAGCCGCTCAGGAATCAGCATAGGGAAGGAGGGAGACGCTAGGGGAACGGGATTAGCTGCCTTTTCATCATCAGGGGCTTGTAGGCACATGCCTACAGTGCCTTATGGTAAATCCGGCCCAATCATAACTGAAACTGTGTACCAGGATTAAAGAGAAACCATAACCAAGAATTTAACTTCATCCCAATCAGTATCTGATACCCCCTTTCACAGGATAAATCTTTTCCTGTTCACAAACGGATCATCAGGGGGCGCTGTATGGCTGATATTGTGGTGAAACCCCTTCTACAGTGTGATGTCAGGACCATGGTGCTGACATTCCACTGTGGGAGCCTTGTTGCATTGTGGGAAATAACAGCTGTTTCCAACTGCCAAAAACAGCAAGCAGCAGCTCCTTTCACGGACATCACCTGGAGTGGTAACATTGGCAAATCAAAATCCTGGAGTTCCTCTTTAAGGGCTTACCTACACAATTGTTCATTGTATCCAAAATCTGTTGGCCCCCATACTACATGGGCAAATAAAATGTGTGGGTTTTAATTATGGTAGCATGTATTATTTTAAAGCTCTAATGGCCGACAACTGAGAAATAATGCATTTTTTCTTAATTTTCCTGTTAAAATGCACATAGAAAAAAATAATTCTTAGCAAAATGTACCACACAAAGAAAGCCTAATTGGTGGCAGAAAAAATAAGATTTAGATCAATTCATTGTGATAATTAGTGATAAAGTTATTGGCAAATGAATGGGAGGTAAAAATTGCTCAGATGCATAAGGTGAAAAACGACTGAAGGCTGAAGTGGTTAAAGATGTCCTTAGGTCAGGGGTCCCCAAACGTTTTGGGTCGAGGGCCAGGTCAACATACTTCAGACTGCTGGGGGGGCCGGAAAATATACATAAAATGTCGTCTTTGCGGGCCATACCCAGGTGACAAGCTAAAGTCCAGTTGGACAGCAGTGTCACCTGATGTGGAATTTGATTGGACACCAGCAAATTACTGCTTTCTGGCTTCCATGGGGATGGGTGGGACCAGCACTACTATTCTATATGCGGACCACCAATATTTAAAGATGTAGCTGACCACATCTATAAGTAATACATTTTGTGTGTGGGGGGGGTCGGTAAAAAAGCCTCAGGGGGCCGCATTCGGCCCACAGGCCTTAGTTTGAGGACCACTGCCTTAGGTCATCACCCTGGTGAAACAGTTACACTGAAATAGCAAACTCCAACAATGTACCCTTCATGGGCCTCAGTGCCCTGATTGAACATGCATTACCAGTAAACAGCTGATATTGTGGTGAAACCCCTCCCACAGTGTGATGACAGGACCATGGTGCTGACATTCCACTGAGGGAGCCCTGTTGCATTGTGGGAAATAACAGCTGTTTCCAACTGCCAAAAACAGCAAGCAGCAGCTCCTTTCACGGACATCACCTGGAGTGGTAAAATTGGCAAATCAAAATCCTACGTGTGTATGCACCCTCACAGCCCCCCCTCCCCCCAAAACACACACACACACACACACACACACACACACACACACCCATTCAAACACCCACAGGTAACAGGACTCTACTTACCTCCTATCTCCCTCCCCATTCATACAGGTGGTCGCTCAAACACCTGCAGGTCTCTGCTATCACCCTCCCCCCCCCCCCATTCCATACTCTTATATAAATGTGCACACACACACCTCTGGGAACGTAGCAACCAAACGTAACTAGAAATTACCGGGCCTCCCTGCAAAAAAAACAAACCCAGGCCCGCCCCCTTCCCCCGGGGCCCGCTCAGGGCCGTTTTGGGGGACAGGAGGGTTCGCAGCATGCGGGGAAAGGGGGGCCGCACATCAACGGGGAAGAGGGACAGTCCCCCCTTCCCTCCCCTCAGGCTCTCCACTCAGCGCTCCCCTCCTGCATCAATCATCAGTGGCAGCGGGCGGGGGCAGGAACACATACCTCCATCCACCACGGAGGTCCATCTCTAAGTGCCTCACGCTACTTCCTGTTTAAACAGGAAGTAGCGTCAGACACTTAGAGTTCGGAACCTCTGGCGCGTGGAACGCATGCAGGTATGTGTTCCTGCCCGCAGCCTGCTGTCACTGATAACTGCAGGAGGGGATCATGCTGAGGGGAGAGCCCGAGGTGAGGGGGGGAGTGTCCCCCCTCCCTGCCGATGTGCAGCCCCGCTTTCCCCTCAAGCTGCGAACCCTCCTGTCCCCCAAAACGGCCCTGAGCGGGCCCCAGGATGCAGGGGCTGCAGCCCCTATTGTTACGCCCCTGGTAGCAACCCTCTCTGTTTGACCCCCCATACACGTGCAAATACACGAGCATCCACAAGATGCCCCCTCCACCTCCCCCCATATACACACACTGCTGCTTAGTACACATCTCCTTTAGTATGTCAACCATATTTTTTTCCTCTTATAGAAAGCAAACATCCACACCAGCAATCCCATCAGAGGCCTCCCTAGATGTCACATACTGTACCAGTTAAGTCTATCAATCACTGCAGCATAATGTACACTACATACCTCTGTCGCGCCATATGATGGATTACCCAACACGGGGCCTGCTTTAGCTGGCCCTTTGCACTCTGGCATGAAATATATAGATAGACCACTAATCACGAGACAGTCAGACACAACAGATAGATGTAAGAAAAACATCTATAGAAGTACAGGTAGACATACAATGCTAAAGTGCACCTGAACTCTTGCACAGGACAGAAGGAAAGCACAGAGAAATGCACCCTGTATGTATTCAGAGAGTTTAGCCTGTCTATTTCCCCCTCATCTGTGACTAATCACCACCAGATATTGATTTCTCAGCTTTGTCAGCTGACTGCCATGGCATAGAGTTAATTGGTAAACACAGGTTGAAAATAAACAGGGAGCAACACATGGAAAGGGGAAACTGATGCCCAAGGGAGCTGTTCAGGAAAGAGAGGGGCCGCTGTACACGGATGATACACATGGAAGAGGGGGCTGCACATGGAATGGGAGGGGCGCTAGTGCACAAGAAAGGGAAGCTATAACATACTTGGCCTAGGGGCACAAAAACTATATATCCCCTCTTGGTGTTGATTGTAATGGGTAATTTGCTTTTGTGATTATGATTCTGATTGTAATTACAAACTTGGGGGTGATGTTGAGTTCATGAAATTTTGCATAATTTTTGCACATTACGCAAAATTAGATCCAAGGAATCCACCGGTCGGCAACTGGGCATGAAAAAACACATTTTCACACAAATGCAATGCATTGTAGTCTACAGGCATGAAAAAGTTATATTTTCGTGAAATTATGGACAAGGGCGAATTTATACTTTTTATGCCCCTAGGCCAAGTACAGTATGCTGGTGCTCCCCTTCCATGTACAGCAGCGCCCCTCTCATTCCATGTACAGCCCCCTCTTCCATGTGTAACATCCATGTACAGCAGCCTCCTCCCATTCCATGTGCATCCCCCTCTTCCATGTGTATCATCCATGTACAGCACCCCTCCCATTCCACGTGCAGCCCCCTCTTCCATGTGTATCATCCATGTACAGCAGCCCCCTCCCATTCCATGTGCAGCCCCCTCTTCCTTGTGTACCATCCATGTGTATCAACCATACCACTTAACAATGCGATAGGCTAAACATCTTTTTTATATAGATATACATATGCACAGAGGGAGATACTGGTTGCTTGGCAGTCAGAAACACCTGTTATTTCCCACAATGCAGCAAGGCTCACAGACAGGAAACTGTCAGTGCCATGGTCCTGACATCATACTGTGGGAGGGGCTACACCCAATATCAGCCATACAGACTCCCTGATGATCTATTTGAGAATTTGAGGTAAATCTATTTGAGGTAAAGATTTCTCAGGGGAAAGGGGGTATCAGCTACTGAATGGGATGAAGTTCAATCCTTGGCAGGGGCGTAGCAATAGGCCCTGCAGCCCCTGCGCCCGCGGGGGGGCCCGGCCCCCCCCCTGGGGCCCGCTCGGGGCCGTTTTGTGGGTGCTGGAGGGGTGGCAGCATGAGGGGAAAGCCTTGCCCACAGTCGGCGGGGAGAGGGGTAGTTCCCCCCTCTCCCTCACCTCGGGGCTCTCCCCTCTGTGCTCCCCTCCAGCTCGTAAGTGTGTGGGGCTGTGGTGGGCAGCGGCGGGCAGATACATACCTGCTTCCGTGCGTTCCATCGGAGACTTCTCGCTCTAGCGGCTGACGTCACTTCCGGAAGTGACGTCAGCCGCTAGAGCGAGAAGTCTGCGATGGAACGCACGGAAGCAGGTATGTATCTGCCAGCCGCTCGCTGCCCACCACAGCCCCACACACTTACGAGCTGGAGGGGAGCACAGAGGGGAGAGCCCCGAGGTGAGGGAGAGGGGGGAACTACCCCTCTCCCCGCCGACTGTGGGCAAGGCTTTCCCCTCATGCTGCCACCCCTCCAGCACCCACAAAACGGCCCCGAGCGGGCCCCGGGGGGGGGGGGGGTGGGGGGCCCGGGGGCCCGCTCTAAAAAAATCTGCAGGGGGGCCCGCTGGGGCCTAGTTACGCCCCTGATCCTTGGTTACAATTTCTCTTCAAGTACATAAAAAGATGAGGAAAAAACCTATTGACAGAGTGTACACAGATGGATGGCAAGTCAACACAGTCGCCAAAGCAAGCCATGCGGTAATTATGGCCTAATATTCCAAACATACCCACATCGTAATGAAACATGCTGGTAGACTATTGATTTCTCCCCAGAATTGTCCATAGACAGACAAGGAGCTTAGATTGTGGGCTTCTCTGATGAACAGTTAGTGACCTGAATATCTCCATGATCCCCATCAAAGAGGTGCAGACAAGGGCTATGTAAATTTAGATAGATAGATAGAGTGAGAGAGTGAGAGAGATAGAGTGATTATAAATAGAAAGGATGGACGAATGGATAGGTAGATAGATAGATAGATAGATAGATAGATAGATAGATAGATAGATAGACACTCGGATTTGAAATTTAAATGAGATCGGGCTGCCCGTGGCAGGGCTGATCCAGAAGAAGGAAGCATGGGAGTGACGTGGAACTCGATGTGGGATGCGAATAGAGTGCATCATCTAAGGCGGAACCCATTGGGTAAGTTGACCCCCTCTCGGCCACGGGAAGCCCGATCTCGATTAAATTTTTAAATCTGAGTAGCTACATACTTATAGCTACTTGCCATGGTCAATCCTAGTTTAGATGAACTCATGGAGAAGCATGTGATGAGTTTGGTCAGGTGATAGAAATGCAAATCTCTGATTTGCTAGTCTTGATCATGTGCTAAAGCAGGATGTGATCATCGCAAATTCGAGCTTTGCAAATCTATCAGTTGATCAAACAAATTACGTTACTCTATGAGTTCTCCTAGACATGACCATCATTAATACATAGATAGATAGATAGATAGATAGATAGATAGATAGACAGATAGATAGAATGGGACAGACAGCCAGACAGACAGACAGATAGATAGATAGGCCTCAATTCACTAAGCTTATCTCCTGTCTTTAATACCGTAACTCTTCTAGAATTGTTACCATGGTGATAAGGCATGTAGTATTCAGGAAACATTTTACCTCAGGCAAGCCTAAAGTTAACTCTTCTGTCTTTAAATTAACTCTCCAATCCTTAAAATAACTCCAGAGTTAAAGACAGGCTGTTAATTAACTGCGTGTGAAAATAACTACAGAGGAGGTAAATTAACTACAGAGGAGGTAAATTAACTACAGAGGAGGTAAATTAACTACAGGAGAGGTAAGTTAAGGAATAAAGAGGTAAGATAACTCTCTCACGTGTGGAGGTAAGTTTTCTCTTGCCTTATTATCTCCAGCATGATCTTAGTGAATTGAGGCCATTGAGTAGGTAGATACAGTAGATAATATATAGATGAAATGATACAAGAAGAGAATTGACTCTTGGGTGCATGTGAAACAATTGAAAAATCTTTATAGATCCAATATTCATACAAAAACTCTAAAAAAACATTAGAAAATGCATCATAATCTCAAGATAATATATAGAAAGGAATTGATGGATGGATAGATAGAAAATATAGATAATTATAAATTGATTGGCTGTAGGTAGAAAGTTAAAATATGATACTTAATGAATAGATTGTCGACATATAAAATATATGCAGTCTTGTTCCTCCCGGTCTCTGAACCCTGCTGGTAAGTCAATATCATTTGTATACATTGCAGATGAATTGTATTACACTACAGATGACATCTTCTTGATGGAATTAAAAGGTGTAGGCCTACGTCAGCCATTTCCAGCGCCTCGTCTCCTCTCCAACAAATGAAATTGTCGCTATTATGTAAAATCAGGAGGATGTCAGAAAAGGTCGCAGCTTCTTATGAATGAGTAATGATGAATCTGTGAAATCCCTGCAGCCTGGAACTACTAATGGTACCCATAGTTAGAGCAGATTCAATCAAACTGCCTTGCTTAAAGAGGAACTCTGGGGAAAAATATGGGGGGGGGGGAAGCATAGCAAAAGATTTGTCCCATTGGTGCTGCATATCCTTGACTCTCTGTAGCCCTCGTCATGCAGTTAACTTGGATTATAGTTGCCTAACCAATTTGTTGAAAATAAATGATAATTCACATATGTATTGATTTGACCATTGCCTTCATGCAGTCTTGTTGTTAAAGGATACCTCAACTGACATGTGACATGATGAGATAGACATGTGTATGTACAGGGCCTAGCACACAAACAACTATGCTGTGCTCCTTTTTCTCTTTCTCTGCCTGAAAGAGTTAAATATCAGGTATGTAAGTGCCTGACTCAGTCCTGACTCAGACAGGAAGTGACTACTGTGTGACCCTCCCTGATAAGAAATTCCAACTATAAAACACTTTCCTAGCAGAAAATAGCTTCTGAGAGCAAGAAAGAGATAAAAAGAGGAATTTCTTATCAGTGAGGGCCACACTGTAGTCACTTCCTGTCTGAGTCAGGACTGAGTCAGCCACTTACATACCTGATATTTAACTCTTACAGATAGAGAAAGAAAAAAAAGGAACCCAGCATAGTTATTTGTGTGCTAGGCACTGTACATACACATGTCTATCTCATTATGTCACATTTCAGTTCAGGTATCCTTTAAGCCTTATAGGACCACTCCAGTGAAAAAGAGTAAGCAGTTAAAATCTGACAGAACCGACAGGTTTTGGACTAGTTCATCTCCTCATGGGGGATTCTCAGGGTTTGCTTTTGTTTTAAAAAGCATTTCCTGAATGGCAGTTTAACTGCCAAAATAGTAAGGTACCAGCCAGTCTCCCTACTCACTTGCACACTATTTTGGCAGTTAAACTTAGCGACTGCTATTGAGGAAATGCTTTTAAAAACAGAGAATCCCTCATGAGGAGATGGACAAGTCCAAATTCCTCCTTCCTATTTACCCTGCGGGATCCAGCACTGATGGCCTCCGAACAACTGCGAGGTAAATATATACCTACCGCAATCCTGCGCAGGCGCAGTAGCAGCTTTCTGATTGGGTTCAGGCGGAAATAGCTGAGGCCGATTGGGTCCACTCTATTGCGCAGACAACTCGAGTCGGGCCTGCGCAGTAGAGCGGACCCGATCGGCCTCAGCTTTTTCCACCTGAGCCTGATCAGAAAGCCCTTATTGCGCCTGCGCAGGATGGCGGTAAATATTGCAGGCACTACTGCGGCACAGTCAACATCATTATTGGCTGTGTTTTTGGGGGACATAGGCTTGGGTCAAAACATAAATATTTACCTTAGAAGGGAGAAGACTGTGGAGCCTATGATCTTTTGTTCAATGCAGTCTGTATAAAATCGTTCTATTGATGGTACGGTCTTTCAGCTTTCAAATCTTTAAAGGGGAACTGAAGTAAGAGGTATACAGAGGCTGCCATATTTATTTCCTTTTAATCAATACCAGTTGCCTGGCAGCCCTGCTGGTCTATTTATCTGAATAACACCAGAAACAAGCATGCAGCTAGTCTTATCAGATCTGACTTTAAAGTCTGAAACACCTGATCTGCTGCATGCTTGTTCAGGGGCTATGGCTAATAGTATTAGAGGCAGAGGATCAGCAGGGCTGCCAGGCAACTGGTATTGATTAAAAGGTAATAAATATGGCAGCCTCCGTATACCTCTTACTTCAGTTCCCCTTTAAACGCGCCCTCAAAACTCACTTTTTCCGTCAAGCCTACGCTCTACCTTAGGTCACTCCCCCTTCAACCTCTGGTCAAGTTGCACCCCTTACTAGACAACCAATAAACACACTTCCTTTAGGTATAAATATTGTATACTACCCAACCTCTTGTCTCCTCCCCCATTCCTTTAGATTGTAAGCTTGCAAGGGCAGGGCTCTTTCACCCTTTTGTGTCTTGGAATTTGTTATACATCTTATTGATAATGTTATGTTTGTCACTATTATTACCAATTCTGTATTTTGTAAATTGATTTACACCATTGTCTGTATTGTTTTGTACCCCATGTTTTTTCTTACTTTGTACAGCGCCATGGAGTATGTTGGCACTTTATAAATCAAGAATAATAATAAACCAAGAGAGGTTCACCACATCATCCTCAGGTCCCCATTGCCACATCCAGATGCCCTGAAGTTTTCAAACAAGGCAAGAAATCTGATTAGGTCTGTTCTCCTCTTCATGCAAGAGTGCGGCCATATTTTGCCTGCGCAAGTACAGCCAAAGGATCCAGAGGCTTCTCCATTCTTTGCTAAGCATGTGGTTCTTCGCCCGAGCTTTAGCTTGGGTTTGCTGTAAAGGACACCAGAGATGATTTATGCTGCAGATTTAATACTTACCGGGGGCTTCCTCCAGCTCCATAAGCACATCTGAGTCCTTCGCCATCCTCTCGTGGTCTGCCATTCCGCAATCAGCCCCGGTAACTGGTTCAGTCCCATCAGTCGGCACCTATTACGACTGCGCGTAATCTGGAGTGTTCTGCGCAGTAATTCTGCACCTGTGCAGAACACTCCAGACCTTATGGGCGCGAATGCAGGCGCAGTAGATGCCGGCCTGGTGAGGTCGCCATTTGGAATGAAGTGGATCCCAGGACACTGGAGCTGCGGTGAAAGCACAGGACAGCTGCCAGGGGCTGGAGGAAGCCCCGGGTAAGTAGATCTCATCTTTGGGGGGGAACTCGGATATATTCTTTAAGAAATCCTATAAACCTGAACTGCCCATGATCCAGAATGCCTGCCTTTCCAGGAGGCCTGAGGAGGGAGGATGTGAAGATGCCATCACACTCACAGCCTTCAAAGAGTGCGTATGAGACCAGACCTGGAAAAATTAAGGTAGCCATACATCTAGTGATGATGGGCAGATTCCACCAAGAGACAAATCTCTCACTAATTGAATCTGATCGGAGAGAGATCGGTCGGCTGCCCATACACCACAGGCCGATGCTGAAATCGTTCTGTAATCGGACTTGTGATGCCGCATCTGTCCACCTCGCCAACCTGACTCTGTAACCCCTAATGTTTAATGTGCCCTCCCCCCCTCCCCCCCGGTGCCCAGAGCACTCTATACATCACCTCTCCACGACAGCCAGGCTCCCTCCTCTGTCCACATGTTTGCCTAGTAAGGGTGCATGTGTGAGTCACACGCGCGCCCACGTTACTAGGCAACCACGCACCACCTTGGTTGCTGTGTCCCCCTGCATGGCTTGTGGCAAACTGCAAACGGGACTTCTTATGCTTTCTGTTAACAATGCCTTTCTTCTTACCACTCTTCCATAAAGGCCAACTTTGTACAGTGCATGACTAATAGTTGTCCTATGGACAGAGTCTCCCACCTGGCTCTGTAGATCTCTGCAGCTCGTCCAGAGTCACCATGGACCTCTTGACTGCATTTCTGAGCAGCGCTCTCCTTGTTCGGCCTGTGAGTTTAGGTGGATGGCCTTGTCTTTGTCGGTTTACAGTTGTGCCATACGCCTTCCATTTCTGAATTATCGCTTGAACAGTGCTCCGTGGGATGTTCACGGCTTTGGAAATCTTTTTGTAGCCTAAGCCTGCTTTACATTTCTCAATAACTTGATCCCTGACCTGTCTTGTGTGTTCTTTGGACTTCACGGTGTTGTTGCTCCCAATATTCTCTTAGACAACCTCTGAGGCCCTCACAGAGCGGCTGTATTTGTATTGACATTAGATTACACGCAGGTGCACTCTGTTTAGTCATTAGCACTCATCAGGCAATGTATATAGGCAACTGACTGCACTCAGATCAAAGGGGGCCGAATAATTATGCACAAACCACTTTGCAGTTATTTAATTGTAAAACATTTTTGGAATCATGTATGATTTTCGTTCCACATCTCACGTGTACACCACTTTGTGTTGGTCTTTCATGTGGAATTCCAATAACATTGATTCTTGTTTGTGGCAGTAATATGACAAAATGTGGAAAACTTCAAGGGGGCCGAATACTTTTGCAACCCACTGTATACTGTATTTTACTTAAACTCTACAGACACATTTCTTTTTCACCAAGACAAAATATGTGAGTATATTATTATTTAAAACATATATAGTTTATTTGTCTTGAGTTCTCCTTTAAGTTTAAGCTTCTAACAAAGGCACACATTGATTTCTCGCTAAAACTGCAACTGCCTTGGATTACAACAATATTTGCCATGTCACCATATTTTGTCAATATATATATATATATATATATATATATATATATATATATATATATATATATATATATATATATATATATATTATATATATATATATATATATATATATGCACACATACACACACGTAACAGACTGATTATTTTGATTATTTTTTTCCCAATATGGTATATTTGATTTTTTTTTTAAATTTCAGAAATAGTGCATGTGTTAGGATAACCATATGACAATGTAGAATTTGTATTTGCAAGACCTAAGAATATAGCTCATACTATATGTGTTCATTTTGCCTCAATGCTTTTTGTAAACAATCTATAGTTATATTATTATTATTATTTATATATAACTATGTAGTCAGTGCTAAAGGTGGGTTTTTATATTTTAAATTCAGTAAATATGATACCTTACAATTTAATATTTACGGTTAGAAATCATTGCCTAAAAGTAGTTAAGGCCCAAGATATATATGTAAACACTCTTTTTTTCTAAAGTAGGTCCCTATACTTTTATTTTTGTTATTTTAGAACTGTGCTGATCTGTGCAGTGCCAACAGGAATGTGGGAAGTGTATTTTTTATATAGCTACAGTAACAAGCTTACCTCAACATGCAAATAACAGAAACTTCCTATTTCAGATAAGATAAGGAAACCATGCCTGGGAGGTACTGTAAAATAAGCAGTCCATTTACATGGACCTTGGTTAAAAAACAGTGTAGAAGGAATCCAGCAGAAATATTATTTTCTTTTTACATATCACATTTCTCTTAAATCTGACAATGAATACTAAAAACAACAGAATAGACAAGCTAAATAATTTCTTATTGGATGATTTATTTTATTTTTTTCAGTTAATATGAAGTTTCATCCTACTTTAAGCTAATTAGTTTATGGTGCTGTGTACCTGTGAAAGAAAAAGACAATTCTACCAGCATGTAAATCAACACTGACCCACGGAGGGAATTAAACAGATAAAAAAAAAAATCTCTAGTTGGCGTTGCTGTATAATAAACCAGCTCCCAGCTAACTCATCAGTAGCTGCCGGCTTTGATAGGCTCAGCTTCTTCCTTTTCCTGTGAAAATTTGCATGTTAGAATTTTTTGTTCCTCATGAGTGATATGAGATTAGATTTACTGAAGAATTCAGATAAGTAAACGGCACAAAAATCTGTCAGTTCTCTCTAGTGAAGCTAATGCTAAAAAACGTCTTCGTCAGCCAGGGAGCATCTATCATGTTTTATCAGGTACACCATGAGACTTTGCAAATTTAGAAATATGGTTGCATACATAATTAAAATCATAAAAACTTCCAATTCTATAAATAAATACAACTGACTGTTGGTATTGTCTATTCAGAAGAGTGTAATGTATCCCTGTGTCAGAAATCTTAAATACGCCTTTGCTAGTTTGCCTTAGTAAGTCTCCATAGAAGAAAGGGAAATAGCAAAAAGATGAAAGAAACACAGAGAAGCAACCAAACCAGCTCCAGAAATAAATCAGAGCTCAATTAATTAAATAATCCATTAAAAATAAAAAACCCTTAACACCAATGGCACTCGAATGCAGGTGTAGTCAATAAAAACGTCAGAGCAAAGTTCTGGAGCAGACAAATCTCATCCCGAATGGAATGGGTCAGATGACGTCTCATGAAACATAGTGAACTCTGAGAAGAACAGGGAAAAAAGTGAGGGAGGGAGAGAGCAACTGAACATCTGGGGATTGCACCATATGCTGAAGCATTGTCTTGTCCTTCAAAGTTAGCCTGTCCTTGAAGCAATTTGTCAATGGGCTTTGCAACGCTATGAAAATATTGTATGTGTTGGTGTGGTTGTGTGGTGGGGGTGGTGGGGGGCTGCAGAGAAAAAAGACATTAAAATATGGATATACATGGAAGGTGGAATTTCGAGGGAGGGGTTTTTGCGTGGGTGAGAGGAAAAGAAAGAGCTGTGGGCTCTTTTCTTCTGCTCGCCAACCGCTGAACTGATTAGAGCGTAATTAAGGCCATAAAGCCGTTAGATTATCCACCTGGTTATTCACTAAAGTCGTGGACTAATCAGGCAAATTAGCTGTTGCAGACTGCACGTTGGGGCTAGAGCTTGCCTGATTAATGAAGTTTATTGGGAGCTGTTAAAAGCATTAACTGAAGAAAATCTCGGCAATTCGTCATATTTAAGCGATGGAAATTAAATCTCGGCATGCAAATGAGAAGAGAGTTTAAAAAAATCCTCCTTTAGAGGTGACTGTCTCTCTTTTTTATTCTTTTGTTACCCACTGATCCTTTCATTCTGTCTCAGCATATTGTGTAGATCAGCGTGGCACATTACAGAATCAGCATGACTACACACAGGAGCTGGGGACTGAATTTTGAAGCTAAAAAAGATTCTAAGAACTTTCCAGAGGAGTCCGTTGACCTTAAGCTTGCCCCCATGCTGCACTTCTTTTCAGAAATGGGTCATGTTAAGTTCAAGCTTCTCTCTTGAGCTAATCTTCGGGCCTGATAAAATAACATCTCATTGAAAGATGTTAGAATAAAAAAAAATACTGTGTTTGGCAAGTTTTATTGACTTTGGGGGTTTTTTTGGGCAAGTATACAAAATTGTGTATATGTTTTGAGAAATTCAGGACGAAAATTAATTGTCACTTTGCAAAGCCTGGAGATGCTTCTACTAAGAATGCCCAACAATGTCTGGAGGCCCCACCCTCTCTAAACACTGAATTACATAACACAGAAGACTGTCTCATTTACTCCGATGAAGTGATGTCTTTTAATTTGACGTGAGTTATTCAACAGCCTGTTTAATCGTATCTGAAAGCACACGACTATAAACTGAAGATTAGATGGACCCCTTTACTTGAGGGCACCACCTGCTGGCTATAAGTAGCACATGACAAATATTATTTTGTTATAGTTCATACTTATAAATTGGGCAATAAAGTGTCCATTTAGTTCCAAATATAGTGCATGAATAATTAACTAGATGATGTATACATATATATTTTTTTAAATCACATATTTGTCAAGCAGTCTTAGCAAGAATTTTTGGAATCCACAGTTTATTGTTTACCGTTTTTTCTTTCTTTTCTTTTTTAAAATATTTAAACAAGGAAGCAACATGAATTTCAGCAACATTTGTACAACACACAAAAACATTCCCTGATCATCATATGAGTTCGGAATGCTGGTTGCTGGAATAGAAAACTAACTACAAAACTGTATTGTCAACCTCAAAGCAATTCACAGGTTAATGTGTTAAAGAGTTAAGATTCAAAAGATTCCAAAACGTATATCCCTCTGATGGAATCATTACAATTTCCGGAGTGCTCAGTGTAGGGGAATGTATTTGCTGCTGATGCACACAGCTGCTGCTGACTGTGGCAGGGAATGGGTTAAGCGTTCAATCCTACTCTCCTCTCAGCTCACTGTGATAAGTTTGAAATCCATTCAAGGGATCCACAGACCAACTCTATTAGCTGCCATATATCCTGGTAAACCTTTGAATAGCTGTGAGTTGGTCCCAGCCTTTGCTAAGTGATAGAATCCTTGTACACAATAAATTAACATAAATTAACTAGTGTCAATACAGTCAGAGGAGCCCTCCATTCTCGGCTCTAGGGCTGAACCTCAAGACTGTTGTAACTTTATACACAAGCATGGCCCATTTTCATCATTCCTAATTAATTCAAGCAGTCACTTGACTGGTGACTTCCCTTATTTTTACTTTTTGTGTTTTTGTCTTTTTTTATACTAAATGTCTACATTCTCTCTCTGTCACACACTTCATAAGTAGCAGCACTTTTTTTTCCACGTGTGTTGAAATTTATATTAACAATATACATAATTATTTCACTGCAGTCTCATAATTACATGTAGATGATAACTTTATAGACCCAGATTTTACACAGATGGCTTTGCACTCCCTGTTAATAAGCACTTAAATTACATTTTACATTGCAATGCACAGCAGTGAGCCATTGTTAGCTTCATCATTGTTAACGTCATTAAAAACAAAACAGTTTAAGCTGACAAATAATGACAATGTTTTTTTTCTGGATACATGCTTGTTTATGTTTACGATTTTTTAAAATAAATTATATATATATATATATATATATATATATATATATATATATATATATATATATATATATATATATATATATGCCTTTCTGATAAATCAACTTACATGTTTGTATACATGCTGATTTTTGATTATACATTATGGTACGGCAGTTCTTAAATGTATTATTATTATTATTATTTATATAGAGCCAACATCTTCTGTTGTGCTGTACGTAGTGCAAGCAGTTAGTGGGGAACATTAAAACACTACAAAACTCTACAATCAGGACATCCAACAATACAAATACATACAGTACATAGTTGCTGTGTGCTTTGAGACATCGCTAAAATTGGTACACATTCATATGATAAATGATAAGAAACAGTAGGAGTTGGTCCCTACCCTTGCAAGCTTACAATCTAGACATTTGAATTTATGCTAAATTTATAATTCATGCTACCATGCATGGGCATATAAATAACCTTTTTTTTTTATCTGAGGTCAGATGAGACTTTATGATTAACTTTCTTTTGTTTTTTTATTTTCATTTTTTTATTTTATTAATATATTTTTTTTCCTACTGCTGCTCAGCACTACTAATTGCTTTTGTCTTTCTTGCTGGTGTCCTCACAAAACCAGAAGGGATAGGATATCATTACCAAAGTCTATTATGACACGTAATCTATCCTGACACACTCATACACAATACAGTTACAACATTGCCGGTGGTGACAACTTTTGTATAAAACCATATATTTAATACTGTAGGCAATATGAGAAATGAATGTCAGAAGAACTAAATGTATTTTTCATGGAGAAGTCCTTATAGATAAAGTCCTATTTTCACAAAGCATTATATCCTTACTACACTGGAAGGGCAGTGCATGCAGGACGTGCCTCTCTTGGTAATTACTAGCTATAGATGACATTATTATTGTTTTTTTTATTTTTTGGGCAACTTCAACAACAACGGCACATTGCAAACCGTGCTAAAATAAGCTACAAAATGATACTGCAGTGAGAACGAGAGCGATGCTTAAACAACATTCAACATAGTCAAAAATGTCACATAAAAAGCTAGCAGGACATTTACTGGTCAAACTGGTCAGTATCTATATAGGGAGCTAATGCATTTTTGTTAAACATCAATTCATAAATACAACACAATATCATTTCCAAATATCAATCAAACAATATATCAACCTCTTAAATATTAAACTCTTCTTCAGGTGCCCACTTATACAATATAACATTTGTATCCAGCCTCATAATTATTATTTTTCTTTCCAGCCCTTCCTCTGGCATCCAGTATAAAAACTAAAAACCTCATATTAAGGGTTTTGATGCTTAGGTATTTGGTTATTGCTATGATCAGTACACACGCAGATATTTAGATATGACCCCTATACTTCCAGGATGAGAAATCAAGTTTGGAAAAGTAAATATTTAATTTAAAGTAAAACTCGGTGAAGTTTCATTTAAATTGGCATTGAATAAAAATGCCTGTTACCTTTTATATAATTATTTTTCTGTGTCCTTAGTTAATATTAGTTACAAAACATTTTTGTCAACATTTCCATTTTGCCTCTAGTTTAATCCTCTGTTTACTTTTTTTTAGGAAGTTGTCAGATATCCTAAAGTGCAGGGGTGTAACAATAGACCCTGCAAGGGATGCAGCCACAGGGGGACCAGAAGCCACAGGGGGCCCTGTGCTAAGAGACTGACAACTAGGGGCAAGGAGAGAAAAAAAATGTCTAATGTCTGGTCTCTGCACAATTGTTCTAATGAGTGCATCTGCTCAGCCACTGATAATAAATAATACAAAGTTTTGTAGACACATTTTTGTAGACTGCCCCCATTAAGTGTGCAGGGGAAGGGGGCCCCATCTAAAGTTTAGCAGGAGGGTCCAGTGATTTCTAGTTACGCCCCTGCTAAAGTGCTTGACTGACAGATACAGAAACAAAAATGGTGTGTGTGTGTGTGTGGTGTGTGTGTGTGTGTGTGTGTGTGTGTGTGTGTGTGTGTGTGTGTGTGTGTGTGCGCGCGCGTGTGTGTGTGTGTGTGTGTGTGTGTGTACTGTATGTGTGTGTGTGTGTGTGTGTGTGTGTGTGTGTACTGTATGTGTGTGTGTGTGTGGGGGGGGGGGTGATGGGGGGTAGAGCTTGGCTTGATTATTTAAGCACAATAGCACAGTCAGGTTCTGGTTAGGATAAATTGCAACAGAAACATGTTTTCGATGAATAGTCATAACAAATTAAGAGGAGGGTGGGAGAAGATATTTAAAGTAAACTTAAAGGGAGAGGGTTATAGAGGCTCCCATATTTATTTCCTTTTAAACAATGCATGTTGCCTGGTTCTCCTGCTCATCCTCTGTATCTAATAAGTAAGCCTCACTTACTGCCTTGCTTGCTTCAGGTGTGTCATTCAGTCATTAATGAAGTCGGAAAGACCAGCCAGGCAACTAGCGTTATTTAAAAGATTAAAAAAAATTAAATATGGCAGCCTCCATATCTCTCTCACTGCAGAGTCACTTCAAAATACTTTTATCAAGCATACCAGTACAATTTTCTTTTAAGAATATCTGTCAGTAAGAAAAGAATGCTGCAGCATATAGCAGTTCACTCTTGTAGGGAAAAATAAGTGGAATATCGAGCTTGCTCTGGTTTAGAATATTAAAGTGTAGCCGTTTCAGCTTCAAGTAAAAGATATATATATATATATACGGTATATTAATGGCTAACATTACATTGCTAATACTTTGACAACAGCTTTAAATAGTAAAGAGCATGGAATTCTTCTAACATACAGATTTCAATTGACCCAAGAAGGGGAGAATTTGAGCCAATTAAATTCAGGAGCTACTAGCCAATCAACTGTCCACTTGCAGCCAGAGGCTTTGGTTGGCTCAGGTTAGTTCTCTCTCTGGGTCAGTGGAAATGTGCATGTTAGGAATGTTCATTCTTGCTCAGCAATGGCAACATGCATTAAAAGGAAATCTGTACTAAAAGGAATCTAGAGGCAGTTGGTCTCCTTCTAAAGATATTAATATTCCAGCTGACCTGTTGATTGTCTACTCTGAGCACTTTCTGGGAGTGGTTTACTAAAGGAGATGTTCAGTGAGAAACTGTGAATTTAAAGAGGAACTCCTGTGAAAATAGTGTAATAAAAAAAGTTTTTTATTTTTACAATAATTATGTATAAATGATTTAGTCAGTGTTTGCTCATTGTAAAATCTTTCCTCTCCCCGATTTACATTCTGACATTTATTACATGGTGACATTTTTACTGTGGGCAGGTTATGTAGCTGCTGCTAGCTGTTTTGGCCGTTGGAGACAGCTGTAAACAGCTAATTCCTGTCTGTGAACATTGTTACATTGTGGCAAACTGTCAAAAGTACCGCAGTCCTCAGAGCTTCTTGTGGGAGGGGTTTCACCACAATATCAGTCATACAGCGCCCCCTGATGGTCTGTTTGTGAAAAGCAATAGATTTCTCATGTAAAAGGAGGTATCAGCTACTGATTGGGATAAAGTTAAATTCTTAGTTGGAGTTTCTCTTTAAGCTATGTTCCCTTCACACATCCAAGTAGGAAAATTTGGAAAATAAAAAAACTACTTGCGTACTTTGTGTGTAACTAATATTTGAAATGAACACAGCTTCACTAAAGGCCAGTACCCACCACGCAATTTCCCCGACGATTTGTCCAATTACTGGCAATTTTTTGAGTGATGAGCAATTGTTTCTGTGATCTCACGTCATGGGCACAGGCTCGAGCTCACTTGAATGTCTTTTAGTGTTGCGCAATGACAATGACCATCATGGATCGGATCTTTAAAGAGGAACTCCAGTGAAAATAATGTAGTAAAAAAAGTGCTTCATTTTTTTACCATAATTATGTATAAATGATTTAGTCAGTATTTGCTCATTGTAAAATCTTTCCTCTCCCCGATTTACATTCTGACATTTATTACATGGTGACATTTTTACTGTGGGCAGGTTATGTAGCTGCTGCTAGCTGTTTTGGCAGTTAGAGACAGCTGTAAACAGCTAATTCCTGTCTGTGAACATTGTTACATTGTGGCAGTTTGCCCAGAGTACCGCGGTACTCAGAGCTTCTTGTGGGAGGGGTTTCATCACAAAATCAGTCATACAGCGCCCCCTGATGGTCTGTTTGTGAAAAGCATTCTATTTCTCATGTAAAAGGGGGTATCAGCTACTGATTGGGAGAAAGTTCAATTCTAGGTTGGAGTTTCTCTTTAAGGCCCCCGGGGACTCCACGCAAAGTAACATGATCACTTGACTACCCATTTGCGCCATCGGGTAATCTCATGTAGCATCGCATGGCATCACCCGCAGGAAGATGGATCGGGCAGCACTCATCATTGGAGGATGTCGCAAAACTGCAGTGATCGCTACATCTTTCTGAACTCACTGACCCAGAAAACATATTCACGTCACACTCTGACTGTCTCTAAGTTCATTGGCTGCCTGCTGGCTCCAGTCCTGTACTTCAGGTAGGACTGAAGCCAAAAGGTCAACATGACAACTAGGCAAATAATATTTATTGGAAAAGGATAGAAATGGCAAGATCCGCCACTCTCTTCCATGCAATTTCTGCATTGATACCATTGATAAAACCAGGATTGGTAACTTAAATTGAAGTTAATTGATTTTTTTACAGAATTTACTTTGATGAGCCAGAGAGTTAAACCCCAGACAGGTAAAGTTAATTGATTACCTATTTATGTTATTATCTACCAAGGGGTGGGATATACTTGGCAGCAAGTGAACAGTCAGTTTTTGATGGTAATGTGTTATGCTAGGTACACAGGATACAATGTCCCATCAGATCGATGGGTCAAACCGATTATTTCGGACATGTCTGATCTGCTGCTGCTCAATAATGGGATCCGTGTTGTGAAGTACTTATCTCGCAATAGATCACTTTATTGATTGGGAGCAGATAGGACATATTGGCAATTATCGGTTCAACTCGCTGATCTGATGGGAAATTGCATGGTGTGTACCAGGTATTAGAAGCAGTAGCAACTTGATGTGTTTGGGGCCAATTTGCTGCATACTATTGAAAGTGTCTATAGTGCCCCCTGTCCACTGCCAAAAGTGCCTACATTTGATTGTTAGAACTGGATCAGTATAACAAAGCAGCCCTATTGAATTAATTACATCTTCTGTTCCCTCCACATAACCTAGATATCAATCCAATCAAACATCTGTGTAATGTGTTTAAAAAATATTATCCATGGAGGCCACATTTCACTAGTGATGGTCATGTCAAGGAGAACTTATGTGATCAATTTGGTCAGGTGATAGATATGTAAGTCTCTGATTTGCTAATCATGATCATGTGCTAAAGCAGGTAGCGACCTCAGCAAGTCAGAGCTTTGCAAATCTATCAGCTGATCAAGCAAATCACATGCTTCTCCTTGAGTTCTCCTAGACATGACCATAACTACACTCCACAAGTTACGAAGCTTAAATGGCCTGCAGCTAGTGTCCCGATGCCAGATATTTTATGACACCTTCTGAGGACTTGTGGAGTCTACACCTTGATAGGCCAGAACTATTTTGGTAGCATAAGTTGGATTGTCAGAAGTTTTTGGGTTTTTTTGACAGTTTTTAGAAATAATAGCTATTAAGATATGTTCGTAAAAATAATTTCAACTAAAATCCATCTTTTGGAACTGAAATTCATCAATTGTTCTTTGATTGTTGCCAATTTGCCATAAGAACAAGAAAGTTTAACAGTGTTTTATATAATTCATTTTTTTTTTTGCATTAATTATAAAAAGACGTATAAAGAGAGATTCAAAATATGTTATGAGTTAGCAGGCCATTTAAAATGATTAATACTGATTTTGGTAAAACATATATTCATATAAATTAGACCTTTTAGACTGTGATTATGATTATTAATAATTAAAAAAAATAAAATCCTCATCTGCAGCAAAGCTGTATGGTAGCAGGTCTGCGAATTGGGTAATTAATTTTCTGCATAATTAAAACATGAAGATCTTTATTTCTCATGTGAAAAAAAATGTTTTCAAATGAAAACGTATAAAAAAAAATAAACTCACACGTGTGCATGCACCAAAAACTTTGTACAGGTGGTAACTGGGGTGCATATGTAACATGGAGATTTTTGTGTTTTTTATTGCCATATGTAGGCTCACTTACTCTGCAAATATTCAATTTTAGAATGCACCCATTACTGAAATCACACTTCACTTAGATTAACATAACAATTCTGCATTACCAAACAGTATTATTATTTGGGATTCAAAGAAAAGTACAGGCAAGAAGTTTTAAATCAGGATGATACCATTTATTGGCTAACTAAAAATGAGTAAGAATAAACAAGCTTTCGGCCTTGCAGCCTTCGTTGGGCTTACATCCTGTTAGTAAGCCCGACGAAGGCTGCAAGGCCGAAAGCTTGTTTAATCTTATTCATTTTTAGTTAGCCAATAAATGGTATCCTCCTGATTTAAAACGTCTTGCTTTTACTGATGGCTAACACGGTACAATACCCTACTGCTAAAGAAAAGTACAATACTATTACTTCAGAAGTTTTTTTTATCCTTGTGACCACCTTTAAAATGTTCTTTTCACTCCACAATAATAGATCCCAGGGTTCCATATTTTAAGATTAACAAGGATTTTTTTTATGTTTATGAATTATGTTTAAATTCGCTCTCCACTTTTTCCTACATGATAAAGTAGGTTTATATTTTTAAGGAGATGTCTGCATACTTTGGCAGCAGTTGTTAAAGCACGACAGGTTTCCATTTTCTAAATTATTACTATCATCCTTCTTTATTTAACTAGGGCCACCATGTTCTGTGAGAAACAAACATGAGAGCCTATAATACAGGTACTGGTACATAATACAGTTGGTAGCAAGGCCCGGATTTATACTTTTTGTGTCCCTAGGCCTAGTACGTTGCGACTCTCCTTTTTTGTGCCTCAGCGCCCCTTCCATTCCATCTGCAGCCCCCTCTTCCATGTCTATCATCCAAGTACAGCAGCCCCTTTCTTTCATGAACAGCTCCCTAGAGCATCGGTTTCCTTTGTCAAGTATTGCTCCCCCTCTTTACCCTCCTCTTTCGTATGTAGTAACTTCTCCTTCATGTCCAGGTGTCCCTTGGCCTGCAACCCAAGGCCTGAGCCTTTGTAGCCTTTTCAGAACTATGGCCCTGGTTGGTAGACAGCATTAATATTACAGTGACTAATACATTTTCTAAATACAGGGACTTGAACAAGAACATTTGCCAACAGGTTGTCCCCATAGAGAACCAAATAAATTTCCCCACTTTATCTTATCAGATCTTATAAGGAAAAACAAATACAATGAATTGCTGAGTAAAAAATAGCCGTGGATGAGCTTGTCTCCAATATTCTCTTTCCCTGTTTATTTACACGTGCCTCTATCTAAAAGTTACGAGAGTGTTCCTACAGTTGCCAAACTATGAAAAAGTATCATTTTTTCCAGTTGTAAGCTTATATAATGTGAGAAAATTGACAGGGACACTTAAAGGACAGTAGACGACCTTGAGGAATTCTTGATAAATGAAAAGGTTTACCTCCAAAGCTAGAAGTCTGGCTTACGTCACTATCGTTGCTGTATTAAAGCACAGAAGCATGCATAGGCACAAGTTAAATAAACCTACGTACTTACAATCATTTCCGGCATGCTAGTTTACATACTTGTCAGGTGAAACATCTTCTTCAACTCGGTTTGTTTGCTGAAATCTGTTTCTCGCCATATTACAAAATTAAACACATACAAATGAATATTTATTCACGGCACAACTAGCTTCTCATTCTCCATACATTAGTAAAATGTAATGCATGTCAATATTTTTTTATCCATATAAGACAACCTTCAGGGTCAATATATGAATTGTTCAGTATCTCAGCTTGTAACAGTTATAAAACGCTGATTCAAGATGTACTGTTTACGTTGTCGCTGAGCCCATTTCGCAGCAAAAAGTGACATCGTGTGGCCAAAACAGAAAATTGCAGTCCGTAGCTCTGGACTTGATTTGGAGAGCATATCGAGCTTTTATATTTTTTACTTTCTCTCTTTCTTCGTAGATTAAAGTAAATACTTAAAAGGGAACTGTACATGACACTTCACATTTAAAAATTTGCTCAGAAAAATAAATTTCTACATACTTAGTTTAAACAATTCCACTATTGTTAACATTGAGAACAAAAAACAGCTCTTCCACTTCAAATCTATAGATCACAAAGATTTTTTCACACATTATTTCAGATTTTTTACCTTTGCTTTATAAAGGATTAATCGTAGCAAAATGCTTGGTGGGATGTCCAATATTTCAATTTCCAGCTGAACATTTCTATTGGTCCACATGAATTGCATGGCGCCAGCAAAGCAGCTTAAAAAAGTGTAACAAAAATGTGTGCCTGCTATGTGCACTGCGGCTACCAAAAGTGGGTGCCTGCTATTTAGTGGGTGCCCATTTTTGTCATAGGGGTTAAGGGTAGGCGCCACCGGATGGGGGTTATTAGTTGTCCACGGGGGGGGGTTATTAGTTGTCCAACGGGGGTTTATTAGTTGTGCACCGGGGGGGGGGGGTTATTAGTTGTCCACTGGGGGAGATAGCTGTCCACCGGGGGGTTATCAGTTGTCGGATGGGTTATTAGTTGTTTGGGAAGGAAGGGTAGGGAGGGATTGGGTCATAGTGAAATATCGGTAAATATTAACAATATTTCACTATATCAGTTATGTAGTAGAATATCTGTAAATTTACTAATATTCTACTACAACTATGTTATGTGCCCTTAACCGTTTTTCCTTTTGGTTTACGTTACGCCCAAATTAGCGTGCTGCGTTTTCAAATGTACGCTGGTGCCAGGTATACAGAAAGTGTGATAGCCCCCATTTTTGTATAGGGCTGTCTCCCCCTTCTGCTCACTCGATCATGGCAGAACTAAGCCAAAGTAGTTAAATAATAAGTCTTCTGGTGAGAAGCTGGGCATAAATTTGCTAGATATTATTATTATTATTTATTCATAAAGCGCCAACATATTCCGTGGCGCTGTACAATGTAAGACAACAAACAAGGTATACATAATGATACAGACAATGATATACATCAAATATGAGCACTGATACAAGATACAGCACTGCTGATTACAATTTGATTTAACATGATAACTAAAATGTATAGATGTATAACAGAGTGCAAGCAATTAAATTTATAACATTCCATGACACAAACGGGTGAGAGAGCCCTGCCCTTGCAAGCTTACAATCTAAAGGAATGGGGTGGAAACAAGAGGTGAGGAAGTATACAGTATATGTACAGGCAGTGCATAATTAGGTTATTTAGTGGGTACATGGCCAAAGCTAGAGAATATTCTTGTCGGAAAAGGTGGGTTTTGAGGGAGCGTTTAAAGATTCATCTTAAACTGTTGAAGCTGTATGCAGCCAGATTTGCTGTGTAAACTATCTAAACTTTAGATAAAACAAACAGAGGCGCTTAATTTGAATCCTTGTGCAGATTGTTTGATACTCCTTCCTATATTGCCTGATGAAGCGGGGTTGAACCTGCGAAACGCGTTGCATTTCTTTTTGGAGTTCCTAATAAATGTGTTTGACTGTCTGAATCGCAGTCGTTGTCGTGTCTGCTTGAGGGAGGTAAGACCACCACTTCCTCCTTCAATTTTGCCATTTAAGTTGGTTTTTAAGCTCATTTAATCTAATCTTATACTTTTGGCGCCTCTGTTCATTGTATACAATTTTGAGTCCACCCTTGGTGGAGGGTTGCTACCCTTTCTTCCTGTCTACAGAGAGCGGCTTCTTTATCCTGAGTGGGGTCAGGACAATCTCCCCACCTGCCTTTACAGTGGTTGCCTGCTGGTGACCCTGACTTGTGAGTATCTAGCAATACAAACTTATTGCCACCTTGTCCAGTACGAATTACACTATTTAGGCTCTTGGTGTTCCCTGTTTTTAAGTTAAACTGATGTTCATGGCAGTTGCCACCTTCCCACACAGTCCCATTGAATGCTAGAGCAGATTTCAGCAGGTATCCCTGCATTACTGTTTACTCTATCTCCTTGGCCAACATTTCATTGACAAACCATTGAAACATTGATCAAGAGGTCCCCATTTTAATAGATTCTCATTTCAAGACTTTATTCTGTAAAATTGCTATGGAAAATGACAGTGCTATATAAATGCAAAAATAATAAAAATAATTACATTTTTATTGATGACAGATAAGGAGTAACAGAGGCGCCAGATTAGAGTAAAAGGTTTAAAAACCGCTTAAAAGGAGGGGGGTCGGTGGTTACCGCCCTCCAGTAAAGAGTGACCAGCAGGGCCGGATTTGTACTTTTTACCGCCCAAGGCCAACTATACCGTCTGTATGGTTGTTATCTCTATGTGACCCAATGAGAATTCTCCTTACTCTCCATCATGTCACAGACAATAACTATTTTAGTAATATGCGTATAGATATGTTATGTTTGCCATCTCTTTAATGATGGACCCATTGTGTCACCATGAGAGTTAGGCTGATGTATACCTGCAGGACAGAGCTTACAGGTCTTGCAGGGATGACAAAAGTACAGGACAAATAGTTCAAAGGTTAAAGCTGTCCTTGTAGATAGGGATGGCTCCATAGAACAGCTTTAATGCCCCTCACTGAGCCGCCCCTAAATTTCTGGTGCCCTAGGCCATGGCCTAGGTGGCCTTGCCAGAAATACGGCCCTGGTGACCAGCCAATGAGTCAAATATAAATAGACAATGCAATTTATTTAAAATCTCCAGGCAAACACAACGCGTTTCACGGGTCCAGAGCCCGCTTCATCAGGCAATCAATTTGGAGATATACTGAAGAAACAGAGAGAAAGACAGGGAAAAAACAAAAAAAAAAATCATAAACATATAGAAAAATAAACACAGAAGATACAAAAATGCAAAAAACAGTATGGAATGTAACAATAGGCGCCAGACTTTGTCTAATTCAGACCAATTTGTGATCAAACATGAGCTAAAAAGAGAAAAACACAGCAATAAACTGTCTACCACAAAGTCATCACATAAAAGATCATCAAATTAAACAACATATATCATGTACTATGCACGGCGAAATGCCGCAACTTTGTGGCCAATTAAAAATGCCTATAGAAACTGAGGGGGACAACTGTGTTGAAAAACATGCATATGAAATCCAGTAACAATAAGACATCAGATTGTATAAAGTAGAGAGGACATATAAATTGCTTAAATATGAACAATAAAGGGTCATCTGAAGTACATAGTGCGTGGGCTACAGTCTGTTCAGACTGGCTGGTACTTACCACGACTGTATCGGTATGAGGAAAAGCGCCTACTGTGGGAGGACGCTACTTTCCTTTGGAGTTTTAACAACAATGGACGCGGACATCCGGAAGTTGACGGCGCGTTGCCGTGGGAAGGGTGATGACGTCACGGCGCTACGCGCGCGTGTAGAGGGCGGACGCAGATTGGTAGGAGCGTCGTGCGCTGCTAGGGGCAAGGACATGCGCACTCTGTGTCTTGAAGGTAGCGCCGCCATGATGGAAAGGACAAATGTGCGCTGGTGTTAATTAGTCATTAAACATGACGGTTTCAGTAACTAATATCTGCAACTTAGTTTAGGAGGTAATCCAAGTTTATATTTTAAATACCACACTTGCAGTAACTGAAATTCAATGTAAATATATTCAAATGGGGAATCGGCTGCCATCTAGTGGCCAGTTATGTTGGAGCAGCCATTTGTGAAAAAGCTGTATACAGTATAATATTATTATTGTATTGAATTAAATGGTCGGGGAAAACAGGGTAAGAGAGGAGAGAAGGGAAAAAAGGGAAGAGTGAGAAGGGAGGGGGGTAGGGGGGGAGGGGAGAGAGGAATATTATTGTTGGGGAGGAAAAATGAAAGAGAATTATGTGGTGGATGATTAGAGGAAAAATAAGAAAACTGGGATAGATGAAAATTAGAAGACCACATGAGCCCTCAGATATGACATAAAGGGGTAGGATTACAACATATAATTACAGATGATTGCCAACACATCTTAACACATGGATATAAAAAATAATAATAAAAACAGTAAACAATAATCAAAACGTTGTGCAACCGCAGTGGATCATTAAAAAAGGGGGGTTACAATTGATTTGCAATGGCGATTAATCAAGGGGAACGATAAAAGAGAGAACTAATGACCAACGAAAAAATGATCAATATAAAATGATTAAAACAGTTTTTCTAAAACTTCATTGAGACCCTCAGGTGCCAAAGTCTTGAGGGTCTGTATCCAGTACATCTCTTTATTCTTCAAGATCTCGAAAGTATTGTGAGGTGAATGTATAGATTCTATTAAGGTGATGGTAAGTGACCGGGGATTCCCACTGTGGTGCGTGCTGAAGTGTTTGGAGACGCTGTGTAGGGGATAGTGTTTTATTATATTTCTCTTATGTTGTCCTATCCGGCTGCGAGCTAATTGGGTGGTGCGGCCCACGTATTGCAGATTGCAAGGACACGATATCACATAAATGACATTCCTAGAAGTGCAACTAATGTGGTGTTTGATAATGTATTCCTGCTCAGTAGTGTTGGATTTAAAAGTCTTTGTGGTCGCAACAAAGCAACAAGCTGTACAGCGTGGGTGAAAGCAGGGGTGTGAACCAGGATTGGCTGAAGAAATTATATGTGCTGTGTTGGTGGTAGTCTGTGTGTATTTGAGTTTACTGGGGGCTAGTATTCCTCGTAAATTTGGGGCTCTTTTGAAGGTGAGAGATGGACATTTTGGTAGTGATGTTTTGAGATAGGGATCTTGGGCCAATAGTTCCCATCTATTTTTCAAAATATCGCGAATTTCACCATGTTGGCTGCTATAGCTGGTAATGAATCTTGGAAAGGATGTTGTCGTGGTGGGGCAAGCAGTAATGGGAGCGGTAGTGGGGGTCTTGGTGGCTTTGTATTTAGCGTCCTTAATAAGTTTTTTTGGGTAGCCGCGTTCTAGGAATTTTTTGGTAAGAATCTGTGATTGTGTATGGTAGTCGAATGGTTCAGTGCAGTTCCGGTATATTTGTTTGTATTGACAATAAGGGGTATTGGTGGTCCACGGTCTATAATGAAAGCTGTCGAAATGTATGAAGTTGTTAGCATCTACCTTCTTGAAATGGGTTTTGGTCTTAATAGAATTATTAGTGGAATAAAGAACCAGATCAAGGAATTCAATTGAACTGGGATGATGTTGAGATGTGAATGAGAGGCCTGCCGGATTTTCATTTAGATATATTTACATTGAATTTCAGTTACTGCAAGTGTGGTATTTAAAATATAAACTTGGATTACCTCCTAAACTAAGTTGCAGATATTAGTTACTGAAACCGTCATGTTTAATGACTAATTAACACCAGCGCACATTTGCCCTTTCCATCATGGCGGCGCTACCTTCAAGACACAGAGTGCGCATGTCCTTGCCCCTAGCAGCGCACGACGCTCCTACCAATCTGCGTCCGCCCTCTACACGCGCGCGTAGCGCCGTGACGTCATCACCCTTCCCACGGCAACGCGCCGTCAACTTCCGGATGTCCGCGTCCATTGTTGTTAAAACTCCAAAGGAAAGTAGCGTCCTCCCACAGTAGGCGCTTTTCCTCATACCGATACAGTTGTGGTAAGTACCAGCCAGTCTGAACAGACTGTAGCCCACGCACTATGTACTTCAGATGACCCTTTATTGTTCATATTTAAGCAATTTATATGTCCTCTCTACTTTATACAATCTGATGTCTTATTGTTACTGGATTTCATATGCATGTTTTTCAACACAGTTGTCCCCCTCAGTTTCTATAGGCATTTTTAATTGGCCACAAAGTTGCGGCATTTCGCCGTGCATAGTACATGATATATGTTGTTTAATTTGATGATCTTTTATGTGATGACTTTGTGGTAGACAGTTTATTGCTGTGTTTTTCTCTTTTTAGCTCATGTTTGATCACAAATTGGTCTGAATTAGACAAAGTCTGGCGCCTATTGTTACATTCCATACCGTTTTTTGCATTTTTGTATCTTCTGTGTTTATTTTTCTATATGTTTATGATTTTTTTTTTGTTTTTTCCCTGTCTTTCTCTCTGTTTCTTCAGTATATCTCCAAATTGATTGCCTGATGAAGCGGGCTCTGGACCCGTGAAACGCGTTGTGTTTGCCTGGAGATTTTAAATAAATTGCATTGTCTATTTATATTTGACTCATTGGCTGGTCACTCTTTACTGGAGGGCGGTAACCACCGACCTCCCTCCTTTTAAGCGGTTTTTAAACCTTTTACTCTAATCTGGCGCCTCTGTTACTCCTTATCTGTCATTGATCTAGTCCACCCTTGGTGGAGGGGTGTATCCCCGTTTTCCTATCTACAGAGAGCGACTTCTTAGACCTGAGTGGGGTCAGGTTATAATTCTCCCCACCTGCACCATCAGTGGTTGCTTTCGTGGCAACCCAGACTTGTGAGTATATTTCTCATGTGTTGTCTTGTCCTATTTATCAAGACTTACTACACCATATCGGGCTCTTGGTTTCCTTTCTCTACATTTTTTCCAATTACATTTTTATGTTTATTTCTTATCTATTGCCTAATCTATTAAAGTGTACCCAAGGTGACATGTGACATGATTAGATAAACATGTGTATGTACAGTACAAAACATATTACCGGTAATTACAAGGCTGTTTTACTTGTTTTATTTTGCTGCCTGAAATAGTTAATTTCCAGGCATGGATGTGACAACATCTTTCTTGTGATACCTTGTAAAGGGGCCCATACACCGAACGATTTTCCCGCCGATATACAGCCGTTTCGATCACCGCTGACAGAACGATTGATTTCCGTCCGAAATCAATCGTTCCCGTCAATTTCCGTCGACCCATCCGTGCGGCAGATTTTCCTCGGTCGCCGGCGGGTCGGGAGTGCGTCGTTAGCGGCGTTCGAATGCCCGACGACCGACGCAATACAGCGGGTATACATTACCTGTTCCGGCCGGCGCAAGTCCCCTGGTCTTCTTCTCCGCTTCGGGCTCCAGACCGTTTCTTCTCCGCTTCCGGCTCCAGAGCTACACAAAACTTCCTGTCCCGGCAGGAAGTTTAAACAGTAGAGCGCCCTCTACTGTTTAAACTTTCCTGGACAGGAAGTTCAGTAGCCGGAGCGGAGCCGGAGCAGAGAAGAAGACCAGGGGACTCGCGCTGGCTGGAACAGGTAATGTATGCAGGGGTCGCGGCAGCAGTGGCAGCTCCACAGATTGTGATCGGTTCAGGCTGAAATCGATTTACAATCTGTTTGCAGTAAAGGTGGCCATACGATCCCTCTCTGATCAGATTCGATCAGAGAGGGATCTATCTGTTGGTCGAATCTGATGGCAAATCGACCAGTTTATGGCCACCTTAAGAAATAGTAAACATCACTGATAAGCCAATTACAGCCATAAAAGTTTTCCTGGCTGAATACAACTTCTGAGGGCAGGGAACAGATAGAAAAAGGTCAATAGTTCATGTATTTTAACTCTGTGATACTTTATAGACTGACATTGATCAGAGACTAGAAAACATTCAATCTACTTTGTAAATATTAAAATATAAAAATAAAATAATAATATAGATATATACAGGGGTTGGACAAAATAATGGAAACACCTTGAAAATCAACAAAATATATTTTAATATGGTGTAGGTCCACCTTTTGCGGCAATTACAGCCTTAATTATCCAAGGTATTGATTCATCCAAATTGTAAATTGTTTCCAAAGGAAAATTAGCCCATTCTTCAGTTAAAACGCCCTCCAGTTCTTTTAGAGACGATGGCGGCGGAAATCGACTTGAATCTCTAATAACAACCATAAATGCTCAATAATGTTGAGGTCTGGGGATTGTGGTGGCCAGATGAGATGCTCAACTTCATTAGAATGTTCCTCGTGCCATTCTTTAACAATTCTAGCTGTATGGATTGGGGCACTATGATCTTGAAAGATGTCATTCCCCTCCAGAAACAGTTCTTGAACCATAGGATGGACTTGATCACCCAAAATTCCTAAATAGTCTAGGCTGTTAAATTAATTCTTCCCTGAAGGGAAATCATTGGTCCGGCGGATTTAAAAGAAATAGCACCCCTGATCATCACAGAACCCCCGCCATATTTTACGGTTGGGAGAAGGTAGTCTGGATGAAATGCTTCTTTCGGCTGTCTCCAGACATACACTTGGACGGAAGTCGGAAATAAGGTAAACGATGATTCGTCAGAAAAAAATCAAATTTTTCCACTGCTCGAGGGACCAACTCTGATGGTTTCTACACCACTTTAAACGCTTTGAAACATTTGTCTTTGAGAGCAGAGGTTTTCTAATTGCAGTTCTTCCGTGGAATCCAGATTTGTGCAGCTCCCGATGAACAGTTTTTGTGGAAACTGGGTTCTGTAGGTTCATTCAGTTCTGCGGTGATTTTAGGAGCCGTGGTCTTGCGAGCTTTTCTAGCAATTCGATTTAGAGTCTGACGGTCTCTCTCAGACAACTTCGACTTTCAGCCACAACTGTGCTTTGCTGAGGACGTTTTTCCTTCTCTTTTAAAGGTAGTCATTACTTTTAAGACAGTACCTCTTTAAATGCCAAGCATTCGGGCAGTTTCTGTTACAGTAGCGCCTGCCATACGAGCACCAACAACTTGGCCTCTGAAAGTCTGAGAGAGCTGCCATTTTTATAAATTATAACCAACTTTGGTTTAAATATCTGTAAAAAACAATTATTTTAATTAAACATATCAATTAACAAAAATAATAAACAAAAAAAATTAACATATGTCAAGTTTTGATTGCTTAAAACATGTTCAAAGATTATGATGCCAAAATGTTAGATGTTTCCATTATTTTGTCCAACCTCTGTATATATATATATATATATATATATATACATATATATACATACATATATATATATACATATATATATATATATATACTCACCTAAAGGATTATTAGGAACACCATACTAATACGGGGTTTGACCCCCTTTCACCTTCAAAACTGCCTTAATTCTACGTGGCATGGATTCAACAAGGTGCTGACAGCATTCTTTAGAAATGTTGGCCCATATTGATAGGATAGCATCTGCAGTTGATGGAGATTTGTGGGATGCACATTTAGGGCACGAAGCTCCCATTCCATCACATCCCAAATATGCTCTATTGGGTTGAGATCTGGTGACTGTGGTGGCCATTTTAGTACAGTGAACTTATTATCATGTTCAAGAAACCAATTTGAAATGATTCGAGCTTTGTGACATGGTGCATTATCCTGCTGGAAGTAGCCATCAGAGGATGGGTACATGGTGGTCATGAAGGGATGGACATGGTCAGAAACAATGCTCAGGTAGCCCGTGGTATTTAAACGATGCCCAATTGGCACTAAGGGGCCTAAAGTGTGCCAAGAAAACACCCCCCACACCGTTACACCACCACTACACCACCAAGGCATGATGGATCCATGTTCTCATTCTGTTTACACCAAATTCTGACTTTATCGAGACTCATCAGACCAGGCAACATTTTTCCAGTCTTCAACTCTCCAATTTTGGTGAGCTAATGCAAATTGTTGCCTCTTTTTCATATTTGTAGTGGAGATGAGTGGTACCCGGTGGGGTCTTCTGCTGTTGTAGCTCATCCGCCTCAAGGTTGTGCGTGTTGCAGCTTCACAAATGCTTTGCTGCATACCTCAGTTGTAACGAGTGGTTATTTCAGTCACCGTTGCTCTTCGATCAGCTTGAAACAGTCAGCCCATTCTCTGACCTCTAACATCAACAAGGCATTTTTGCCCACAGGACTGCCGCATACTGGATGTTTTTCCCTTTCTTTGTAAACTCTAGAAATGGTTGTGCGTGAAATTCCCAGTAACTGAGCAGATTGTGACATACTCAGACCGACCCGTCTGGCACCAACAACCATGCCAAGCTCAAAATTGCTTAAATCACCTTTCTTTCCTATTCTGACATTCGGTGTGGAGTTCAGGAGATTGTCTAGGACCACACCCCTAAATGCATTGAAGCAACTTAGATAATTGCAATAATGAGAAATTGTACATGTGTTCCTAATACTGCTCTAGGTGAGTGTATATATATATATATATATATATATATATATATATATATATATATATATATATAAAAATATATATATATGTGTGTGTGTATATATATAATCTGAAAAGAGACATCAGTTTGTTTTCACCTCGGGTTCACTTTAAACATGTCTAAAAGTGCCTGGCCACATTTAGTGTTTCTGTTAGGATTCAACTCATAGTGAAATACTTCTTGTATATTGGGGATCTTTCATTACTTGCAAGCTTGTATTACCAATGGGGACAAAAAAGAGAAAATATATATATTGCATTTGGTGTGCATACAACTCAAGCAGCTATAAAACGAGTCTGTTATTTCTTTAGTGCATAACTTATAATTTTGTGTTACTGTTGTTAAAAAAATATATAGTACAGTCTCCCACCTACTGCGTATTTCATCACAGTCCAACATTTTATAAAAGAAGTCTGTAATTTACTTAGTGTAGTATGGATATAGAGGCACCAGAAGGACAAAATGATCTAAAAAGTTTAAAACATGAGGAGGCAGTGGTGGACTTACTTTCCTCCAAGCAGACACAAAAATTGTTTGTCAAATACAACAAGTTTATTTAATTACTTTGGGGAACAATGCAACACGTTTCACAGGTTTGATCCCGCTTCATCAGGGAATAACAACGGAGCAATATCTGTAAACAGAGATCATTGGCTCATAACCCATGTGTAGTCATACAATCGTTAATTATAACATACATAAACTTATAAATATAAATAAATATCAAACTTTAGTGGTGAAATAGGTAATGAGGTATTAAATAGTGGGGGTAATGGAGATAAAGACAGGGGAAAAGGTAATTGTGAGCAATGATGAGCGATACTGCTAATATTCAATTCACATTAATTTATGCAAAACTAATGTTAAATTAAATTTTCGCGCAAAAATGCTTGGGGGTAAAAAAATCCCGTTATCTTACGCGGTTTTGCAATGTATGTGAACACCACGCAATTCACCATAATGCCGCTTTAAAGAAACAGTGTGTTCAAAAATACTGTCCAGCACTAGAACAGAAAGGGTGCAGTCCAGACCAGTCCAACAAACCTACCAAAATGATGGCCTAAAAACCTATGGCCACCTGGAATATATTAGTATATTTATTCCACAAATTTCTCAGTGTTTACGTTTCTTATCAATACACTATACCATATGGAATTCTTATTTGTTTTTCCTTGCTTTTATCCTCATTAAACATGAGCAGCCACTCAATGTCCAACCCAGACATTAGCACAGGGGATACTGGCTTCCACATACACAACAGATTCAGCCATAAAGTCCTGAAAAACCTAGAAAAGACCTCAACTAACTTAAAGGAAATCTGCAGCCTCCTAAAACAAAAAAGTGAGATACTCACCTAACAGGAGGGAAGGCTCTGGATCCCTTAGAGCCTTTCCGTCCCTCTCTGCGTCCCCTCGTTCCGCCACCAAGCCCCCATACAAATCTCCCACCGGCTGCATATTTGGGTCTCCGAGTACTTTTGAAGACGGCTCTGTATTTCACTCCCGCAAGTCCGTGCTCATACATGTGCAGTATGGAGTCGCTCATCTTCGGAAGTACTCGGAGACTCGAGTACTTCCATGGCCTTCCCAGGAGACCCAAAGGCCTCTTTAACATTTAAGTCAGAGGCTGGTATAGGGGATCCGGCGGTGAAGCAAGGGGACGCAGAGAGGAAAAGGAAGGCTTAAGTGATCCAGAGCCTTCCCTCCTCTTAGGTAAGTATCTACATTTTTTTTTGGGGGGGGGGGGGGGGGGAGACAGCTGTCTTTAAAAACAAATACATTTTTGTGAACTTTTCTACTTCCATGCAAGCAATGGTGAATAGTTATGGGCACGAATTTTGCATAATCGAAATTTTGCATCATTCTAAATGTGAATTACATTACATGTGAAAATTCATAATTCATTTTGCATGTAAACTTAATCAGTAGCCGTAATTTTGCAATTTTAGTGATTTTGTGCTGTCTTGTTAATAGCAAAGCTCCCAAAATTGTTACAAATGTTAAAGGGAATAATGGGAACAAGTAAAACAAACCTTGTATTTTTTAAGATAATTTTGAAAATATAAAGGAAAAACAGTTTTTAAAATGAAGTTTAACTACCTTCACTTTTTGGACATGGCTGTTACATCCAAAAGGCTGCTACTGGTGTGCCCCCGCGTGCGATCGCATGCTCCCATGCTGCCACTCATTAGTCTGGAGATTAATGTATGGGAACACAGTTCTCATTCATTGATCTAAGTCCCCGTTAGAAAGACCGACGGCTTCTTTCAGAAGCCGCAATCTTTCTAAAGAAAACAAAAGTTTCCCGTCCTCCCTTCACTTCCAGTAAGCAAGAGAGCTCACTTACAGGACTAAAAAAATGTGTTCGACTGTGGCCATCTTGTGGCCAAATAGTAAATCTACATCTACATACCTTTTTTTAAATAAATACAATTTATTACATTTAAAATTAACTGTTAACCCCACACACTCCAAAAAATACCCAAATATTTTTTTTAATTTAAAAAATTACAATAAAAAAAGAACCAAAAAACAAAATATAAATAGTTACCTAAGGGTCTGAACTTTTTTTAATATGCATGTGAAGAGGGAATATTACTATTGTTTTTTTAATTATAAGCTTGTAAATAGTGATGGACGCAAACTGTAAAAATGCACCTTTATTTTCAAAGAAAATATTGGCGCCATACATTGTGATACGGACATAATTTAAATTGTGTAATAACCGGGACAAATGGGAAAATAAAATACGTGGGTTTTATCTATGGTAGCATGTACTATTTTAAAGCTGTAATGCCGCGAAACTGAGAAATAATGATTGTATTCCATTTTTTTCTTAACATTCCTGTTAAAATGCATTTAGAAAACAGTAATTCTTTGCAAAATGGACCACCCAAAGAAAGCCTAATTAGTGGAGGAAAAAACAAGATATAGATCAATTTATTGTGATAAGTATTGATAAAGTTATTGGCAAATGAATGGGGGCTTTGTTATTAACTGCTAAAGTCGGTACAAAATTACCTAAAATTTCATGTAATTATGCGAAATTACAAATGGATTATGCTAAATCATTTGAATGCCCAAATCATAATTATGTACGGCCGTAATTGCAAAAAATGATGCAAAATTTTGTGTAATTGTTCATAGCAGATTACGATCATTACTAATGGTGAAGCCAAAATCCTCAAACTGGCTCATCTACCACGACAATCAGGGTCCAGGGATGGTCTTAGTCGGCCAACTTTGATACGCTGGAACTACGCATAGTTTTACGCAATTACGCTTCACCAAACTACGGCTGCAAAGTCAAATATTCGCTTCATATGCATTTTGTAAACTACGCGCTAAAATACGCAATTACGCGTAGTGCGAAGCATAGTGTATGCGGATGCTTATGCTCGTATGTAGAAAATTTTACGCAATATTTTTTCTTTAAATGCTTATGCTGGGAACTCTTCTATGCGTACATTCCCCTTTCCAATGCGTAAGCATACAATCACACGTGGGCAATTAGACGCGAGTAACGCATTCGTAGTTCACTACACAATACACATAGTGGGCGTAAGCTACGCGTAGTGGAACTTCGCTACACGTAAATTTGTAAGCGTAGTTTTGAAACTTCACCTACGAACTACAATGCGTAGATGCGAACTACGATGCGTAACTTTGCACTGGCGTAGTTTCTGCTCATCCCTGGCGACAATAACCGCATGAAGAGAGTTCCCCCCTATTGTTGGTGAAGTGTTTCTTTAGAGCCTAGAAGTTGGCATGAGATACAGCCATTACCGCCTAGAATAAATGAGCGACATCCAAAACATTGTAATCCTTCTAAAGGACATATTTTATACGGTAATAGCGATCTCAATAGCAAATGAGAGTGGTGATAATGCTCTTACGAAAAAATGAATAATGATGGAAATGTCATAATTACACTGATAGTTTATATGTCCCATCTAATCAGCTTTGCATTAAATTTATTGCTGATATACCAGCTTGTTCGCAGTTAGACGTACGGGTTGCGTCTCTCGGCCGCACGTTTGTATGTCATCCTTCTCAATCTCCACCGAACGTTGATGCCTCGGGTTCCGTCCTGAAAACCAAACAGTGGGTAGAATTATGGGTGAGAACTTATCACCACAAGTTCAGAAGCTCTTTTCATTAGAGTGACTGATACGGGTCCTTTTTCAAAATGAAATGACGACCACGTGAGACAATTAAAACTGATTTATTGTATGGTTTTAATCTCTTTTAATTTCATTGCAGATATGTAACGTTTTTTTTGTTCCAGATGTCATATTTCATCCCGTCTACATTCTGACAGATGATATGATTCTAAAAAAACTCAGTATAATTACTTTTTTGAAATGAAAGTGATTTTAATATATATGATTTTCTTAAAGCAACAGGGACAGCCATGCTATCCCAGGAAAAACAACTCATATATAAGTAGATAAATACTTGTTCTACTTACATAACATATGTATTGTACTGTCCACATTTTTATTTCAGTAAGTTTTGTATAGTGAATAAAGAGAAATGTGTTTCAGGCACTTTCCATCTTTACTGACTCTGACTGAAGCCACTTTTGATGTCATTTCCTCCCTTACTCTTTTTTTCTCCTAGAAACTGCACTGTCATATCTAGCTTGCTTTGGAAACACATGTGAGCACAGCATAGATCGTATTTCAGTAGCTCCCACAGAGGGGTGAGGTGTATTTCCCTTCTCAGCCTCCTGTCACACTGAACTGCCCTCAGCCAATCAAAAAGAAGCAGGAATGTGGGAGGGGAGATAACAAGCTTCATTCTCCCTGGTAATGTACCAAATAGAGCCAAGCTGACTTAGATAGAATTCATTACAGCAAAAATATTTATGATTATATTAGAATGCTTACGACTGCATGTAGACTGCATAATAAACACAGAGCAGGGGTAAATGGAATTTGATTTTGTGGGTGACATTCCCACTTTAAAAGTGTGGGATGTTTTCCAAGCGTTTTCTACCCCTGCTTTCCTTTGTCTGATAAGGCCGCCTTTACACAGGCAGCTATAAGTGGTGCATTTGCCACCTGCCAGCTGCTCCAATGCAAAGGAGCAACTGCTGCAGCTGCAGCCAACTGCTGCTTCCTACCAGTTCCACTGAGTGTCACTAAGGGGAGACAGGGAAAGGGGTGTGAACTAGTGATGAGCACGAATTTTGCATGATCATAATTTTGCATCATAATTTACAATTACGATGAAAAATCGTACTGCAAAATTTCTGGGGAAAACGTAATTAATTTTGTATGAAAATATATTCAGGAACCGTAATTTTGCAAATTTGCATAATTTTCACAAAATTTCATGGCGACTTTGATTTCATGCTGAGCAGTTGATAGCAAAGCCCCCATACAATAAAAGAGAAGAGTGGGAACAAATTAAAAAGATCTTGTAGTTTTTGAGATAATTGATTTTGAAAATACAAAGGAAAAATGTTTTTTAAACTGACATTTTTCCGAGTTTAAAAAAAAAAAATTCCTTTGTTTTTTCAAAATCCATTATCGCAAAAACTACAGTCTTTTTGAAAAATATTATTTTTTACTTGTTTACACTCTTATCCCTAAACATACGTAGCAATGTTGGTGACCACAGCATGTACAGGGGCTTTGCTATTAACTGCTAAAATCGGCACAAAATTACTTTGCCTAATTACACACAATTACAAATGGACTATGCAAAATCAATTGAATGCTCAAATCGTTATTGCACATGGCCGTAATTTTGCAGCAGGGGGACAGTGGGAGGTATTAAAGTTAGGCATCACTGATGGGTCTTTTAAAGTTAGGTGTAAGTGAGATTTTTGTTTAGGTTAGGCGACGTGGGGGAGCAGGTTGGTTAGGGTTATGCCTCTGCAGGGGTAGAGTTAGGGTTAGATAATAGGTATCAGAGGGGGTGGGGGTTAGGCAAAAGGCATCGGGGGTGTTAGGGTTAGGCATGGGTAGATGGAGGGTTCTGTGTGAGAATAGGTTAGGTTTAGCTGTAGAGATGGCCCGAATGCCGGCGAACTTCAGTGGTTCGCGATCGTGGAGAACCGCAAACTTTTCCGTTCGCCCCATAGTGCATTATGAGGGTCAACTTTGACCCTCTACATCACAGTCAGCAGGCACATTGTAGCCAATTAGGCTACACTCCCTCCTGGAGCCCCACCCCCCTTATAAAAGGCAGGCAGCATCAAGCGTTTCACTCACTCGTGTGCCTGCAGTAATTAGTGAAGGGATAGCTGCTGCAGACTCTCATAGGGAAAGCTTCGTTAGGCTCTTGTAGGCTTGTTAGCTTGCTCCTTGCTGATTCTTATTGCTAAAAAAGCACCCCACAAACGCTCTTTTGAGAGCTAATCTTGTTCTTGTGATCTATTTTTTTTTTCTGTGTTTCCCACTGACACTTGTGTTGCATAGACAGCCTTGGTAATTCCTACTGTGTGTACCACTGCCAGGCCCAGCACATTCAGTGACTACTACCTGTGTGTGTAACAGGTGCACATTGTAATACCCACTGCATATACCTACCTCTTGTTCACTGTGCACCCACCCACCTACGTGAGCGCACGCAGTGTCACTGTGCCTGTCCGGTACCTGTCTGTGTGTGACAGGTGCACATTGTAATACCCATCCCTGCATATACCTACCTACCTGTTGTGTTCAGTACACCCACCTACCTACGTGAGCGCACGCAGTGTCACTGTGCCTGTCCGGTACCTGTCTGTGTGTGACAGGTGCACATTGTAATACCCATCACTGCATATACCTACCTACCTGTTGTGTGTTCAGTGCATCCGCCTACCTACTTGAGTGCACGCAGTGTGATATACCACTCTGTGCATACCTGTTAACTGCACCTGTGTGACTGCACATTGTATTAGTCAAGTGGATGCCTTTCACTTCATCTCCCCAATATGGTCAAAACAAAAGGCAGAGGCAGGCCAACTGGCAGGTCTGTTTGAGGTCGCGCTGTCGTGATTTCGTGCGGCGCTCGACCACAGTACAGTGTTCAGAAGAAGGCACATGCCATCAACCCTCAATATCGTCAGAACGTAGTTGACTATTTAACACAGACCACCTCATCTTCCTCAGCTTCCACATGGAAGCATGACATATCTTCCTCCTCCTGCTCTGATTCTGGCACCCCACTTAACACTCAGTCGGCCGCCACCACCAAAGTGCCATCACCCCAGGGTTCAGCGGTGTGGACATTTTTTTGTGTGTCTGCCTCAGATGAGAGCAATGCCATCTGTACTCTCTGCCATCGAAAATTGAGCCATGGAAAGACCGAGACCCGCATAAGGACAACTACCTTACGAAGGCACATGATTACAAAGCACAAACTGCAATAAGATGACCACCTGAGGGAAAGCAGCACACAAAAGCAAATCCACACACCGCAGTGGAAGATATGCAATTATTTGTCAAAAAAAGCGAAAAACCAAACTGTACATTGATGTTGAAAGGCAAGTGGTGTCATCTCTGGCACACAGCATTGGGTCAAGGGTCCATCTGACCACATAGTCTGTAAAGTATGGTCAGGCCTGCCCTAAGACTAAGTCAGTCCCCACACACAGCATCTCTGCCTGCACGCCATGTGACTGCCTGCCCCAAGACTAAGTTGCTCCCCACACAGCACCTCTGCCCGCAGGCCGCTTGACTTCCTTCTCCACCACCACCAACAGGGTCCAGGACTCCAGGCGGATTCCTGAATTTTTAAGGCCGCTTTGTCTGGTGCATGTACATGCCTGCCTAATTTTTCTGGCTGCACTACAGCCAGTACATGCAGTACATGTGCCAATTCCCCTTCGTGATCATTACCTTGCCACGGTGAAGGGGCTTGCGTATCACAATGAAGCAATGACCGCCGGCTGTATGAGTGTCTCGGGGGGGGGGGCACAGCCGAGATAATAAGGTCATTGCTTCGTTGTGGACAGACCAAATTTCATCAGCTGGACAGTCACTGTCGTTCTATCATCGAGCTACCACAGCCCGGCGACCATATGGGCTTGAAAACCGCCATGGCCTGCACTCTGGCCATGTTGCGCACCAGTCCAGCACGGCCGTCACTACACAAACAGCTGTTTGTGGTGCGTTACACAGTGAGTTTGGTGTTTCATCGTGAAGCAGTACTCTAATTACACTCCCTGATTGATGTATACACATGCAAGATGTTTTAAAGAACTTTAGGCCTCCAATTTAGCATTCAATGTGATTTCTGCCCAACGCTGCTTTGCGTCCAATCCAGATTTTTCCCCGGGACTTTTGGCGTCTATCCCACTCCGTCATGCCCCCCTCCAGGTTTTGCACCCCTTGAAACATCTTTTCCGTCACTTTTAGGGCCAGCATAAGTTTTTCTAGTTTTCAAAGTTCGCCTCCCCATTGAAGTCTATTGCGGTTCGCAGAAGTTCGCGCGAACCGAACTTTTGCGGAAATTCGCGAACCGAAAATCGGAGGTTCGGGCCATTTCTATTTAGCTGTAGTAAAATCTAGGTATCATTTATCGAAACGGCAAAATAGTACAATATTGGTTAATTTAGATCTGCTTTACTTCACTCACACAACAGATATTTTGAGTCCACAGTTACCTAACTGCTTTCTTAAGATTACAATGTTCCATATGCACTCAATAAGGGACTCAAAAGCATATAAAGTTCTATTCAGTCTAACATATATGTAAAAAAAACAATATAATAAGCTTTTTTAAAAACGCATTAAAAAAGAGAATTAAGAAGCACATACAGAAAAAGACATACAGGTGGACAAAATGCATCCATACAGCACACACCTGATATAGATAAAAATATTGTTCAGTGTTAAACATTAATGGTACCCAAGATATGGACACTCAAAGCATTTGGAGATGCAGTAAAATGAATTAATACACATGATTTAATGCTATAAAGAATACAGTATACAGTATCTTTAGCTTGATGGGTTTCGTAAAACAGAGTTCACTTCCTCAAGAGCAGCTGAGTGCATGACCAGGGAGAGGATAAAGTCTCCTAACCATATGTAAAAAAACTACAGGGTAAGGAATTAGTTTGGTACTACTCTGTTAGCCGGGCGCAACCACTAGGTGGCGTTAATTACTATTCCCCCTCCAGGCCGCCATGGATAGTAGGGAAAGATGTAACTCTGTTGCCAGCAATCGCTGACGTTTTATCGCCACCTAGTGGTTGTGCCCGGCTAACGGAAAAGAACCATTAGTTTAGTAAGAGAGAGTACATGGGATCGCTGTGCAAATAAAGAACTTCTGTGGTTGAAGAGGTGTCTTCAACGACAGAACAACCCTTCCCCTGTTGACTCCACCTCCTCATTCACAGCACCTCCCTATTTTTCATGCCCTCTGGATGGGAGCTGCTGCACATAGTGTTCTGGATGCAGGCAGGAGGAGGTGTTGTAAGGGGTTTTCCTTACAGCAATGCTGTGCTTTAATTTACTTGTACTTTAATTGAAAGCTAGTCTCTAATTGTGCAAGTAGCTCTGAGTCTGGTCCTAGTAGTAGGACAGGTACCGGAAGCATCAATATTGGTTTTTGGAGGATATAAATACTCCATTCCTCCTTCCACTCTTTCGTCTTGTTATCTAACATCTTTGAGAACAGCCATGGACATGAATATGTCTATATGCAATAACATTTTGTTCTAAAAAGTCCTGAGTATGTCAGACACCTTTGCAAGCCACTCTGGTCTCCTCTCTTAGACCCTGGCCTATTTTTACCACTTCTCTGGTATGGAAAGTTACCTAAATACTGTACAGAAATATCAATTAATGCATTATATTCTTTAAACATTGCTGCTCCTTCATGGTACTATAAACATAGCACCATCTAGTGGACAATTTTGAATAAGCACTGAAAGTATAAAAGTATAAAACTACTACTATCTGTTTTGTGCATAAATAACATGGAGCATTTCCTTTCTAGGTATTAATGCAAATACATTCCTGGTTGTGTTTAATGTAAACATACCCTAAATGTTAGCATACTCACTGAAGATTAACACACGTTTATTTCAGCCTCTTACCTCTGCTCAGGTGATTTGAATGGACACTGAAGGAGAAGTAGTAAATGAGAGTGTGCGCACAAGATCAGCCCAGGGTAGTGAAGGCAAAATATGACAGCTCTGGCATGAAGCAAGTCATTTGTGTGTTAGTGTCACTTTGTTAAAGTGGACCTGAACTCTTGCGCAGGACAGAAGGAAAACATAGAGAAATGCACCCTGTATGTATTTAGAGAGTTTAGCCCAGGCATGGGCAAACTTGGCCCTCCAGCTGTTAAGGAACTGCAAGTCCCACAATGCATTGCAGGAGTCTTACAGCCACAGTCATGACTCATAAAGGCAAATGCATTGTGAGACTTGTAGTTCCTTAACAGCTGGAGGGCCAAGTTTGCCCATGCCTGGTTTAGCCTGTCTAATTCCCCCTCATCTGTGACTGATCACAATTGTTATTTGATCTCTCAGCTTTGTCAGCTGGCTGCTTCTCTTGGGAAGTTGCCAACGTTGACTACACCAAATGGGCACTACATGCGGCGCGGTAGTTTTCCACTTACAGACGCTAATCGTGGAAATTAACAGGGGCACCTGTGGCTGCACCCAAACTACCACAGTGGATACTTAGCAGCCAATTGGCTGGAATTGCGGTGGGGAGAAGGTTAGGGTCAGGCATCAGTTGGAAAGTTCAGTTAGGGTTAGGCATTTTGCAGCGCGGATCGGTTAAGGCAGTAGCATAGGGTCCGTGGTCACATCGGTCACCACTGCAACCAGGCTCGTGATCCTGGGGGGCACTTGTCCTCCCCACATGCTGCGTGGATGGGAAGCACAGAGGCGGGCGCATAACAAGCGGCAGAGAGAGTAATCAAATACTCACATTGCCTGGACCCATCGCTGCATGTATACTTACTTCCTGGTCCTGCCTTCTATCTTACAGTAACAGTGCCCCATCGGGGTACCTACCTGGCTAGATAAACTGGGGGCACCTATACCTGGCTAGCTATACTGGGGCAGATTTCCTGATCAAGATTGCGTCCATGTGCCTCAAGCTCTTCCCTATGCGTTTTGTCACAATTGACTCATCAGGGCTTAGGATTAGGCATCCGTTGGGTGGGGTTGGTTTGGGTTAGACATCGTCAACATTAGCTGCTTCAGCAGTAACTTCCATTTCAGGTGTTCAACTTCCACTCCGACTACTTTTTGCACCCTTTCAATCCTGGCAACAAGCCTCTTCAAAGGAATGGCTTACCTGCAGCCAACCTCACGTCCCACTCCAAAATACCTTGACAATAGAGATGGCCACCGAAATTTGCCAGGAACCGTTCGCCAGCGAACCATTCTGGCCATCTCTAGCTAGAGCCCTTTGGGATCCACCCTCCGAGAACGCCTCCACCGACAGGTAGTGGACTGCCTGGCCTTAAAGAGAAACTCAGACCAAAACTTTAACTTTATCCCAATCAGTAGCTGAAACCCCCTTTTACATGAGAAATCTATTTCTTTTCACAAACAGACCATCAGGAGGCGCTGTATGACTGATATTGTGGTGAAACCCCTCCCACAAGTAACCCCTCCCACAAGAAAAGTTCAAACTTTTGTGGGAAATAGCTGTTTACAGCTGTTTCCAACTGCCAAAAACCATGCAGCAGCTACATCACCTGCCAGCAGTAAAATGTTCACTGGAGTTCCTCTTTAACTGCCAATATCGACACTCTGAGAAGTGATGATCCCATGGACTACTGGGTGCTTACGCTTGACCTGCGGCTCTCACAATTTGCCTTCGAACTTCTGTCTTGCCCCGCCTCAAGCGTCCTGTCAAAAAGGACCTTCAGTGCAGCAGGAGGCATTGTCACTGAAAAGAGGAGTCGCCTAGGTCAAAAAAGTGTTGACTACCTGCCCTCTATTAAAATGAATGAGGCATGGATCCCAGAGTTACTGCCTGCCAAAAGATTAGTCCCCACACAGCTGTATAGATGACTCTGTATGCCACGTGACTTCTCCGCCACCACCAACAAGAGTGACAGGTCCTAGTTAATCCTGCATTTTTAAGGCTACAAAACTAAATTTTTCTGGCATGTACATGCCTCATTTTTCTGGCCTCTGGTGCTAGTGCTACACAGTGGCTGCAAAAACCAAAACAAAAAGGCATGTACATGATGTCAATTGCCCTTCGTGATCATCACCTTGTCGTGGTGAAGAAGCTTGCGTATCACAATGAAGCAATGACCTATATGAGTGTGTTGGGGGCACACCCAAGATGATAAGGTTGTTGCTTCATTGTGGACAGGCCAAATTCAATCGGCTGGATATGTTTTGGCAAAACCTTTTTTTATGGTCGCCCCCGGTGATATTAGGCCAACACTGGGCCACACTGCAGAAGTAGTGTTTTTCTGCTCACTTTACTGTCATTGAACTATCTCAGCCCAACCAAAGGGGCTGGAAAACCCGCCATTGCCGGCATTCTCGCCAACGTGCGCACAAGCACGGTGACCACTACACAAATATTGCCACAGAGAGAACTAACATTTAAGTCCTGAGAGTGTCAACTATTAACAACTCTTTGCGGTTGTTTCCGGTGCATTAAAAACGTTAAGTTTGGTCTGTCACCATTTGGTCTGTCAGTGTGAATTGGGCATAACCCTTACATTACCACTCTGGACATTTTAAAAGCAGCCCTTTATTCCACAAATATAGAAATGTAGGCAATTTCTGCCCTTTAGGGATTAAAACCCGACTCTGTGTCAACTCTGTAATTTTTGGTGGGACTTTTGCCATGGACCCCCCTCCGGCATGCCACAGCCCAGGTGTTGGACCCCTTGAAACAACTTTTCCATCACTTTTGTGGCCAGAAAGAGTCCCTGTAGGTTTCTAAATTCGCCTCCCTATTAAAGTCTAAGGCGGTTCAACCGGTTTGCGTGAACTCAAACTTTTGCAGGAGTTTGAGTTCGGTGTCCACGAACCCAAAATTTGATTTTCGCGATACCTCTACTTGGCAACAGATCATGTCAAATTTTCTGAGGCTGCTCAAATGGTCATGTGATTGTCCTCAGAAATCCTGCAGTCAGAAAATGTACTCAATATTAGATTTGGCCGTCAGGTTTATTTTAAATACAAATGCTTGTCAGGTGAATGATACATTCCCTAGCATGGATTATTTTACAGTATCTTATTAATGAAGCCCACAGCCACAATCCATAAACTACACCTCTAGCAAAGGACTCTGGGAGTTTATACGCCGCCTTGTGGAACTCTATAAAGTCACTCATCTTGGTGCACAGGTGATGGAAGCTGCCAGTGATAAAAAGAAATTAGAGGTAGAAGACGTCGCTAAATAGTTAGCAAATCAGCAGCAATTACGGTTTTATGAATTAAGAACTATTTGACTTGCCGCTAATGGTCCTGATACTGGTATTGAACCATAACTAATGTTGCAAAATTACAAGAGGAACATCATCTAAAATATCATCTAAAATACCATTGTGTCCTAATTTCAAGGTCATTCGACAATTATATGGGTCTCTTCTTAACTACTCCCATAATTTGGGTAGAAATGAAGAATAGCTCAGCATTAAGCATGTAATATTACATATGACGGCATAAAATAAGGGCCCATAAATAGCTGGTTGAAGTGCCGGGATACATTTCCATATTTCTGTAGTGAAGGAACAGAGAAACGGCGTGGTTAAGAATGATTAAGAAGAAAAAAGTGCAATGTTGATATATTGCCGAAATGGGTGACCTCAGGCCAAGAATCAAGATGTAGCACTCATAAACCAAAGAGAAGACTCTCAACCAGAATGTCCCCCATCCACCTGCTGGACAATTGACTTTAAGATTCAGCTTCTACAGCTACTGAACTGTAAGGCTCGGAATTCATTACTACTGAATATTAAGATCCATCATCTACAGATGTTAGACAATAAAACCCATCATGCAAGGCTGCTGAAATGAAAGACAGATTTTCACATGCAGCTGCTGAACTAGAAGTCCTATCATTTACACCTGTTGGACTATTTGATGCATCACCCAGAGGAGTGTTTCTTAACATAATTACTGTATAGCATGCACTGTAGCTCTTTAATAATGACTGTATTGGCAAAGTACCTCCTAAGTACCTCCTACTTTTATGCCATCTTAAACAGCCTTTATGCATATCCTCGAATATAAGTTGCCCTAATATATAAGCCGACTCCAGTATTTCACACTATTGAGCTGGAATTGTCTATTGACTCAAGTATAAGTCAAAGTCTACAGTGGCTGGGTAGTGTAATGGTTAAGGGCTCCGCTTCTAACACAGGAGACCTGGGTTCAAATCACGGGTCTCTTCCCGTTTAGTAAGCCAGCAGGGCCCTATTCCACTGCAAAACACAACTGAAAATGTTTACGTTTTTCCCAATTTTGATGTGCATGTTTTGTGCGTTTTTAATGCGTTTGCGTTTTCCATTTTTCTGATTGGCAGGTGGCAAATGTTGTCTTGAAAATAGAAACAAGTGGTTAAATCAATACAAAATGCAAAACGCATTTCTCATGTGTTCGTATACTTTACATTGAAAAGCAAAGTACATCATATTCGCACAAACATGCGTTTGCGTTTTTAAAAAAATCTGAACGCAGCCATGGAAAAGGCCACCCACGATTCTTATTTGAAACAGGCTGCACTTCAGAATCAGCAAACACATACGTTTTGCGTTTTTGACAAAAACACAGCTAGTGGAAAAGGGCCCTCAGGAGTTCTTTGTTCAAGACTCCCTAACACTGCTACAGCTGCTGAGTGCGAACTAGTGGCTGCCTCACAAGTGCTTTGAGTCTCACAGGAGAAAAGTGCTATACAAAAAAAGGAATTATTATTATTACCCAGCAAAGTTAATGGCTGCACTTGGGGACCAGGAGGGGGTTAACAACTGCACTGCATACAGTATTGCAGCCATTCATCCCTCATGGCCCTAAAGTGCAGCCATTAACACCTGCAGCAATTCCTTACTCCACTTCCCGCAGCCAAGTATTTCCTTGTTAATTGTTGTGGCCAGGACTTTCAGACCCATGCCTAGAGCAGGGTAAGTAATCTGTTATTTACACTCATCAAGATGCAGCATAGGGAAGGAGAGAGACATTAAGGAGGGCTAAGGAGGGGAGAGAGCCGCCTTTCCATCATCAGGCGCCTGTAGGCACAGGCCTACAGTGCCTTATGTTAAATCCAACCCCGTTCAGACCTGTGTTTTCTTGGCCTTTTTTTACCAAGAAAGTGTCACTTACCACTGGGTAAGTTTTTACAAATGGAAATGTCTCTAAAGGTTACATGGTACAATTTTTAAATTTTTTTTTGATTAGATAATTTAGTTCGATTATTTCGTTAGATCGAATAGAAAGATTTTTCCAGCATGTCCGATCAGATTTTTCCCCAAAAAAAAACGTGATATTCGTTCAAATTTCTTGATTGAAAAAATATATATTTTCAACTTTCATTCGATTCGATCATTTAGATTGAATAAATGGGAAAATCGAACGTTTTGATTGTATTGTGTATGGGCACCATAACAGTACACACACTACTCGGTGTGCTAAGTGTTGCCCGTGACTCGTGTATAAGTCGACCCTATACTTTTATTCAGTGACTCAGACCTAAATTTCTAGATTTATAGTTGAGTATATAAGATATATATTTTACTTTATAATTGTTTATTAATGCTTTTCAAACTCTTCTTGAAACTTTTATTCAACTATAAATACATATTCATGTTTATATATATATATATGAGCTAGGAGAAAGGAGGGAGGAAGGGAGGAGGGAGGGGGGGAGGAAGGGACGAGGGAGGAGGGGAGGAGGGAGGAGGGGAGGAGAGAGGAGGGGAAAAGGGAGTCAATAAGGAAGTCTGTCGAGCAGAAATTCTTTATATTAGGCAGAAATCAGTTCGGTGGGGAAAAAAAATTGCATTCCGTAAAATTCCGCGGAATTTCATATTTTTTCGCGGAAATTCCGCCATAGTGATATAGCAATTCCGTTCCGTCATAACCAAATCACCAAATTACGGCCGGAATCACGGAATTCTTAATTTGTGCGGAATCCAGTGACCATCCTTAATAGTAGCATAATTTATGCATAATTTTGTTCACAAATGGCTTTTTTACATTGGATATTTAAATAGCTGCACATGTGTAGTATACTGGATGATGAACGCGATTTTTTTTTCCGCATACAAACTCATTTTTTGCATTGAATATTTAATGAATAGTCGCACGTGTGCATACTCTGGCTGATGAACGTGAATTTTTTTCACATACAAACGCATTTTTCACATTGAATATTTAAAAATTAGCCGTGAATGCGAATTTGTTGTCACATACGTATGCATTTTTTGCATTGAATATTCAACGAATAGTCGCATGTGTGCAGTATACTGGCTGAGGAACATGAATTTTTTTTTTTTTTGCATACGAACGCATTTTATAGCATTGAATATATAAATGATAGCAGCACATACGCAGAACACTGGTAAACAGGTGCAAAATTTTTGTGCATTGCATGCGTAATTACGATTGACAAACGTAGTATGCTTTACGTAACGTAACCAAATTAGGCATAATTTTGCCTATTCGTAATTGACCCATTACGAACATTACTGGTGAATGCTATTGTTGACATTGTGTGATTGGCTCCAGAAAGCCCCAAAGTGAACAGACTTTTGTTTGCTTGTTGGAAAGTGACAAAGAACCGATGCACATGTCAGAGCACCAGTCTATAACGAAGACCCTGTAGTAAAGCTGAGGGTGGATGTAGCGTTCAGCAGATTCTCCATAATGCCGATCTGTAGACTCCAAGCGGGGTCAGAAAGATTGCGCTCTGCATGGGAATTATTTCAGCAAGCCGTTAGTCAGCAATTACTCAAAAACCTCTTTGTCCCTCTTCAACAAGTTATCAATAAGTAAGTATCCTCTTCAATAAATCACACCGTAATTTCTTTCATTAGAGTGATAAATACTCTACATTTTTTTAGTTCTTCCCCTCTGATCTTCATAAATTAATTCTCAACAGTCTTCTTACAGTGAGTGTTCTCAGACGAGACCTTGGGCTGTCTCTCCCAACGGGGCAAGTTTCCCAGGTCTTCAGTGATAAGTAGAATTTGGCAAATAGAGCTACACATAGGGTTCAGACACACTATATACCTTTGGCACCTCAGGCCCCGTTCACACCTTAAAGCGCAAAACACTAGTACTTATCGCTATCGTTTTGCGCAAGTGATCGTGGTCAGCCCATTAATAAGAATCACAGCAAAATGCTGCAGAGAACACATTTTGCGATTGGCGCTAATCGCAAAACGCCCTCGATCAGCACCAATCGCGGCAGTGAGAACACTGCCATAAGGTAATATAGCACTAGCGCTTTAAAAAGCGCTAGCGTTTTAGCGATTAGCAGGAATCACTCACTAATCGCTCAGGTGTGAATGGGCCCTAAGCGCTTTTTCTGAGCTCTTTTTGGCCTCCAGAGCTTTTTAAAAAAATGCTTCCATTGACTTTTATTCAAATTGCGGTAAAAACGCACAATTTTAATGCGATTGCAATTTTAACGCAATTTTATTGTGATTTTAATGAAAGTCAATGGGAGTCGTTTTCTAAAAAGCTCTGGAGAGCAAAAAGTACTCAGAAAAGCACTTATTGGGCTTGATTTACTAAGCGGTGCTAACCTACTTAGCACGTCTAAAGTCTTAAGGCGCGCTAACCAGGGTGCTAAGTAGGTTAGCACCAGTTTTCTCAATCAGATCGCGCGCTAAGTACCGCGCGCAAAGTTTTGCGCGCGCAAAGTCCTATGCGCGCGCTAAGTCCCATAGGCTTTAGTGGGCACTTCGCGCAGAGCGCCCTGCGCTCTGTGCAGTGCACGCGCAAAACTTTGCACACGGTACTTTGCGCACGATCACTACTTCTCACATTTCAACTGAGTTTAGACGTGCTAAGGGCCAGTGCTAAAGTTAGCACCGTTTTGTAAATCAAGCCCATAGTGTGTCTGAGCCCTTAAAGTAAACCTGAGGTGAGAGTGATGGAGGCTGCCATATTTGTTTCATTTTAAACAATAGCAGTTGCATGGCAACCGTACTAATCTATTTGTCTGCAGTAGTCTCAACTCAAGTACACTAGAAACAAGCATGCAGCTAATCTTGTCAGTTCTGACAATATTGTCAGAAACATCACATCTGTTGCTTGTTCAGGGCCAATGGCTAAAGGTGGCCATACAACAGGTGACTTGGCGGCCGATCAAACATCCGTTTCAATTATTATAATCGTATTGGATGAAAATCGGTGCCGCTAAGTGCAAACTCGACCGATAATGCGATCAATTTTGGAACGAAAATTGGTTGCATTCTAAATTGGTTGCATTCTTGATCGCCCATGCTGCAAGATGTTGGGCCGACTTGCTCGATCGGGTGCAATTTCACGACGATCAACAAAACTCCCAACGCTGTGCCCCCCTAATGTAAATGTCCCCCATGCCCTGTGTAAAGTATACATTACCTGTCCCTGGCCTGCACTTGTCCCTCTGCTGCTCCGGGCGCATTCCCCTCTCCATATACGCACGCCCCATGTGGTTTCCTTGTAAGGGGCGCGCATGTGACGTCACATGCACGCCCTTACTAGTAAACCATGTGGGGTGCGCATGTATGCAGAGATGGAATCCCGGGGGACAAGCGGAGGCAGCGGAGAGGTAATGTATACTTTTTACTGGCATGAGGGACATGTACATTAGAGGGGCAAAGCATCGGGGCGGCGGATGCGGCGTCAATTCCGAGTTGATCGCAGCATGAAATTGAGCAGCTGACAGATCTCTCTCTTATCAGATTCAATAAGGGAGAGATTTGTCTCTTGGTCGAATCTGCCCATCATTGCTAGGATGTATGGCTACCTTAAAAGTATTAAAGACAGAGGATCACTGATACTGGACCAGTAGAACTGGTATAGGAAATAAATATGGCAGCATCAATATAACCCTCACCTCGGGTTCACTTTAACCAATTAAGTCTTTTGGATGTAGCTACGTCCAAAAGGCTGCTCCTGTGGCTGATTGCGCATGCTCCCATGCCACCGCCCGTTGGCCCAGAGATCAATGAATGGGAACGCATTGAGAAGCCGCGATCTTTCTGAAGAAAAAAAAAGTTCCAAGTCCTCTCTTCCCTTCCTGTAAGCGTGATCGCACGCTTACAGGATGGAAAAGAAAATGACTGAGGCCATCTTGTTGCCAAATAGTAAAGCTACGTCTACATACAATTTTTTAATAAACAGACACACAATTATATTTAAAATTAACTGTTTACCTCCCACACTCTCCAAAAAATACCCAAATAAAATTTTTAATCAAATAAAAAATTACAATTAAAAAAAGAAAACAAAAACATACATAGTTACCTAAGGGTCTGATCTTTTTTTAATATGCATGTCAAGAGGGTATATTACTATTATTTTTTAAATTATAAGCTTGTAAATAGTTATGGACGCAAAATTGAAAACATCCACCTTTATTTCCAAATAAAATATTGGTGCCATACATTGTGATAGGGACATAATTTAAATGGTGTAATAACCGGGACAAATGGCAAATAAAATAATTATGGTAGCTTGTATTATTTTAAAGCTATAATGGCCGAAAACTGAGAAATAATGATTTTTTTTCCATTGTTTTCTTAATATTCCCATTAAAATGCATGTAGAAAAAAATAATTCAGCAAAATGCAAAATGTACAACCCAAACAAAGCCTAATTGGTAGCGGAAAAAACAAGATATAGATCATTTTATTGTGATAAGCAGTGATAAAGTTATTGGCGAATGAATGAGAGGTGAAAATTGCTCGGATACATAAAGTGAAAAAAAATTGAACGCTGAAGTGTCCATACATCAGGCAAGGTATGGGCAGATCTCAACCAAGAGGCAGATCTCTTGCTGATCGAATTTGATCAGAGGGAGATTTGTTGTCTGTTGTCAATACACTGCAGACCAATTCCTGATAGATTTCAGCATGAAATTGGCTTAGCAACGCTGCTGTCTGCCGGGCCACTCCCCAAATGTAAATATCTCCCCCGATGCCCATGCTGTGAAAAAAATCTAACATATCCAGCTGCTGCTACTCCAGGCCTCCTCCACCATCACCCTCATGTGTGCAATCGCACCGAGCCCCAGCATGTGGTGGTTTATGACATTACAAACCTGTGCCACAAGCCCACAAGGGGGGGGGGAGGGGGCAGTGATGGCAGAGGAGGCCAGAAATCACAACAGGGGGACAGGTGATATTTTACATTGCACAGGGACCAGCGAAGCAGGCCTTTTCGGCGCTGTGTGCCGCGTAGCCCTGAAACTTGGCATAGCTATAGCAGTAATTTCGAGACCCTGAATTACTTTGAGAAGACTCGGAGGGCGAATAGTATTTAAAGAGGAGCTGTCAGACAGGGGCGTAACTAGGCCCCACCGGGCCCCCCCTGCAGATTTTCAGAGCGGGCCCCCCCTCCCCCCCCCCCCTGGGGCCCGCTCGCGGCCGTTTTGTGGGTGCTGGAGGGGTGGCAGCATGAGGGGAAAGCCTTGCCCACAGTCGGCGGGGAGAGGGGTAGTTCCCCCCTCTCCCTCACCTCGGGGCTCTCCCCTCTGCGCTCCCCTCCAGCTCGTAAGTGTCTGTGGGGCTGTGGTGGGCAGCGGGCAGCGGGCAGCGGCGGGCAGATACATACCTGCTTCCGTGCGTTCCATCGGAGACTTCTCCCTCTAGCGGCTGACGTCACTTCCGGAAGTGACGTCAGCCGCTAGAGGGAGAAGTCTCCGATGGAACGCACGGAAGCAGGTATGTATCTGCCCGCCGCTGCCCGCTGCCCGCTGCCCACTGCCCACCACAGCCCCACACACTTACGAGCTGGAGGGGAGCGCAGAGGGGAGAGCCCCGAGGTGAGGGAGAGGGAGGAACTACCCCTCTCCCCGCCGACTGTGGGCAAGGCTTTCCCCTCATGCTGCCACCCCTCCAGCACCCACAAAACGGCCCCGAGCGGGCCCCAGGGGGGGGGCCGGGCCCCCCCGCGGGCGCAGGGGCTGCAGGGCCTATTCCTACGCCCCTGCTGTCAGACATGCTATCTCAAGAAAAAAACACATATATAAGTAGATAAATACTTGCTCTACTTACATAACATATGTATTGCACTTTCCACGTTTTGATTTTAGTGATTTTTCACACAAAAAAGAGAAAATCCTTCTTAGCATTTCCCATTTTAACTGTGGCTATTTTGAAGCCAATCCTGATGTAATTTCCTCCCTTACTCTCCTCTGCCTGATTGTGTATGCATTGCCTGCCCTTCACTATAGAAAGTGCATTGTCTCAGCATGAGAAATATTGGCCAATCAGAGAGGAACAGAGGTGTGGGAGGGGAAAACAGGAGGGAAAGAGGCTTCAGCCAATTAGGCTGCATTAGCGAAGTCAAGTAAGGACAACCCAGCATGCCCTGCAACTTCCTTTGTGCATACCAAATTTTGTGTGTCCCAAATAAGAGTCAGGGAAGCTATGAAATGATCATTTATCACCAAGAAAAATAATAGTGATTTTAACTTTTGGATTGCTTTGTTAGCACCCTTGTCACTTGTTTACCAGATAAAAATAAAGAATTGAATTTTGATTTTATACACCGACAGTTACACTTTAAAGTGGAGCTGTCAGCCATACTATCTCAGAAAAAAAACACACATATGTAAGTAGATAAATACTTGTTCTACATACATAACAGATGTATTGCAATATACAATATTGTCTGCCCACATCTTGATTTTAGTGATTTTTCCATAGTAAAAAAGGAGAAATCCCTTTTTAGGGTTTTCCATTTTGTCTGTGTCTATCTTGAAGCCAATCCTGACATAATTTCCTCCATTACTCTGCCTGTGTATCATTGCCCGCCCTGCTCTCATTCTTCAGACACTCCCACCCAGGTCTGCAGTAGAAAGGGCATTGAGAAATATTGGCCAATTAGAGAGAAACAGAGGTGTGGGAGGGGAAAACAGGAGGGAAAGGGGCTTCAGCCAATCAGGCTGCATTAGTTAAGTCTGAGGGTAAAGCAAAGAAGAAAAAAAAAACAGCATGCACTGAAACTTTCTTTGTGCAGTAAATGTACCGAATAAGAACAAGGGAAACTGGGGTATGATGTTTTAAAGATAAAAAAATTAAGAGTGATTTTTAACTTTTGGATTGCCTGGTTAGCGTCCTCATTACTTGTTTACCAGATAAAAATAAAGAATTGATTTTTTATTTTATGCCCGACAGTTTCTCTTTAAAGATTCATTCATCAGAATCATACAGTAAAAATGTGCAGCCAGTTTGCTGTGCTCATCAGCGCCACCCTGTCCATTCTTCTCCCCAGAGGAGACCTGCATGGCAGCAGATAAAAATGGCGCACAGCTCTGCTGTATATTTATGGCACCGCCATTCAAGCCAATATAAAATGATACAATAGTGGCATGAAGCTAGAAATATGGCGCACGGCCGTACTATACAGCTTCATAGCGCACAGCTGCTATTTTTAACCTTGTCACCTCCCGCAGGACTGCCAATATCCACACTGCCCTACCTCCCCTGTTCAGTACCCTTACAGCAGGACTGAGAGCCCCCATCGCTCTGCGGCTTACCACTCTCCTGCCTGTAGTGAAGTCTATTTGGCAACTTGGAAGAGAAAAAAAATTGGCACTAGATGCACCTGGCAGCCTATGGTGGGGGGCTGGTGACCAGCTCACTGTGCCTCCGGTGAGAGAGATCCACTCAGCAAGGAAGAAAGGCAAAGTCCGGGCACCAGATGAGTTGCAGAAGACACCACTTTATTTCATCCCACCAAACAAATAACACATCACGGTTGGTTTGACAGCCGTTTCGCAAATTACTTGCTTCCTCAGAGACCAATATCTACACTGGCACGCACTTATATATAGCAGATAAATACATTGCAAAAATCCCGAGATGGGATGGACTTACCAAACTGCCGTTTCCGGCCCATTACCGAGCGTTCGTCCAGGAGAGACTTCGCTCCGAGCCACCCAGTCTGCACAGCGTGAAGAGAACGCGCCCCTTTCGGGGTTGGGTTACTCAGGAGTTTCCTCCAATCAGAGCCGCGGCCTCTTCCGGGCACGCAGCTCCAGCAAGTCTCGCGTGCATAGCCTGAGGGTATCAATGAGCCGGTTTCCGCATTCCACGCTAGTATGTTGCTATGGAAGCGCATACACAGCGGTTTCTGGTGTCCACCTCCTATGAAAGATAAAGAGAAAAAAGGAAAATCAAAAATAACATAAAACATAGACATAATCCTGTTAAAAACAAAAGCTTGTAAGCAGAGTGGAACAAGTTCCCATAAAAATCATATGGCATAACTTCTAAAATATCACTAGCTCACACATATCTACAGATTTTGGCATACCCAGTTAAATCTTTGTAGGGGAGTAAGAAAGGCCAATATGTATATTTCCCAAACATAAAACAGCCCAGGGAGAATCCTCCGGTTAGATCAAAACATACAGATTTGGGAGCATATATACAATACCTAATATAAAATTCAGTTATTATATATTACCAGGCCCGGATTTCTGGGAAGGTCACAGAGGCCATGGCCTAGGGATGGCCTAGGGCGATAAAAATTAGCAGGGCGCAGGACTTGGAGAGATAAGAGGTCACATGTCAAAGTAAATCACCTCTCCTGCTTTGCTCTGGTCTGCCTGAATTCCAGAGATCCCTGCATCTCTCTTACTTGTGCAAAGTGTGTGTTATGGCAGTCAGCATCTGCTGTCACCTGTATGATGAGAGGGGACAAACAATCTGCTGTGAGAAGAAAAATATATGGTCTCAAGTAGCAGAACTCTTGAGTTCCGATTAGTTTTTCTCATGCAGCACGCATTCACGGGCAGGAATTAGCAGCTCTCCCCCTCTCTGACTGATGATAGTTTATTACTAGTAGGTCAGTGCTGTTAAAGACCTCAGATCTGTTGAATTTATGGCTTTTTTTTTCCTCCTAGAGAATGACAACAACATTCTTTCTGCTACAGTTTAACTCTTTCCTGGCTTGTTTTTGCCAGCAAAGTATTGTGTTGACCATCAGTGAAAGCAGGATGTTTTGAAACAGAATGACAACTGTGTTACATTTATTTATATTTACAATCAATGCATCTTCTGCTGACTGTATATATAGCTGTGTGCCTAACATCTTGTATACAGTAACACAGTCTGAAGACGGCTCATTAACCAAAGGCTCACTGTTTTTCTTTGGATTAGCCAATAAAAAGTGTTATTTTGTTACAAAACTTCCTGCTGACTGATTTTAAAATCTGTCTTAAGTGCTAAATTGTCACTGTGTAAAGTACACCTGAGCTTATGCTGGATACACACAATGCAATTTTCTTTTCTTTTGTGCTGCACTGTCCCCTATTTGTGGCTCTGACGGCAGCAAGTAGCACAGAGGACAAAGAAGCAGCGCTCTCCACTGGGCTCCTTGTGATTTTGCACTCCTGTATGCATGTGCACAGGAGCCGAGGGAGTGTTATGGGTATGTGTACTTGACAAGTGCTGCTGAGCACTCATACATGAGCGTCATTTCTCAAGTATGCAAGCCCAGAACACTATCGCCTGCAGTGCATGCAGACAGGAGCGCAAAATTACATGGAGTGGACAGAGCATGCACTGCTTCTTTGTTGAACGGGGAAAAGCAGCAAAACAGAGGGGGGCCCGTTCACACTAGTCAGAGTTGGACAGAATGGGGGGGAAGGGGGGCGGTTGGTGACAGCCGGCCTAGGGCGCTGGAAAGTACAAATCCGGCCCTGTATATTACAGTACACAATAAGGCAGGGGTCCCCAAACGTTTTGGGTCGAGGGCCGGGTCAACATACTTCAGACTCCTGGGGGGCCGGAGTATACATAAAATGATGTAGAAGTCTTTGCGGGCCAGGCAGTGAAGCATACTCAGGTGACAACCTGCAGTCCAATTGGACAGCAGTGTCACCTGACTTGGAATTTGATTGGAAACCAGCGAAATTACT